>NC_066584.1:294153340-294463618 GCF_024323335.1 Lathyrus oleraceus
CAATGCTTATATTATGCTTATGATGATTTTATTTTTAATGTGCAATCATCAGTACTTCTCTTCTGCAGTATACCTGAGGTATTGAGTTCTTGTATATTTTAAGTGCACTCTCAATAACTGGATCACTGGATCCTACCTGTGAGGCCTCGTTGCCATTTGATAATGGGATAATGTTATCACAGCTCCCACCGGTGTTCCAAACATCATTGAAGAAATGCCTAGGTGATAAAATCCTTAAGAAAACTTTGAGCAGTGGATGCAAAACAAGTTGCAAATCAAGCCATCTGACTACGCTCTTGATTGCTAAGTTTTTGGCATCTGCAATTCCTTCAATCTTTTGTTTTCATTTGGCATTCCATTAACATGCATTATCCACCAGTTTCCATTGAGCTTCCCACGGTTCCCAAAGGTGTCTATTAATATAGGATGGTCGTATTGCTCCACGGTGTTTACAAAACCATATTCCCACCCCACGTTTTCAACTCCTAAACTCTTTTTCCACCCGTGGCCATACACATCAGAGATTGAAATTGTTGACGGCCCTATGAATCACCTATAAAATGCAATTTTTGGCTGCCAGCAAAATCCCTCAAATGAGAAATTTGGTAGATGTGTCATTCTCAGATGTTCCATCCAAAACCATTATAAGTCCTTTTATTAATTCGAATAAGACTTCAAACTTGTCAGCAGTGGATATGTAAGTGTTATTCTTGAATATGAATGGAAAATTTTCAATGTGAATGGAGAAAATATGAATGCAAATTTTGAATGTGAAAAACATAAAAGTATGAACTAGTAAATATGAACATGAATGAAGGATATGAAGGTGAATGAAGAAATAATGCAAACGAGTGATCAATGGAGAAAAATTTTCAGGGTCAAAATCAGGGTATGACAGTTGCCCCTATTTAAACATCCTCCACCAGAGGAAAATGAAACAACATTTTTCATCGGATCGCAGTGGGGGATGGTTAAATACCATGGAGACCCAGATTTTGAACCTGATAAATTAAAATGCTATGATATGATATGCATGGATGCAGGACTCTTTATTTTTTTTGAATTTATCTGTTAGGAATACGAAGATGCTATTAGACAGACCAGTTTGTGGAGAATGCTGATGGTCCACAGGGAGACAGACAAATGGTAACAACCAACTCGCTGGGGAAAACAATCATGTTGGAGAAGCAGACACACACTAGAGAGTACTCAAAGTGAAATTCGATGAACGACATTTAGAATACAAGAGATTTCGGCAGTAAGTTCACACATGACTTACTAAACCCGAACATTTTTGAGAAAATTTCCACAACAAGTTCATACATGACT
This sequence comes from Lathyrus oleraceus, assembly GCF_024323335.1. NCBI lineage: Eukaryota > Viridiplantae > Streptophyta > Magnoliopsida > Fabales > Fabaceae > Lathyrus > Lathyrus oleraceus. The sequence continues at coordinate 294,154,670 of NC_066584.1, forward strand.
TGACAACATTGGAACAAAAGGTTCAGCAACAGGTTCATACATGACCTTACAATACTGGAATAATCAAAGAAAAAGATTCTTCAAAATAGGTTCAGACATGACCTGGTAATACTGGAATAAAATCTCAACAGCAACGGGTTCATACATGACCTGACAATAATGGGGGATACCAAGACGTTCTGACAGCAGGTTCAAACATGACCTAACAAACTCAGAAAAATTCAAAGAGAGTATATCATCAGGTTCATACATGACCTGATGACAAACTTGAACATTTTGAGAAAATATCCACAACAAGTTCATACATGACTTGATGACACTGGAACAAAAGGTTCAGCAACAGGTTCATACATGACCTGGTAAAACTGGAAGAAAGGCTCAACAACAACGGGTTCATACATGACCTAACAATGTTGGGTAATATCAAGAATTTCTGACAGCAGGTTCAGACATGACCTAACAAACTCAGAAAAGTTCAAAAAGAGTATATCAACAGGTTCATACATGACCTGATAACAAACTTGAACATTTTGAGAAAATTTCCAGAACAAGTTCATACATGACTTGACAACATTGGAAAGATTCTTCAAAAACAGGTTCAGACATGACCTGGGAATATTGGAAAACATACAAAGCAAGCTTCAATAACAGGTTCATACATGACCTGACACTTTAGAATACATATGATGGTTCTGGAGATTTCTCACAAGAAATTCATCCAATCACAGATTTTGGAGATTCCTAACAGGGAATTTATGCAAAACAAAGATAAGCGAGAGTCTTCTTATAAGTAGATCATCCACGCAAAAGGCTACGATGATTCTTCACAGAGAAATCAAACAAAACCAACATCATTGGAGTTTTCTAACACGAAAAACCTCCAAGCTTCTGGGAACTCCTCAAGATGATGAGTCATACATGACTTTCACGGAACCATCAGGAAAGACAAGGTATTCAAACTCTTTGTTCGTGCCAACAACAATTAGACTTTTAACCGTAAGTAATGGACTGCAACCAACTTTTAACGGATAGGTGCCAACAACAATTGGACTTTGACTGTAAGCAAATGGATTATAACCAGCTTTTAACAGATTTTGCCAACCACAATTGGACTTGAAAATGACTGCGAAAACCGAATGATGGTTTAAGGGCACCAAATTCAAATTGGAATTAGAGGTTAAAGGATATAAGATCAACAACAAGACCTGGGTCAATGCAAAATGAGCCCGAAGTATATTTTGGCTATGCATGATTTGGATTTTGCTTATATGCATGATGTATGAATGATCATGAAATGCAAATGCTGACAATATACAGACTGGGAATTAGGGAAAGATTTATGGAGGTACTGAATCCTCAACACCAATAACTCAACCAAAGGAGTGAGTAAATGCATCAAAGGAGGATCTATCAAGCTGAACAGTTACAAGTGGCCCAATAATCCTTCCAGAGAATGATAAATTTGTGCTCTCTAGAGATAGATATTGATCATCCAAGGGGACTCTTGCAACTTGAGACTTGCGGGGAAAGACGAAAGATTTCCTTTTAATATTTCCACATGTCAAAGCAAAATTGTGTTTCTCATTATGTTGAAAAATTCTTTTTTGAGTTCAAAATTGCATTATTAACAAATAAATGACATTTTGCATAACAAAGAAAATCAGAGAAAAACAGCAAATGATAGAATTTGATGGGTAAACTTGTATTTATTCAAGAATGGTAGCACACAAATGGCGTATCTCCATGGAATGTTACAATTTTGAAAATGGCAATAGGGAAAGGTTTACATTGAATTGCAACGACTACTACTATCCCTAATAACAATGACTCCACGAGACCTCGCTTCTGAAGAGAGTAACTAGATTGATCTTCCATTTTTAGCTCTTCTGTGTTGATCAGTGACGAACCAATGTAGTCTATGCCTTTTGTCCCTAATTTTTTCCTGGATCGCCCTTTCGGGTTTTCAATCCACCGGGACGCTCCTTTTTGCCTAAGTCGCCCTTTCAGGTTTTCAACTTAGCAAGCTACCATTTTTTTTAACCTTAACTTTTTCCTGGACCGCCCTTTCGGGTTTTCAGTCCACCGGGATTTGTCAGGCATAGTATCTTTTGACTGCATCAGAGTTCACAGGGTGAATGAGCTCTTCGCCATCCATAGTTGTGAGAAATAGAGCACCTCCAGAGTATGCTCTCTTTACAACGTATGTGCCTTCATAGTTAGGAGTCCACTTCCCACGTGAATCTTTGTGTACTGGCAAGATCTTCTTGAGCACGAGATCTCCTTCCTTGAACTCTCGAGGACGGACCTTCTTGTCAAATGCCTTCTTGATTCGTTGTTGATACAATTGTCCATGGCACAGAGCGGTCATCCGCTTCTCATCAATGAGATTAAGTTGATCATAGTTATTCTGGATCCATTCAGCTTCATCCATCTTGGCCTCCATCAATATTCTCGTGGAAGGTATCTCTACTTCGATTGGGAGGACTGCATCCATCCCATATACTAAGGAGAATGGGGTTGCCCCTGTTGAAGTGCGGACTGAGGTCCGGTATCCATGCAAAGCAAAGGGTAACATCTCGTGCCAATCCTTATAAGTTTTCACCATCTTTTGCAGGATCTTCTTGATATTTTCATTGGCAGCTTCAACAACACCGTTCATCTTTGGACGGTATGGAGAAGAATTATGGTGGTCAATCTTGAAACTCTCACATAATTCTGTCATTGTCTTATTGTTCAAGTTTGAACCGTTGTCGGTGATGATCTTGCTTGGGATTCCATAGCGGCAGATAATCTCCTTCTTGATAAAGCGAGCAACCACATGTCTCGTCACATTGGTGTAGGAAGCAGCCTCTACCCATTTAGTAAAGTAATCGATGGCGACCAAGATGAAACGGTGACCATTGGAAGCCTTAGGTTCTATAGCACCAATCATGTCGATGCCCCACATTGAAAAAGGCCAAGGTGATGTCAAAACATTCAACAGTGTTGGCGGCACATGCACCTTATCAGCATAAATTTGGCATTTATGACATTTTCTTGCATAGCTGAAACAATCGGACTCCATGGTCAACCAATAATAGCCAACTCTCAAAATCTTCTTGGCCAAGGCATGTCCATTAGCATGGGTTCCAAAGCATCCTTCATGAATCTCTTTGATTAACATGTCTGCTTCGTGTCTATCCACGCATCTGAGCAGAACCATGTCATGGTTTCTCTTGTAAAGCACATCATTGCTCAAAAAGAATTTGGATGATAACCTCCTCAGAGTTTTCTTATCCAACAATGTAGCGTCCTCTGGATACTCTTGGTTTAGAAGATATCTCTTGATTTCATGAAACCATGGTTTACCATCAGTTTCTTCTTCAATCAGCTGACAGTAGGCAGGCTCATCTCTTCGCTCGATTCGAATAAGTGGAGCTTCATTATGGAATCTGACTTGGTACATTGACGCTAATGTTGCCAAAGCGTCAGCCACTTGATTTTCTACTCTTGGGATGTTATGGAAAGTGATATCATCGAAGTATTCTATCATCTTCACAACATGAGCGCGATACGGGATCAGCTTCGCATCACGGGTCTCCCATTCACCTTTGACCTGATAGATCACTAAGGCTGAATCTCCATACACCTCAAGGATCTTAATTCGGAGATCAATTGCGGCTTCAAGACCAAGGATACAAGCTTTATATTTAGCGACATTATTCGTACAATCAAAACACAACCTTGCTGTGAAAGGGGTAAAGCCACCATTTGGATTCATCAAAACAGCTCCCACACCATGACCACTGTAATTGGAAGAACCATCGAACGCGAGCTTCCATCGAGACCCTGGTTCTGGTCCTTCATCTAGGCCTGGGATCTCACAATCCTTTACCACCATTATATCCTCATCGGGGAAATCAAACTTCAATGGCTGATAGTCTTCAACTGGTTGGTGAGCAAGATACTCTGCTAACACACTTCCCTTGATTGCCTTCTGGGTTACGTACTGGATGTCGTACTCTGACAAAAGCATTTGCCAATGGGCAAGTCTTCCAGTCAAGGCAGGTTTCTCAAAGATATACTTTATTGGATCCATCTTCGAGATCAACAAAGTAGTATGGCAAATCATGTACTGCCTCAAACGACGAGTGGCCCATGCTAGCGCACAACAAGTTTTCTCCAAAAGTGAATATCGACTTTCACAATCGGTAAACTTTTTACTCAGATAGTAAATAGCATGTTCTTTCCGACCAGTTTCGTCATGTTGCCCCAACACGCATCCCATTGATCCTTCAAGCACAGTCATATACATGATTAATGGCTTTCCTGGGACAGGTGGAATCAGAATAGGAGGCTCTTGCAAGTATTGACGGATTTTCTCAAAAGCACTTTGACAATCAGAATTCCATTCAACAGCTTGATCCTTTCGAAGTAATTTGAAGATAGGCTCACACGTGGCCGTCATGTGTGAGATAAACCTTGAGATGTAATTCAAACGTCCAAGGAAACCTCTGACTTCTCGCTCAGTGCGTGGAGCAGGCATTTCTTGTATAGCTCGGACCTTGTCAGGGTCTACCTCAATTCCTCGTTGACTAACAATGAAACCAAGCAACTTCCCTGAACGGACACCAAATGTGCATTTTACAGGGTTTAATCGTAATCTAAACTTTCTGAGGCGTTCAAACAGCTTTTTCAGATGGTTCATATGATCTTCTTCATTCTGAGATTTAGCAATCATGTCGTCAACGAAGACCTCTATCTCCTTGTGCATCATATCATGGAAGAGAGTGACCATAGCTCTTTGGTAAGTTGCCCCAGCATTTTTGAGACCGAAAGGCATTACCTTATAGCAAAAAGTGCCCCAAGGGGTAATAAAAGTGGTCTTCTCCATGTCATCTGGAGCCATCTTGATTTGATTGTATCCAGAAAAACCATCTATAAAGGAGAATACAGCGAAACTTGCAGTATTGTCTACCAAAGTATCAATGTGTGGTAGAGGGAAATCGTCCTTTGGGCTAGCTTTGTTCAGATCCCTATAGTCAACACACATCCTCACCTTTCCATCCTTTTTAGGCACCGATACAATATTAGCTACCCATTGTGGGTACTTCTCCACTGCGAGAAAACCATCGTCAAATTGTCGTTTGACTTCTTCACGAATCTTCAGAGCCATATCTGGTCTTGTTCTTCGGAGCTTTTGTTTTACTGGCGGGCATTCTGGCTGAAGTGGGAGCTTGTGCTCAACGATGTCGGTGTCTAGACCTGGCATATCCTGGTATGACCATGCAAATACATCCACATATTCTTGTAGCAGCTTAACCAATCTCTCTTTGATGCTTGCTTCAAGCGTGGTGCCGATTTTGACTTCTTTCTTCTCTTCCTCTGTGCCAAGGTTGATTGTTTCCACCGGTTCTTCATGTGGCTGAAGGGCTTTGGACTCGTGCTCGAGCAGCCTTGCCAGTTCGTCGGGGATGTAACAATCTTCTTCACCCTCCTCTTCCGCTTGGTAGATAGTGGAGTCAAAGTTATGAGAGGTAGTAAAGTCATTGGATTCAACGGGGTTATCGTTTATTCTGCATGTTTGAATGATTGATTTTTAGAAAAGTAAAAATAAAAGATGCATAAATGAAGAGTGTTTTTGTTTTTGAAAAGATTGCCATTTTCTTAAGAGAAAGCAAAATAAATGAATAAGAAGAATTTAACAAAATGCCTTTCATTCATTGATAATGATTATTTGAAAATGAAAAGGGGCCCTACAACATGATCCATTAGCCTTGGGCAGAGCTAAGGATTTGAAAGGAAAAAAAACAACAATTATTACTTTGACAAAGGAAAAATATCGGGGATCTCAACCGCCTTCCAGTTGTTCAAAGTTGTCTCACACCGGTAAACCAAACATGGCTCGTCTTCACTTTCGGTGCTATCTTCAATTGCATTGACCTGATCTCCATGGATGAATCCTGTGCTGAGGAATACTTCCTGGATGCTTCGGGTGTTGTCCTTTGTAGGGACTCGGGCTCCTTTCGCAGCGGAAGGCACATATCCCAGACCAAAGCGATCATGCTTCTCACGCATATCAATAAGTTGACCCCAACCTTCAGGGTTTCCTCCTTCAATACTAGACTTTGCGCTTTTCAGAGACGCGAAAGAGGAACAAGATTTCCCAACAGGGTCCTTCATTTCCACAAAAGTGGCATTGGCTATTTCAAGAGCTTGGAAAGAAGTTTCCAAAGCGTCCTCATCAGCCTCAATGTATCTGAAGGATGAAAGGTGACTGACCACAAAGTCCTCCTCTCCAGAAATGATGATTAATTGATTGTCCACTACAAACTTCATTTTCTGATGCAAGGTGGAGGTAACTGCCCCTGCAACATGAATCCAGGGACGTCCCAATAAGCAACTATATGCTGGATTAATATCCATGACTTAGAAATTAATCGGGAATACGTGAGGGCTAATCAATATGGGCAATTCAACCTCTCCAATCACGGTTCTCCTGGAACCATCAAAAGCTTTCACTACCAAGGCACTAGGCTTCATAGCTGGTCCTTGATAAGATAACTTGGCGAGTGTTCTCTTTGGCATAATATTCAGAGAAGATCCGATATCAACCAAAACTCTTTCCAAAGCATCATCTTTGCATTTTACTGAGATATGGAGAGCACGATTGTGATTTTGTCCATCCTCAGGTAATTCCTCTCCACTGAAGCTCAAAGTATTGCAGACTGTGATATTTGCAACTACTCCATCAAATTGGTCTACTGTTATGCTTTGTGTTACATGAGCTTGAGCAAGCACCTTCAACAAAGCCTCCCTATGGGCTTGGGAGCTCAATAACAGAGACAGAATAGAGATTTTAGATGGTGTTTGATGCAGTTGATCCACCACTTTGTAGTCACTTCTCTTGATTAACTTCAAGAATTCAACAGCATCTTCGGATTGGACCACTTCGGGTTCTTTAGTGGGAGCTGCAACTGTTGATTCCTTGGTCGGCCTTTGAGGAGTCACATTGAATTCGGGCGTATAGATTCGACCACTACGGGTCATTCTGCTCATTCCTGCAATATTGGTGACGTCTTCACTTACAACTTCTGTCACCTCAGCGTCTGAACTTCCTTCAACAACCTTATCCACAACAGTAATCTCATATTTCTAAGGCACAACCTTGGTGCTCTCGTAGGGAAAAGGCGTGGGCATACATATTTCCACAGGCGACGGTTTACTATTCACTGGCGCCACCCTTCTGCTATAGTAAGGGATTTCAACTAGTTCAGGTAAATTGAAACAAGGTTCAATTACCAACACATCTTCATTCTTCACAACACTGGATATTTGAAGCACTCCTTTATCCATCAAATCTTGAATGTTGTCCCGTACCACCTGACATCCCTTTGGGTATGTGGCATACTTTTCACAATTGTCGTGGTCAACATTAACCAGGCCAGCTTCCACCAATCGGGCATGGAATGCTGCCAAATGAGTCTTTACATCATCCACCTTCTCAACCATAACAACAGTAGATGCATCTTCAATGGCGTTCACCGCAGGATCTCCATGGGGAGGAAGAGGATTGCTCTTCACATTCGGTCCCATGTCCTTAAAAGACAAGATCTTGCTCTCAATCAATTCCCGAACCCTATGCTTTAGAGCGTAGCAACCCTCTAGGTCATGCCCGGGGGCACCCTCATGAAAAGGACAGTGTGCATTAGGGTTGTACCATGGAGGAAGACGATCAGGTGGAGGTCCCATAGGTCTGGGAACTACCAACCCCTTTTGCAACAAGGAGGGATAAAGCTCAGTGTAGGACATTGGGATTGGATTGAAGGTCGCCCTTTCCCCTTGTCTCCTATTTTGGTTTTGAGCATTCTGCCTCGGCGCTTGAGCTCTCGATTGTTGATAAACAGGAGCTGCTGGTGCTTGTTGATAAGCTGGCGGAGCCGCAGCACGTTGTTGAACTGGAGCTGGTCGATAAGCTGGAGGCGCTTGATAAGCCTAAGCAGGCTGTTGATTGAATACAGGTGTCACAGCAGCCACGTATGGTTGCGGAGCATACTGGACGGGATACATGGGTTGCTGATAGGGAATTGGTTGTTGAACATACTGCTGAGGTGGATATTATTGTGGTCTCCTTCTTGGAGGAGCTCTTCCTTGACCATCAGTCACATCATTCGTTTCCCCTTCCTTCTTTCTAGGAAACCCTCCAGAGAACTTCTTTGGATTAACACTTGAAGTTCCAGCTACAACCGCCAGTTTGCCATTCCTTACACCATATTCCACGCGAGCTCCTATAGCAACAAGCTCGGAGAATCCCAAAGAAGCACTTCCAACCATCTTCTCATAGAATTGAGGCTGGACAGTGTCGATAAATAGTTTGGCCAATTCTTTCTCAGCAAGAGGTGGTTCAACCTGAGAAGCCAGTTCCCTCCATCTTTGAGCATATTCTTTAAAGGACTCCTTATCATGCTGGAACATGCTTTGCAACTGTCTTCTGTCAGGCGCCATGTCCATATTGTATTTGTAATGTTTTATGAACGCATCTGACAGGTCTTGGAAACACCTGATCCTGTTCTGATCCAGACTTAGATACCATTTGGAAGGAGCCCCACTCAAACTGTCTTGAAAGCAATGGATCATCAGCTTGTCGTCTTCCACGTGTGCAGCCATTTTGCGGTAATACATGATGAGATGGCTTTTTGGACAAGTATGCCCCTTGTATTTGTCGAAGTCTGGAGTTTTGAATTTGGCCGGAATCACCAAACCGGATACAAGGCACATTTCTTTGGCAGCAGATCCAAAGACGTGGTCTCCTTCTAAATCTCGGAACTTCTTCTCAAGGAGCTGCATGTTCTCTTTTACCTCTCTGAAATCCTCAAACCTTACTTCGTCACCAGCAACCGTTGAGTCGACAGTCTGATACATGTGGTTTTGATCTTCATAATGAGGAACATGCGTAGCGTAGGTGGCTGGTGGAACCACAGTATGGATGACTGGACGTGCGTCGGTGTAAACTGGTAATGGCTTAACTTGTTGGACAGATTGCCCCATGTTGTGCACCACCTCCGCTCGGGGGACGAAGTCATAGGGTAGCCCATATGGAGGAAGGGTTGAGGGTAACGTCCTCTGGGGTGGGACTTCCACTGCTGGGCCCGTGGTCTCTGAAATAACGGTCGCTTGTGGAACCTCAAACCTGAAGGTCAAAGCTTGCAGCATCTCTCGCATCTGGGACATGCCTCGCTTGATTTCATCTAGTTCAGCTCTAACTCGGGCGCTCTCTTGTTCTTGTTCAGCCATTATATGTCTTGCTCTGGCGCGAGTATTATACTGGTGTTGAAAATTCAGCGTGAAACTATTGGAAGAAAAGGCGGAGTGAGACTTTTTTTTTTGAAAATGTTTGAATGCATGTATGGATGCATTTGTTTGCAAAACTCTTAGTTATCTTTATTATTCATTTCAGCAATGTTAGAATATAAGAACGACATGTAATAATTGAGACCCAAAATGACAACTTCCATTAATCAAAATCAAATTCGAATACAAAAGGATTTAACTTCAAGTACACATGATTCGAATACAAAAAGATTTAAACATCAACAATTCAAATTCAAGTACAAGTAAACTTAAGTTCTGTCTCGGCTCTTATGATCGTAGCCAGATCTGTGGTGAGCTCATTCATCATTTTCTTGATAAACTTGACGAAATTGAAAACTTGAGGAGGTGTGTTTTCTGGACACATACACCAATCCGCTTCCTGGAGTTTTTCTGGGAGTTCCAACATATTTAGGTTAACAAACCTAGCTAAGTTGCGGAACTTGCCATTCCATTCAACATAGAGCTCTTGGAGTTTCTGGATGACCTTTTGATCTTCATCTAAGGTTGCTCTAGCCTCTCTATACAACCTTTTCCAGTACACACAATCATTCTTTAGGAGTAAGTAGGCTGCATCACCTTCTTGGCTCTCCAAAACTGCAAACCTCCTAGTAGCTTCTTCCAACTGGTACCTGAGATGGTGACAGTTTCTTTCAGCTTCTTCCTTTTGGAGGATCTCGCGAGATAACTTTTCCTCGCATTTCTTCAGAGCGTCTCTCAAGTCACGGATCTGTGCCTCGAAGTCGAGCTTAATTTCTTTTTTATCCATAAGAGATTTATCCAACATTCTCCCTAATTCACATATCCTATACTCAGCTTTCTTGAGCTCTTCCTTCCTGGTTCGGATCACTGATGTGGAACCTAATAGGATATGATCAAGATCATCTTTCTGGTCTTCCAATAGCCGGGCTCTCTTGTTGCTATCCTCAAGTTCTTGGGCTTTTCCCTTACGTTCCTCTTTCAAATTCTGATTTTCCAAGATAACTCGGTTCATCTGAATTCGTAATTCCGTATTTTCCAATTCGAGCTCCTTAACCTTAGTAGCGATTTTCTCCATGTCCTCAGGGAGTATAGGCTCGGGCTCAGGAGTTTTAGGAAAAGCTGGAACCTTTAAGATAAATGGCAACTGGATTTCCTCAACTCTTTCTTTCACCCATTGAGTGTAAGGTTCTTTGGCAAGAATGTTTCTTTTTCCAAACTCTTTACCCTTTCTTACAACCTTTAACCAAGCCTTTCGTACTGCTCTTACATCAGGATTGCTTGCTTGGATGTCAGAGAGCACAAATGGATGTAAGTCCTTTGTGTCAGGAGGACCATCCATGGAGTAACCGTGTTGTAATCGAGATAACATAGGGTTATAGTTGATACAACCCTTGGTACCCAACAACGGTACATTAGGAAATTCCCCACAGCTGACTATAATGTCTGGGGTTTCCCACTCTCGGATATACCATCTGATGGAACTTGCGGTGAGAGAAGCTAATTTCTGAGGAGACTTAAGTTCTTTTGCCACAAAAGGACCTTCTTCGGGCATGTGTTGCATGAACCAAGTGTAAAGCAAAGGAGCACAACACAACAAAGTTCCACCCCTCTTTTCATGTCGAGCGTGAAGGACATAGTAAATGTCAGCTAAGAGAAATGGTACTGGATTGCCAGAGAGAAAGACTTCTATGGCCACTTGATCCACAAATTTTTCAACATTTGGGAATAGCACAATCCCATGGATCAATAAAGCCACCACAGTATAGAATGCATTCCAATTTCCACTTTTCTTGAATTTTAGAGCTAAATCCTCCAAAAACATCACGGCAAAACCTTTGCAACCCTCTTTTTCAACCCAATTGTCTCGAACAGTCGGGACATTGATACTTAGGGCCGAAGCTATCTTCCTTGGGCCCATATCTTCTTTGAGCTTTGGAAACGGATTAAAATCTTTCAACTTGAGACCCACGATCCTCTCAACTTCTTCCAAAGTAGGAGCTAGCTGGAAATCAGCGAATGTGAAACAGCGTAGAGGTGAATCATAATATTGTGCCAAAGAGCCGATAATTCCATAGTCAACTTTCTTAGTTAAAAGGCTCAAAATTTTCCCATAGTTTTTTCCGAACTCATCACGTCTGCTGAGAGTCAAATCAGAAATCAAACCCTTTAGACTGTCCAACTTAGGTTCCTTGTACTTAAGTGTGAAAGTGTGTCTCATTGAAGTTGTCATTTTCAAGTTCTCAATTCCTAAAACAAATAAGAGACAACTAAGAGCTTGCATTTTTTATGATGTTGATGCAATGTATGAATGTAATGCATTTTTTTTGTATAGGTTCAATAGGCTTAAGGCATGGATAAGTCTGATTGCTTTGTATAGAACATGGTTCTCACCAGGTATGATCTAAGTTTTTTTTTTTAAAAAGAGTTCCTAGAGTCATGGATCCATTAGACTGTTTGCTACCTGCGGCAACTTACCTGCCGGGCATCAACTCCATCTAAAGAATCTACTCTAAGTGAGGTTCTCGCATCGATCCAATGAGAAATACATCTCGCAGACCCACACTAAGCAACCATCTTTCCTAGTTGGGCAAAGAACTAAGGTCCTACAAATGGTTCTCAGAGTCATGGATCCTAAAGAAAATATTGAAGCTTACGGCAACTTACTTGCCGAGCGACAACATCCTCTCAAGAATCTACTCTAAGTAAGGTTCTCGTATCGACCCAACGAGAAATACTTCTCGCGGACCCGCACTACTCAACCTCGTCCTATCTTATGTTTTTACTCGAGATTCGGGTAAAAAGTCTTTCCCACAAGGTTTGCAATCAGAGTATCCAAGTACCAAACCATAATCGAACCAATACAACAGATTCATATCAATATGACAATAAAGATAGTAAAAACAATAAAGAAAAGCCACATAGGTAAACAAACAAAGTCACACAAACAACCTAATTAGGCTTGACTCACTTAGGGATCGGTTACTCCCCAGCAGAGTCGCCATCTGTTGCACCTCGAAAAATGGGGATACGACTTTAAAGCGAAGCGCGATCGCACGCTCGCAATGATGGACTGAACAGAGTCGCCACCGAACTTTATTTATTCCTAAAAAGGAAAGGGGAAATATCGATAAAACCCAAGACAAAGAAAGCATAAGATATGGTCATCGCAACCAATATCAAGGTTCGGGAGTCGATTATGCCAGGGGAAGGTATTAGCACCCCTCACGTCCGTTGTACTCAACGGGAACCATTAGGTTAGTTGTGTGTGTTAGTGTTAGTTGAAATATTAGGCTTTTCGAATTGTTAGGTGGGAAAGAAAGAAAGGATGAGAAGAGAATGTTTTTGGATTTTTGACGAAGGACTAAACCTAAGTTTTTTATTAGTGGGCCTGACAAGATTTATGAATCCTGCTCCTACGTATCTCAAAAGAGAAATCAAGGCTTACGTAGTTCTAGGTAGAAAAATGTTTGTTTGTTGGTCGATTTTAGCGAAAGCTACTTTGTGTCAAATCGACGAAAACATTGTTGGACTACCCAAAACAGGTGGAAAAACATTGCCTTGCATTGTTTTGAAACAAAGTACCTTTCGTTTGTGAAAAGGTTTAAGAGATCAATCACACGGCGGCGAGGAAAGAAATTGATTGATTTGATGTGTTTTGAATAATGGCGAGAACTTGGATGAGCGAGATATACATCTCGAATCCTAGTCTCAGGAGTGCACGGTATACACCATGTTCCATTTCCATCTTTATTGAAAAAGTATTAAGGTAGGAATTAGGTATTTTGAAGTTTGAAAGACGAGTACTTGTGACTTACAAGCTCTTACAGCTTGGGTCTAATACTCGGGACTACGTCTGGACATTCCACCCAGGCAGTCTGTTTCTTTCCAATATTGCTAAAAAAATGATTCGGATATTTTACAAATGTTTTGGAGGGAAGACGAATATTTATGGCTTGCAAGCTCTTACAGCTTGAGCCTAATATTCGGGATTACGACTGGATATTCCATCCAGGTAATCTTTTTCTTCCAACTTTATTAAGGAAAAGATTTGAATATTTGGAATGTTAAAGAGAAGACTAAAATTTATGGCTTGCAAGCTCTTACAGCTTGAGCCTAATATCCGGGATTACGACTGGACATTCCATCCAGGTAATCTTTTTCTTCCAACTTTATTAAGAAAATGGTTTAGATATTCATAACTATTTTGGAGAGAAGACGAAAATTTATGGCTTACAAGCTCTTACAGCTTGAGCCTAATATTCGGGATTATAACTGGATATTCCCTCCAGGATAATCTTTTTCTTCACGTTTTATTTAGAAAACAATTTGAATATTAGAGTGTTAAAGAGAAGACGAATATTAACGACTTGCAAGCTCTTACAGCTTGAGCCTAATATTCGGGATTATAACTGGATATTCCCTCCAGGATAATCTTTTTCTTCACGTTTTATTTAGAAAATGTCTTGAATAATAAATTAAAATAATCAAAGTACATAGGTTTGAAATTATTTAAAGTTAAGTTGATGTTGTTTAAGAGCTCATTGTAAGAAGGCCCAAGAGTAAGCCATGTGAGGTTGATGGCGATGCTTAAAAGCAATCGACTTACAAGGGTATGGAAATGGGCTCGACGTTGAATCGAGAATCAAGTGATATTTATCATTATTATTTTTTGAATGTTTTTTCTTTTCATCAAGGAAAATGAGATGATTCATCATGATTGTAACATACCTCACACATAAAATCAATAATTTGTACAAATGAATGGACAAGCACAAATATAATAATTCTCATAAATCCCAAAAAAAAAAAATAATTGCCTAAATAATATTAAAAAAATAAAATAAAAATAAAAATAAATAAAATAAATGATAAGAGAAACATGTCAATTGATTAAATAAGAAGACTATATAATTAAATATGAGTTATTAATAATAATAATAATAAAGATTTAATTGTTAAATAAAACTTCATCAAAAATCAAATAAAATTTGGATTTTTTTTATTAAAAGAAGGGAAAGAAGAAAAAACAAATCTGCTAATATAACCCAAAAAACCTTCACAAATTAGAGGGGTCTTGAAGGCCCACGAGGCCCATTAGGGCAGAATCCAGGCGGGTCAACCAAACCCCACCCTGATCCAAAATTCTCCCCAGCAATCTGCAGGAGCATGTGGGGAAAAGGAAAGCTACAGTTAAACGGTCACATGGGGACCGAAAAGCCATTAGTGCAGAGGGAGAAAAACTAGGTAGCTGGCCTTGGGCAGCGGAAAAGGCGCCGCTTACAGTGGCCTTAACTCGCCTAAAATAAAATGAAAATGAACAAATGAGATGTTACATTTCCATCTTTAACTCTCTCTCCTCACTCTGAAACACTCGCTCAAAACCTCTCTGTCAAAAGGCTATTCTCCTCACACGACAAATACAAAGAACACTCACCAAATCCTGAACCCTAATCACCGATGTTAAACTTCCGATATCAAACGAAATAAAGACAATCATCTTGCCACAGAATAAATGAAGCAAAGAAAAGAGGAACCATACACATGTTTATGAATCTGAAAGTGAGCCGACGAAAAGGGGAGAAATGTACCGGATTGGTAAGTTTTGGGAGGAAGTCAATAGGATGAGTGCTTTTTGAACCCTCTCCTGTTCTTCGCAGTCACGGCTCCCTTGGTTATCGCGACGTTTGTGGTGTTTGCGAGGAAACGGCTTTGATGGAGCTCAAAGCGTGTTCAGAAATTCACAATGATTCCTAGTGGCTTCGTAACAGAAACTTGGTATGAGTCTCCTCCGTCGACTCAACTCCGAAGCGTTCTCGTTCGCCTGCTTGGCCCTTATCTCAGCTTCGTCCAAATGCCGGCGAGATGAAGCTCTAGGTTTCTCTCCACAGCGAGCCGCCTCCAGGTTCTTTAGCCTCTGTCTCGTTTTAGAGTCTCTAGGGTTTCTTTTTTTGCTTTTCAACAGTAGCCGCTCCCTTCTAGGGTTTATGTGAATAGTGGTCCTTCTTTTATATGCCACTAATCTCTTTCCTCTGATGTGCAGCGGAGGCTCTCGTACGGAGGATGTTGGGGAAATTTTGTCCTCTTTCAACAGGTGGTCCCTCCTCTACTCCTTATTACTCTTTTACTGCTTTGTAAAAAAAAATTAATCACTTCTTACAAATTTACTCGACACACTTGAATAAAAATGGGATATGTGTTATTGGAATCATGGGAATGGGATTGTATTAATTCATGACTGTATTGTTGACGCTTGCAGGAGAATTACAAAGAAAATTAGTGACAACTGCATCATATCGTCAAGCAGTAACTGCAACGGCACCAACAGACACATCAAGAACAAGACCAACGCCAACATCAGAATGTCTTTTCATAGGGGTGGTGTGCAATCGCTCGAATTGCACCAGTTGTTCCCCGTCTTCAAGAATCGCGGCACAGCTCGATGACAGGTCGGGAAGAGCTAAGGCATTGGACAGTATAGAAGTTGAGGACTCTGGCACATAGGAGGTTATGCTGCCAGTGTTCAATGTTCCTAAATTTCCATTAGATACTACAGTAGAATCTTTAGAAGTCACTGATTGTATCTTAGAATGCCTTCCAACTATATGTGAAAATTCAACATCTTCCTCCTCACTTCATTTTGATTGACACTTTCAGGTGACACCGGAGTACTAGACCTGGGGCTTGTACCGCGAATCGGAAAAGACGTACCAGGAGTAATTGCATCATGCCTCGCCAGCAAACTTTGGATGTTATCAATCAGTTCAAAGTCTCCTCCAAGAAGTTCTTCATTCCCAGTTGTTGTCAGCGAGTGCATTCACCAAATTTCGTTTCATAGATTCATCACCAAGGTCATACGCAATACTCATGCCTTGAGAAGCCAACTCTTGTGTGAGCTCATTTTGTTCACCAAGAAGATGAAAGAAAGCCTCCTGAATTTCTGGAAGTATTTTCTGAATATTAGGATGACTGCCACAATACTTTGTAAGTGATATTAGCCAGACGGTTCCAGCACAATACTCTTCTTTCCTGCTATCAATTTATCATACAGAAGTATGAAAATTCCATCTGAATTAGAATCCTCAAGTGGAGGTAAAGAAATACGCAGTCTCATATGACCTAATGCTTGTATTGCAACAGCAGCAAGAGCAGAAGTTTCAGAATTTTATCAAACATAGCAATTGGCTGGACAGGTTTGTCATCCTGAAGTCTTAATGGATTGCACTTATCATGAATTTTAAAACCAACATCAGATTGTCTAACTCTTTGTCCATGAACAGGTCATCGTACTGCGACTAATCCATACATACAACATAATGTAACAACAGCTGCTATTGAGGGGCTAGTATCTGTCTTTCTGAACTTGCACTTTTCTTTGTGGAACCTAAGGTTTTGTTTGTCTTGCTGAGCTTG
The DNA here is from genome assembly GCF_024323335.1 of Lathyrus oleraceus. Lineage (NCBI taxonomy): Eukaryota > Viridiplantae > Streptophyta > Magnoliopsida > Fabales > Fabaceae > Lathyrus > Lathyrus oleraceus. The sequence continues at coordinate 294,171,410 of NC_066584.1, forward strand.
TAATTTTCTTTGTATGTGCCTTCTTTCTGACACTTTGTTTATCTCTCCTTCCACAAGGTATGCTAGAAACTTCTCAGTCTCAATCTGAGACGACTGTGTTGAGTCATCAGGTTCAGTGTAAAGAAGCAGTTGCCTCCTAATAAATGGTGGTAGAAATTCAAATAAAGTAGAAGCCCATGGTGAAAGATGAACAAATATCTTATCAGCAGCAACACCTTGTTGGAGCAAAACGTGAATTTCCTTTAAGAGTGCATAGATTTCAGGAATGCTCTCAACCCGACCTTCTAGAAGGAGGATTACTCCGTGATATTTGTCTTGCTCTGCTCTAGCCTGAACTGCATCAGAAATCTTCTTGCAGCTTGTATCAAAACCAACATTTGTTTCCTCAAACTAGTTTTTAAGGTCTCCACTCGAAGTCACATGAGCACCAACCACCTTGATTGGACATTTTGCAACGGTAAAAGTCTCTACAGGCTAAGCAGCATCCGTGTTTGATGTCATACTTCCAATGATGACAAGGCCATCAAGTTTGAAGTTGTTGTATGCAGTAAGTGCGGCATTGATTTGTTCAGTCGTCTTAATTTGATCCTTTGTATGCCCAAGCAAATCATAACCACCTGAATCATCATAATTCAAGATCCTGTGTTGAGTTGTTTGTTCTTGAAATTATATCAGAAGAGTAGCTTTGAAAATTCATCAACTCGTCGGAAAAAACACGATAACATCATTATCAATACTTGATTGAGTGAAACCAAATTGTAACCAGAAGATTCTGAATTTTCTGCCGTGATAACCATTTTAATTGTTTTGTAAACCATTATTGTTATCCTCCTTGAACTTGAATTATTTCTCCACCATTACTCTTCATTAATTTCTCTAGTTTGGAAATTTCAAAACAATGCTTATATTATGCTTATGATGAATTTTTTTTTAATGTGCAATCATCAATACTTCTCTTCTGCAGTATACCTGAGGTATTGAGTTCTTGTATATTTTAAGTGCACTCTCAATAACAGGATCACTGGATCCTACCTGTGAGGCCTCGTTGCCATTTGATAATGGGATAATGTTATCACCGCTCCCACCGGTGTTCCAATCTTCATTGAAGAAATGCCTAGGTGATAAAATCCTTAAGAAAACTTTGAGCAGTGGATGCAAAACAAGTTGCAAATCAAGCCATCTGACTACGCTCTTGATTGCTAAGTTTTTGGCATCTGCAATTCCTTCAATCTTTTGTTTTCATTTGGCATTCCATTAACATGCATTATCCACCAGTTTCCATTGAGCTTCCCACGGTTCCCAAAGGTGTCTATTAATATAGGATGGTCGTATTGCTCCACGGTGTTTACAAAACCATATTCCCACCCCACGTTTTCAACTCCTGAACTCTTTTTCCACCCGTGGCCATACACATCAGAGATTGAAATTGTTGACGGCCCAATGAATCACCTATAAAATGCAATTTTTGGCTGCCAACGAAATTTCTCAAATGAGAAATTTGGTCGATGTGTCATTCTCAGATGTTCCATCCAAAACCATTATAAGTCCTTTTATTAATTCGAATAAGACTTCAAACTTGTCAGCAGTGGATATGTAAGTGTTATTCTTGAATATGAATGGAAAATTTTCAATGTGAATGGAGAAAATATGAATGCAAATTTTGAATGTGAAAAACATAAAAATATGAACTAGTAAATATGAACATGAATGAAGGATATGAAGGTGAATGAAGAAATAATGCAAACGAGTGATCAATGGAGAAAAATTTTCAGGGCCAAAATCGGGGTATGACAGTATTCTTCTGGAGTTTTCAACAAGCATGGGCTGTTTAAGAGTGGTGGATTCATCCATATTGTTCAAGATGAGGAAGCTGCTGCTATTGTGGAAGAGGATGTAGAGGAGGATTCTGGCAACTTTGTCATCCCTGGAGGGGTCTGCAATAACTGGGTCGCTGTTGATGTTCCAACAGTCGTCCATAAGTCAACGTAATATTCATTTTGTTTAAAAAACCCTTCTCCCATGCCAAAAGGAGGAGTGATGACATTGTTGGCTCATAAATACAATGATATTTTCATTCAATAAGCTCATGTTAAATGTTTGTTTTTCCAATTATTTTTATTTTTTGTTTTTTACATGAAATTGGTGATCACATAAAACCCTAAAAAAATAGAATAAAATCAATCTTTTCATCTGCATAATGATTTGCCTTGTTTGAATTCTAAAATCTCTTTTATATCCAAAATCATTATGCAGGTTGATCAAACCCATTGAACATAATGATCCAACACATTCTCCCAACTTTGAGTTCCCTGTATTTGAGGCGGAAGAAGATGATGTTGAAGAGATTCCTGATAAGATCACCCGTCTACTTGAGCACGAAGAGAAGATCATTAAGCCGCATCTCGAGAATCTGGAAATAGTTAACTTGGGGTCTGAAGATTGTGCGCGAGAAGTGAAAATTGGGGCAGTCCTAGAAGAATCTGTTAAGAAGGGGTTGATTGAGTTGCTACGAGAATACGTCGATGTATTCGCCTGGTCATACGAAGACATGCCTGGTCTAGATACTGATATCGTGCAGCATTTCCTGCCTTTGAAGCCTGAGTGCGTGCCTGTGAAGCAGAAGCTCAGAAGAACTCATCCCGATATGGCAGTGAAGATTAAAGAAGAAGTTCAGAAGCAAATTGATGCGGGGTTTCTGGTGACTTCTACATATCCTCAGTGGGTGGCCAATATTGTGCCCGTGCCTAAGAAAGATGGAAAAGTCCGAATGTGTGTGGACTATAGAGACTTGAATAAAGCTAGTCCGAAAGATGATTTCCCTCTACCACATATTGATATGTTAGTAGATAATACAACAAAATTCAATGTCTTCTCGTTTATGGATGGATTTTCTGGATATAACCAGATCAAAATGGCACCCGAGGATATGGAGAAGACAACATTCATCACACCTTAGGGAACATTCTGTTATCGAGTGATGCCCTTTGGTTTGAAGAACGCTGGAGCCACGTATCAACGAGCTATGACTACCTTGTTTCAGGATATGATGCATAAAGAGATCGAGGTATATGTTGATGATATGATTGCAAAGTCAAGAACCGAAGTTAAGCATGTAGAGCACTTGTTGAAGCTTTTTTAGCGTTTGAGGAAGTATAAGCTTCGTTTGAATCCTAACAAGTGTACATTTGGAGTCCGTTTCGGCAAGTTATTAGGCTTTATTGTCAGCGAGAGAGGTATTGAGGTTGATCCTCCAAAGGTCAAAGCAATACAAGACATGCCTGCGCCCAAAACTGAGAAGCAAGTCCGAGGTTTTCTTGGCCGCTTAAATTACATTTCCAGATTTATATCCCACATGACTTCCACATGTGCGCCGATATTCAAGCTCCTCCGGAAAGATCAGTCTCATGATTGGGCCGAGGATTGCCAAAAGGCCTTTGACAGTATCAAAGAGTATCTGTCCGAGCCGCCGATTCTGTCTCCACCTGTGGAAGGGAGACCGATGATTATGTATCTGACTGTTCTTGAAGACTCTATGGGTTGTGTCCTTGGTCAGCAAGACGAATTAGGGAAGAAATAATATGCTATCTACTACCTGAGTAAAAAGTTCACTGATTGTGAGTCTCGATACTCGTGCTTGAGAAGACATGTTGTGCTTTGGCATGGCCTACTAAGCGCTTACGCCAGTATATGTTGAATCATACAACTTGGTTGATATCCAAAATGGATCCGATCAAGTATATCTTTGAGAAACCTGCTTTAACTGGGAGGATTGCCCGTTGGCAGATGCTGTTGTCTGAGTATGATATTGAGTATCGAGCTCAGAAGGCTATAAAAGGTAGTATCTTGGCTGACCACTTGGCACATCAACCAATTGAGGATTATCAGTCATTTCAGTATGACTTCCCAGATGAGGAGATTCTATATTTGAAAATGAAAGATTGCGATGAGCCTACGCTTGATGAAGGGCCAGAGCCTGGTTCCCGTTGGAGCATGGTATTTGATGGCATTGTAAATCAATATGGAAATGGTATTAGGGCAGTGATTATTACTCCTCAGGGCACATATTTCCCTTTTATAGCAAGGCTAACTTTCAAATGCACGAATAATATGGCTGAGTATGAGGCATGTATTATGGGATTGGAAGAGTGTATTGATCTTAGGATCAAGCATCTGGATGTTTATGGTGATTCGGCCCTTGTTGTTAATCAAATTAAGGGTGAATGGGAGATGAATCAGCCAGGCCTCGTCCCATATAGAGATTATGCGAGGAGGATTTCAACTTTCTTTACTGAGGTTGACTTCCATCATATTCCTCGAGATGAGAATCGGATGGCAGACGCGCTTGCTATGCTTGCTTCAATGATTATGGTTAGACTCTGGAATGAGGTTCCCAATATCACTGTGATGCGCTTGGACAGACCAGCTCATGTATTTGCAGTAGAAGAGGTGCAAGATGATAAGCCATGGTATTACGATATTAAGTGTTTTCTTCAAATCCAGATCTACCCGCCTGGGGCATCTGTGAAAGATAGAAAGACTTTGAGAAGATTACCGGGCAGTTTCTACCTCAATGGCGATGTGCTTTATAAGAGGAATTTTGACATGGTTCTGCTCAGATGCGTGGATAGATACGAAGCAAACCTGTTAATAATTGAGGTCCATGAGGGTTCATTTGGTACTCATTCCAATGGACATGCCATGGCTAGAAAGATGTTGAGAGCAGTCTACTATTGGCTGACAATGGAGTCGGACTGCTGCAAATATGTGAAGAAATGCCATAAGTGTAAGATTTATACGGATAAGATTCATATTCCCCCAACACTCCTGAATGTGATTTCATCACCGTGGCCCTTCTCCATGTGGGGAATTGACATGATTGGCATGATAGAGCCGAAAGCGTCTAACGGTCACAAATTTATTTTCGTAGCTATTGATTACTTCGCCAAGTGGGTTGAAGCAGCGTCATATCCAAACGTGACCAGGCAGGTGGTTGTGAAGTTTATCAAGAATCAACTCATATGCCGTTATGGTGTGCTAGATAAGATCATTACTGATAATGGATCTAACTTGAACAACAAGATGATGAAAGAGCTGTGTAGCGAGTTCAAGATTGCACATCATAATTCTTCTCCTTACAGACCCAAGATGAATGGGGTTGTTGAAGCTGCTAAGAAGAATATCAAGAAGATTGTCCAGAAGATGGTTGTTACGTACAAAGATTGGCATGAGATGCTGCCATTTGCTTTGCATGGGTATCGTACATCTGTCCGCACTTCAACAGGGGCAACCCCTTTCTCTCTTGTTTACGGAATGGAGGTTGTACTCCCAGTAGAGGTGGAGATCCCATCAATGAGAGTCTTGATGGAAGCCAAGTTGAGTGATGCTGAATGGGTTCAGAGTCATTATGACCAACTGAATTTGATAGAAGAGAAAAGATTGACCGCCATGTGCCATGGTCAGTTATATCAGCAAAGGATGAAGAAAGCCTTTGATAAGAAGGTCAAGCCTCGTGGGTTTCGAGAAGGTGACCATGTGCTCAAGAAAGTTTTGTCTTTCACGCCCGATTCCAGGGGCAAGTGGACTCCTAATTATGAAGGTCCATATATTATTAAGAGAGCCTTTTCAGGCGGTGCTTTGATACTTACAACTATGGATGGGGAGGATTTCACTCGTCATGTGAATTCAGATGCAGTCAAGAAATACTTCGCCTAAAATAAAAACAGAATAGCTCGCTAAGTTGAAGACCCGAAAGGGCGGCTTAGGCAAAAATGAGCGTCTCGGTGGATTGAAAACCCGAAAGGGCGATCCAGGCAAAAGTTAGAGACATAAAACATAAATATGTATCCCGCTAGATTGAGTACCTCACCTTGGGGCAATCTAGGCAAAAATTAGGGATTTGGCAAGTAACTGCATCTTGACAAGACTTTGTTCTACAACTGTCATCTGTCAAAGATTCTTGCTCAGTCATCGTCAACTGAAGCTTCAAATACATCGGATTCAGAGTTGGTGGAGAAATGGTCATTATGGTCAATGTAGTCCTTTTCCAATATATATCACCAATTTCAAATTTGTAAAGATCCACGGAGTCTTGTCATTTGCAGACTACCAATCTATGAAATGAATTTGAGCCTTTATCCAATCCTTTGCACTCTTATTTGCTTCTATTCAACAAATGTTTTGTATGTTTTAATTGAGAAATATCATTGTTTTAAATAAATAAAATTTTCATAAATTGTTTTTAAACAAAGTGAACATTTACAATGACAAAAAAGGATACTTGGGATGTCTGCAGTGCTCTCCCAAGGACGGTATGATTCCCAAAAGGCAAGGCATTTGTTCATAGTCCCATCATACTTGTATCCTCTTCACTTATCTTCCAGGTTGTCTCCTCCGCAGGCACAGAAGAGAGTTGTACCTCCCACCAAATCCCCAGGGAGTTTGGGGGTTCTGGGTGTGATCTCAATCTTCTAGATCCCCATTGAGTCTTGATTTAGCATTTTGTGTTATCAATTATATGGTTATCATCCCTTATGTGGATTGACCTAAAATCCCTTATAGATTGATAAATTATGTATGCTAATATTTCTGAAGGAGTTGGTATTCCCTCACTTCAAGTAAGAAATTCCCCTCAGAGTGAGCAGGAAATCCCCGACATAAGTGGAGTTTTCATCAAGATTGATTTGTAGCTTTTCCTTTGTGGACTTGTCTACTTTTGATCTCCAGAAATTTTGCTCCTTGACTATCCTTAGCAAGGTTGATCCCACTCCTACTTCCCCAGTATGGTCACCAACAGGGTATCCTCAGTAGTGGCCTACGGGTAATCCTTGATTCAGTCGTCAGCAGTGTTTCCCTAATAGAATTGTCTGATTAGAGCCCGTTCGTGTATTCCTCCCGAGCAGAGTGGTTGATGAAGATATTTATCCTTCCTTCCTCCACGGAGTAGTGTCCCTCTCTCCTTGATAGATATGATTTCTTCAGCAGTGCAAGGAATGTGGTGACATTGGAACCTTCTGATTGGTGGTTGTTCCCCACGGAGTGTCATCTCCCTCTCCGATAATTTCCCCAGTAGAATTGATTCCTACGGCGAACTTTATCCGTGTGTTGATCCTGTCCCCAGCTGGAGTGACTGATGCTCATTTCCCTGTAGAGATCTTTATTTCCTGTTATCTTTTGCCCCCATCAGATCGGATACCCTCTAGTGGGCCTGGCTTTCTCTCTTGAGATGTAGTACCGGACGTTCGTTCATTGATTCTTAGACTTGTTTGTGTTAGATATATTTGCTTGTCAGCATTCATCATACATGAACTATGCGTATATGCATAATTTTAAGATTTAGATATTCATGTTGCATTCTTTGCCATAAATACCTTTGTTTGTTGTATCCTGCTATTTGGTGAAACATATTTCCCTAAGCAGATGTTTGTGTTTGATCTCCCCATATAGAGTCAGCCCCATAGGCAGAAAGTGTTTATCCTTTCCTCCATATTCCCCACTGAGTTATGTCCTCGTGGATGATTGTTGTTTTTGTTTCCTTCCAACACATATATTGGGATGGAATTCTCCCCTGAGCTATATGCTCATCGGGTCGAGTCTTGTTTCATTGTGTCTCTCTAGCTTGTTCCTAGATCAATTCCTTTCGATATTTCCTCTGTACGGCCCCATGGGCAGATGAATGATTGCTCGGTAACCAGTAATTATCCATCTTTTCCCCGACGGAGTTTGTGGCCTTCTACCTAGTATTCGATAGTCGTAAGTCCTATTTCCGTGGTTTTCTACCCTCATACCGGTAGTTGTAAACCCCGTTTACTCCCTTGCAGAGTTAACCTTTTTTTTCGTTCGATGGCAGTTACTCCTCTGTGGTTTTCTACCCAGTATCCGGTAGATGTAATCCCCTATTTGATGGTTATCTTTATCCAATACTCGGTATTGATATTCCTTCACCTTTTGAGTATATTTCCCAGTAACCGATGATATATCTCCCAGATCATTGCCTTTGTCAATGTATCCCCAGCGACTCATCTTTCATTTACCCTTGGTTGGTAATGTTTGTTTCTCCCTTCGATTGGTCATCATTTTATACCTAGTACTCGGTATCCCGATGCCCTTTCTTTTCGGCCGATTTATCCTTTATTAACCCAGTAACCGGTTGTGGATAATCTTCCATGCGAGTATATTATCTATGTTCTGACGGTAATAGATAATATATCTCATGCGCTCTTTGGTCGAAGTCTTTTGTTCTTCCCAGTCGAGTAAGATTCATGTCCTCTTTGCGGAGTCGAATGTCCATCCAGTAATTGAGTTTGCTTTTTAGTCCTCCTTTTGGATGATGAGTGTCTTGGAAATATTCCTCAATTCACGCTTGGTCGGTCACCTACTATATGCCCAGTAACCGGTATCCCTGGTGTTCCTTCCCTTCTGCTCCCTATTATGACTTTTTGTCCCCTGTGGAATCAGGTTTCCTGAGTTGAAATATACCTTTTTAGGTCTTCCTTAGATGATTTTAGGATGTTTGATATCTCTGACCCTTATATCGGTCTTAGATATTCATTCTCCCCGAGCGTGTTATTCTCTCACCCTTGTACTGGTGTTCGGATCACATGTCTCCTTGAGCTTATTACCCAGTAACCGGTAATACCTCATCCTGTTGTTTCCTCAGATGAGTCCTGTTTGGACATTCCCCAATTAAGTCCTTTAGTGGATTTCCCCATCTGAGTCCGGATTTCCATCCGAAGTATCCTTCGTGGATAATTTTGTTGTATTGGCATATTCCCCAATACATGCACCTTTGAGTCAGCTCGAGTCCTTCCATTGATTTATTTTCATGGAATTCCTCTCGTGTCTCAGCAAGTTTCAAGTCGTGACCTGCTCACGCATTTTGTTCCCTCTCTGATCCCTGTTAGAATCCCCAGAGTCTCTGTCCCATTGAGTATATTACTCATATGGATTGTCAGTTTCTCCTGATTTCTTCCCCCTTTGTGGACACATATCCCCACAAAGTATTATCTTTTGCATGCATACATTTGCATCATGAGGTCTCTTAGGGACCAAAATTCGTCACTTTGTTATTATTTAAGCCCATTCTACCTCGTCGAGACAAAGATTTTAACCTTCACTTCTCCGGCTAGAATGACCTTAAATAGGGGCAGCTGTAAGACCCTAATTTTGACCCTAAGATCCCTCATGACATCATAACATTGCATTTGCATCTTGCCTCAAGGATCATAAGCATCTTGGCTCTTACCTTTGGGTGGGACCTCTTGAGAGTTGGTTTGAGATCACCAAGCATACTTGAATTGTATATAATTTCTTTTCTCATTTTATTTACTAACCAAAAGCACAAAAATATGTCACTAACAGCTCTTGTTTGTAGCTTGAGCAGTTACAAGGTCTAAGGCTTCTAGGAGATCCTATGTGCATTGATATGGTCAAGAGAAGATGAAAGCAAACATGGAAATGGTTCCAAAAGCTCTCATACATCAAATATTCCTCTCAAGTATCTTAATTCATCATTTTTATCAAAGCAAATCAAAGGGTTTGAGGCTTGTTTCCCAAGGAAACCCTAGTTCATCTATTCATCAATTGTGCCTTGCTCATGAAGCAACCTCAACCCATGGTCAAATGCAATCAAGGGAAGTTCTTTAATTCATCATGTCATGCATATTTGAACTTATTTGAGTGTCCTCAATCATCAATCCATCAAGATATTAGGTGTGGACTTAAGAAGTTGATCAGTCAATTCATCTGACTATTTTGAATTACACTGAGACCTAACTTTTAATGTGCTTGCCAAATGGATATGACCCTAAGAGAAAATATGTTCTTAAGTACCATATGAACATATTTCATGTTCATCAAAAATTGATTTGAAGCTAGGAAGGTCATCATCCATTCCAAGACATTATAGGTCATTTTGACTGAAACCCTAATTTTAGGTCAACTTCCCAAGGACATAACTCCTTCATGTTTCATGATTTTTATTTGGGATCAAATGAATTGGCAAGCTTAAGATGTCTACTTCAAATGTTATGTTGAGAAAAAATTCAAAGTCTCAAAATAAATACATGTGATAATGCAAAACATTATAGGTCACTTTGGACCAAATGCATTGAAATGTGAAAAAGTCCAACTTCAAGTGCCCATAACTTCTTCATCAAAAATTCAAATGATGCAAACTTTAAGTCCAAATTTATTGCCTTGAAAATATATACAACTTTGATGTTCAAGAGTTTGTCATTTGGAGCTTTCATCATTGAGACAGAAGGGCTTGAACTTTGGTCAATTTTGAAAATCTCGCATGTGCATGTTTTGCACCCTACACTTCATGTCCACTTTTCATCAATTTCCAAGGCCCAAATGGAGTGTTGATCAACATAACAAATGATCCTTATGAAATAAGCTTTCCAACCATTACTCATGAGGTGGTGTTTCTATTTTTGACATAGCATTTTCGAAGGCTTGAGCATAATAGTGCAATTTTGGAAAATCATTTAATTTGCATTGCATGAGCTATTACCACCTAAACTGCACCTCCAAACTGCTTCTAGCATGCATCAGCTACCAAATCCATTTGGAATTGGGCCCTCCATGCGCCTGTACAGGCCCATGCATGGAGGCCCTTTCCATTCATGCGATTTTGTGATCATGCACAACAGTCATGCCTTGCCTATAAATACAATGCCATAGCTTCATAATTTCTTGACCTGAAGGCGCCCCAAATGCTGCTAAACTGAAATCACAACCCTCACTAAAGGAACTATCTCACTTTTCTCTCAAATTTTAGATCTGAATTTTGATTTCCTCGATTGAAATTTCAGATCTAAAAGTTCCTAGACCTCTTCACTTTGATCCATAGTGTGAACTGTAAGCAATAGCATCAAAGAATTGTGACTCCAAGCCCTGCAAATCAGAGGTCCACCTCAAACTTTATTTTCTTTGAATCAGCTTGCATAGTGCTTGTTTCTTGTTGTTATTGTGTGATCTGAAGTCCTCTGCATAGAGGCAACATTATTGAGCTTTCAATTTTCAAAAATCATGAAGTTCATATGAACACCACATATCTTCCATCTATGATTTCTTTTAATATAGAGATCTAGAGTGGATTTGGTTGGTACAGGGGTGATGTACATCACCCCAGCTTTCGATTGATGCCTGGATCGTGTCTTTTGGTTAACATTTTTTCTCTGCAACTTCTGAACTTGGCTGGAGCTTGGCCGGAGAAGACAGTGGCGCTGGCAACTGTCTGGTCTCCAGATGGGATCTGGATCGTCCATTCCATTTCCCAGATTCAATCTCACATGTCCATTGTTATGACTTTTAATTTGGCATGGTGTATCACAGTTGACTGGCGCATATGGTGAACGCACGCTTCTTAGCCGTGTGATGATCCACGTCAATTAATGAAGCTTCATCAAGCGGTCCACGCTTTTCCATCATTTCTATTTTCTAATTTTTATTTCTTTTATTTCTTTTAATTCCATTTCCCTTTAAAAATTCATAACTCCTTCATTATTGGTCCAAAAAATATGAGACCAATTGCATCTTTCTCCTTTTAATTTCTACTTTCTAAAAATGATTTTTAATATTTTTTATTTTATCATTTGATATCTTTTAGTAATTTTCTCTTTTCTGCTTATTTTTAATTCATTTTAAATAGTTTTTGATATCCAAAAAATACAAAAATATTTTTCTAACCTATTTGTATCATGATAGATCTATGAAAAATATTCTCATCAATTTATTAATTGATTTGTGATTTTAGTTCAATTAGGTTATTTTTATGTATTTTTAATTGATTTAAAATAGTTTCTGATTTCTAAAAATGCTGAAATTTTTTGTTAAACTTTGTTTGACCTTGTTGAACTTGGGATAATTCACTTGGACTTTTCAAAGTTGATTTGTAGTGAGTTTGAAGTTTGACCTTTCTTTATTATTTTAATTCAAGTTTTATTTTAATATTGAAAAATACCAAAAATATTTTATTTGTTTCTTGACTTCTAATCTTCATTTTGCTTCTGTTCTCTATTGTTTGACCTTGATCTTCTCTATCTTTGGTCAATGCTTGTTGATTATCTCATTTCATTTCCATTAATGTACTTTAATTTTCATTCTTCATCTTCTTCTTCTTCTTCTTTTTTTTCTTTTTTTTTATCAATGAGTTAAAGATTGGTGGTTAGCATTGATACATGAAGGTTTAACCTTCCTTGATTCAAATCTAATTCATCTTGATTATGGATCAAGTGAATGGCTTTGCATTAAGGATAGGTTGCTTCCTAATCATGCAAAGAACCTAAATCAATACAAGATCATTTCTCATCTTCTTTTTGGCATGGAAAGTTGTTGGAGTTTGATTCACTAATCAAAATATCTAACTTGTGTTGTTGCCTACATTATTATTGACCGGCCTCAGATAGTTGTGACTTCTACATAAGTCCAATTACGATTGCTTAACATAGCGCCAAATTGCCTTATGGCACACTAACTCTAACACTAACCATTAACCATTAACATTTAATTCTTGTTCTTTACATTTATGCAATTTACTATTCTTGTACATATTATTCATTTGTTTTTTCCTTTGCTCATTTGAGCACATGTTTATGTTAATGCAATTTGCCTTTTGCTCACTTGAGCACGTAATTGTGTATATACTGTTGTGCTTGTGTTTTGTTTTGATTGTTGTGGACCAAATGCAAAAAATGGACAAATGGACTTAGTTTCTAGGACATTCCCTATGCAAATTGGAGTAAAAATGCCTAATGTTGAAGATGGATTAGAAGGACCAAATCTCTAAACTCAATCTTGTCCATTCTTGATTTGCTTCATGGAACTTTTTGATGTTGTTTGCTTTTGTGCTAGGGGAATCCTATTTGAGCCAAATTGAAGAACCATTGCCATGTCCATCCAAAGTGAAAGATACAAGAGCCATTGGGGATCTTCTAAGAGCTTGTTTGATTATGTTGATTGCTTGAGCTTACACTTATTTTGCTTGCATATTCCAAAGGATGGGAGCTACTTGGATCATCAATATGATCTCAAGAAAGGAACTCCAATTCTGGTCTTGTTTCTTTTCCTTCATCTCTTGTATGATTAGGACTTTAGCCATTATTCTTCTTCCCTCCACTCTAACCCAAGCCAAAAAAAATTGTGCAAATATTTAACACTTGTTTTCAAACATTAGAAACCTAAGCCTTATGCTTTTGATTTTTAAACTTTCTTTTCATAACACTTATTTTGAATTGAACCTTTAAGTCAACTTTGACCATATTTTGTAAATATTTTTCATTGGTAAATACAACTCATTCAAATACTTTTGTGGTTTCAATGGCCACTTTCTTAATCAAAAACTTTTTTATAACCTTTAGCTATTAGGTTTGAGTTATCCTTGAGATAGATGTAATACTCACCTATATCCTTAGTGATGGACAATGAGTCTTCCATGCTTATTATAGGGTTAACCCCTCACTAGCATGTTGAAGCTATCCTCACATGGTGGATTTGTGGTTTTAGGTTGAGTTTTCTCCCTTGGATAACAAAAGACCTTTAAGGCTTTTGGACCAATCAATTCACCAACTTGTTTTTTTTGAGATTTTTACCCCGAACTACGAGGTTTTGATCCTAATCTTCTTTAAGATGGTACGTAGTCAATGGATTTATCCATTCAAACACAAAATTGTAAATAACTTGTACATTCTCTTCTCATCTCTTCAATCATGTTTGCACAAACAAATTTTTCATAAAATACCAACCTTTACAACAAGTGTGAAAAGGGCTCCCTAGGAGTACCTAGGATATTTTGGGTGCTTAAAACCTTCCCATTGCATAACCAACCCCCTTACCCCGATCTCTGACATTTTTACTAGTTTTTGATTCGATAAAACTTTTAGGTTTTTGTTCGCTTTCTAACCATTCCTTTGGATAAATAGAAGTGCGGTGACGACTCAACTTGTATGGTTTACCTTGGATTTAGTCAATATCTCTAATGGTAACGAATACGCCGCTACAGAGTTGTTGAGTAATTAATAATAATGTTATTAAGTTGATTTGATATTTGAGTAACCTGACAGATTCAGAGTTGTGTGAATAAGACTAGAGTTTTCCTTGAGTAATTGTTGCCTTACTCTATTGGTGAGTATTATTGAGATAATATGTAATTATTTTGAAATGTTGATGAGTAAGTGTGAATAATATATGATTATGTGATTGAGTTATAATGATATAATATGTTGAGTTGTGGGTTCATAGAGAACATTGTTGAATTTGTGTGTTCCGAGAAAACATTGTTGAAATGAGTAATTCAAAGATGAATTACAGTGTTGGCCTTATATTGACAAAATTATGATTCAGAAACTTTTGAGTATGAGTTTTTAGTATATTTTATATTGTTTTGAGTTTTGTGAATCATGTTTCCATGTTCATACATACATGTATATTGAAGTTAGACAGGACTTCGGTCTAATGAGTTCAGGTTCTGAGAGGAACCATGACAGTCTCATGTTAAAAGAGGAACACAGTTCGGAGAGAAACCAAAGATATAGATAAATAAGTAACATACCTCTGATACCCCAAAATCTTGGTACCAAGTACATTCATAGAGGAGGAGTACATTGCTTTAGTACATTTGCATTGTGATTGTCATTGTTGTTTTTGTGAATTATTGTGTGAGAATGACAATTGATGTTATGTATGACTACCCCAAATGTTTATTATATCGTTAACATTATGAACATATTTCTCACCCCTTTTGTTTACTTGTGTGATTGGTTGGACCGATGGTACAGATACTCAGGTAGAGGAGCCTTATCTACTGTTGAGTTGGAGGATGACGTAGTGACATTCTTAGTGGTTTATCAATTTGAGTTTATTTTAGATTTTGCGTGTCACTCTGATAGTATAACAATGAGATGGTTTACCTTTATGTTTTATATTTGAGAGTTTGAACTATTTGTTTTTATTTAAATTAAGTTGTTTTGAATTATGAGACAATTAAGTTGAAACATGTTTTTGAATTTCTCTACTTTATTCTAAAATTTTGGGGATGATGGTTTTATAAGAGAGATATTGAAATTCTAGTTATCAGACTTTGGATGTCACACTGGTTGTTATGACATCCAATTCTGCACAGACAGGGATTATGCAGAACTTAACAGTAAGTGCAGTAAATAACACAAGTAATTGTTCACCCAGTTCAGTCCAACATGACCTACATCTGGGAGCTACCAAGCCAGGGAGGAAATCCACTATTAGTAGTATCAATTCAAAGCTAAACTCACCCGTTTACAACTTATCACTTAATCCCTACCCAATGCAATTTCAATCTTAACCTAAGATCAGAGTTCCTACTCACTCCCCCTCAATCACCTCAGTGATATTAAAGACACTTTGAAGTCACACTTCAAAAACAACTCTTGATTATGCTTCACAGCTTAAATCAAGATACACAGCACTCACGCTTAAAAGCTTTGAGTGACACAACACTTACAACTCAATGAACACCCTATGCCAAAGCAATCATCTACTTGATAATGGCTTGGCTTACAAGATACGTCTAATACAAGACTCACAAAATACAGCAGTGAAGTATGATGGACACACTGACTCTTCACGCTTCAAAATCCCCGAGACTGAATGAAGGAATGCCTTCCTTTTTATATTGCAGCACCTGGGCTTTTGCACCTGTATTTTCCTGAATTTTAGGTCACACAAGTTCCCTCAAATTCAACATTTAGGTTGCTAACAAATAGGCTATTTGTTAGGTTCATTGAATGTAGCTTGGTTGTTGATTTCCTGGATTTTCTCTCAGCTGTTGAATCCCTAAAGAATAGCCTGAGAAAAAGCTGAAACAGAAAACTGAACAACCTACAATTTAGCATATGCTGTCAGGCACGAATGTCACGACATTCAACTTGACATCAAGGTCCATATGCTGAGTCTGTTTTTCCAGAAAACAGACTATACAATTTGCTGACCTGTACATGATCAAAATGACCATACTACAGTAACAGCTTACATTAATAAATGTCAAAGTGTCCAACTTAACATTTATACATTTGGCCTTAAGTTAGTTCTGTTATTCTCTTGAAGAACAAACTAAGTTTTATGCTGAAGTATAGCAGAACACCACTCTGCCTAATCTCCAGTAGCTGCTGTCAATGATGAATGTCACAATATCCAGTTTGACATTCAGTCAGTAGGCCTTATGCCAGGTCTGGTTCTTCCTTGATAACCAGACTGCAAATGAATACTAAGTTCTAACAGAACTTCTGTTCCTTAGTATCTGTTGACAGGTATGAATGTCACAGCATTCAATAATCCTGTGTTAGCTAGTCCTGCAGTAACTACAATGTAGTCACATATACATGTCATGACATCAGTCAAGACATTTGTGTTTTACCATATAATGCAGCCAATTAAACACCTACAAACTCCCCCTTTGGCAAATTTTTGGCTAAAACACTTTGATCCCCATAACAGAGTTCATGGCAGCGGAATACTACTAGCTAATACACTCAGAGTGGCAGCACACTCACACACATGGAAGTTAAATAAAAACTTCGCATAGCAGCACACACATATTAGAAGTTGCACCTAAACTTCAACATCAGCTACATGGGGGAATCTTCAGATCTGTCATGAGAGTTTGTTGTAGAGACCCACTCTGTTTGTCAGGGGTATTGGTGGTTATTACTCCCCCTTTTTGTCACAAATGTTGCCAAAGCCAACAACATAGTCAGAGCACAATGACAAAGTTCCAGACTTGGTTTTACTTCACAGTTTCAACCAAGTTAACATCCACTTGATCTTGCTTCACAGCTTCGATCAAGTGATCACCCACTTTTGCTTTACAGTAGGTACCACCATATCGGATGCCATGATTTTGTTTCTGACATCCAGAACCACTCCTGCATGAACAGCATCCTTGAACTCCTGCAGGTACAGTGGCCTTCTCTCTGTAGGGTGTCTCCTTACCCTCTTGTATCCACCCTTGTTGCAAGCAGCATAGCTATGATCTGTTGACCAATCATAGCCTAGTACAAATTGTTTAATAGTCAGAGATATTAAACAATTTATCCCAAACATCAGTGGTTGCTATAAGGTCTCAGAGAGACATATTCCCAGTTTGCTCCTTAAGTTTTCAAACTGAGTAGCATCCAGAGCCTTTGTAAATATGTCAGCCAGTTGAAGATCCGTGGCTACATGTTCCAAAGTGATCACCTTGTCTTCCACCAGATCTCTGATGAAGTGGTGCCTAATGTCAATATGTTTGGTCCTGCTATGTTGGATGGGATTCTTGGAGATGTTGATGGCACTGAGATTATCACAGAACAATGTCATAACATTTTGAGTGACATTGTACTCAGTGAGCATTTGTTTCATCCAAACCAGTTGGGAGCAACTGCTTCCAGCAACTATGTATTCAGCCTCTGCAGTGGACAGAGAGACACAGTTTTGCTTCTTGCTGAACCACGATATGAGGTTTTCTCCTAAGAAGAAACATCCACCTGATGTGCTTTTTCTGTCATCAGCACTTCCAGCCCAATCAGCATCACAGTACCCAGATAGGACAGGCTTAGACCCATGTGAATACATCATCCCATAGTCACACGTCCCATTGATGTACTTGAGAATCCTTTTGACTTGATTCAAGTGGCTCACCTTGGGCTCTGCTTGGTATCTGGCACACACTCCAACTGCATAGGAAATGTCAGGTCTACTTGCAGTTAGATACAGCAGACTACCTATCATGCTTTTGTACAGGCATTGATCAACACTAGGCCCTCCATCATCTTTGGTTAACTTCAGATGAGTAGGAGCAGGAGTCCTCTTGTGCCTGGCATGATCCATACCAAACTTCTTAACTATGTTCTTGGCATACTTGCTTTGGGAGAGAAACATAGAGTCCTCCATTTGGTTTACTTGCATTCCAAGGAAATAGGTCAGTTCTCCCACTAGACTCATTTCAAACTCAGACTGCATCTAGTGAACAAATTTTTTAACCATTTGTTCTGACATTCCACCAAAGACTATATCATCAACATAGATTTGAGCTATCATGATTTTGCCTTCTTCATCCTTCACAAACAAGGTTTTATCTATGCCACCCTTTCTGTATCCATTTGAGGTCAGAAATTCGGTTAACCTTTCATACCAAGCTCTGGGTGCTTGCTTCAACCCATACAAGGCTTTCTTTAACTTGTATACATGCTCAGGTTGGTTAGGATCACAGAACCCTTTGGGTTGTTCCACATAGACTTCTTCATTCAGGTAGCCATTCAAGAATGCACTCTTCACATCCATTTGGAACAGCTTAAACTTCAGGATGCATGCTACCCCCAACAGCAATCTGATGGACTCAAGTCTAGCCACAGGAGCAAATGTCTCATCAAAGTCTACTCCTTCAACTTGAGTGTATCCTTGAGCTACTAGTCTTGCTTTATTTCTAGTAATTACTCCTTTCTCATCAGATTTGTTTTTGTAGATCCACTTGGTACCAATGATGTTGGACCCTTCAGGTCTTGGAACCAGCTCCCATACTTCATGCCTTGTGAACTGCTCGAGTTCCTCTTGCATGGCAATGATCCAGTATTCATCAGTCAGGGCTTCTTTCACATTCTTTGGTTCAACCTTGGAAACAAAGCAGGAATTTGAGTTTATTCCTCTTGACCTGGTAGTTACACCACTGGTGGGATCCCCTATGATAAGATCCTTAGGGTGGTCTTTCTGAATTCTGATAGATGGCACTTTGGTGGGTGCTTCTACTTCACATTCAGGAGAAGGTTCCTGTACTTCTTCAGGCTTGACTGGACTGTCAGTTGGACTGTCAAGGAATGTTTCAACATCCTCCATGACATCGGTTCCTTCCTCTTTATCATCCACAATGACATTTATGGACTCCATCAGGACATTGGTCCTGTAGTTGAACACTCTATAGGCTCTGCTGTTAGTGGAGTATCCCAGAAATACGCCTTCATCACTTTTGGGATCTAGCTTCCTTCTCTGTTCACGATCTGTGAGAATGTAGCATTTACTTCCAAAAATATGAAAGTACTTCACAGTGGGTTTTCTGCCCTTCCATATTTCATACAGAGTGGAGGAGGTTCCTTTTCTCAAGGTGACTCTGTTGTGAACATAGCACGCGGTATTCATTGCTTCAGCCCAAAAGTGCATAGGGAGCTTCTTTGCATGAATCATTGCTTTGGCAGATTCTTGAATAGTTCTATTTTTTCTTTCAACTATTCCATTCTGCTGAGGAGTTATAGGGGAGGAGAACTCATGGTTTATTCCTTCAGATGAGCAAAACTCATCAAACTTGGAATTCTTGAATTCAGTACCATGATCACTTCTAATCCGGACCACACAACTGTCCTTTTCCCTTTGAAGTCTTATGCACAGATCTTTGAAGACATCAAATGTATCTGACTTCTCTCTGATGAAGCTTATCCACGTGTATCTGGAATGGTCATCAACCACCACGTAGGCATACTTCTTCCCACCAAGACTTTCAACCTGCATAGGTCCCATTAGGTCCATGTGCAGCAGCTCCAGAACTCTGGAGGTTGTGGAATGTCCCAGCTTTGGGTGTGACATCTTGGTTTGCTTGCCCATTTGGCATTCTCCACAGACTCTTCCTTCATCAATCAGAAGCTTTGGCATTCCTCTGACTACTTCCTTGGATATGATCTTCTTCATTCCCCGTAAGTGGAGATGTCCAAGTCTTCTATGCCACAGCTTCACCTCCTGTTCTTCCTTGGCTGAGGAGCATGTTGTGGAAAAGTTAGAGAGATCAGGTTCCCACAGGTAGCAGTTGTCTTTGGACCTGGTTCCTCTCATAACTTCCTGATTGTCACCATTTGTCACAATGCACAGCTCCTTAGTAAACTGAACATGAAAACCTTGATCACACAGCTGACTTATGCTGATGAGGTTTGCAGTTAGTCCTCTTACTAACAGCACATTGTTCAGTTTTGGCACTCCAGAACAGTCCAGTTTGCCCACACCTCTTATTTTTCCTTTGGCACCATCACCAAAAGTCACATAGCTGGTGGTGTGAGGTTGAATATCTACCAGTAGATTTTCCATACCAGTCATATGTCTTGAGCATCCACTGTCAAAGTACCAGTCTTCTCTGGAAGAAGCCCTTAGGGCAGTGTGTGCTATCCTAGCATACCATTGTTGCTTCTTAATGGGAACACATCGCTTACGTGTTTTATGCTTAGGTCTAACAGGTGAGGCTCTGTTAGGGAAGCCATGAATCCAGTAGCAGAAGGCTTTTATATGACCAAGCCTGCCACAGTGGTGACACCTCCAATTCTGGTATTTCCTCTTCTGATGATCATTCATCCTAGCTCCTTGATGTTGAGACATTGGCTTTGACATCTGTTTGAACTTCTGAACTCTAGCCTTTGGGCGTTTGTGTTCAGTTCTTTTTCCAAATCCTAGCCCAGATTTGGTTCCAGACTGCTGTCCCACCTTTAGAATTTCTTCCAAGGTGTCAGTTCCCTTATTCATCATTCTGATGGATTTGGTCATCTGGTTCATCTTGGAGGTCAGAAGGGCTATCTCATCATTTAGCCCCTCTATGGCAGACAGTTGCTTCTGTCTCTCATCTTCCAGTTCCTTGATGAGTTTCTTCTGCTTTTCTCCTTGTGCACGCACTTCTGCACTGGTGGTACACAGCTTCTTATATGCTGCAGCAAGTTCATTAAATGTCAGCTCATCTGCACTTGTGTCATCTTCAGAGACACACACACTGGTTAGTGCAGTTACATGTTTGGCAGATTCTCCTTCAGATTCACTTTCAGAATCTCCTTCAGACCATGTGATAGCTAGCCCCTTATTTTGCAATTTGAGGTAAGTAGGGCATTCAGCTCTGACGTGTCCATACCCTTCACAGCCATGACACTGGATTCCCTTCCCATGGTTGAACTTCTCCTCAGAAGTTGATCTTTTCTTAATGTCAGACAGGATGTTCTTGACATTAGGTCTACCTCTTTGATCAATCTTCTTCATGAACTTGTTGAATTGCCTCCCAAGCATGGCTAAGGCTTCTGATATACTTTCATCACCTCCTGTATATCCTTCTTCTGACTCCTCTTCAGCATTTGATATAAAGGCTATGCTTTTCTTCTTCTCAGCATACTCACCTAAGCCCATTTCAAAGGTTTGGAGAGAACCAATGAGCTCATATACCTTCATATTGCTGATGTCCTGAGCCTCCTCTATGGCAGTGACCTTCATAGCAAACCTCTTAGGCAAGGACCTGAGAATCTTTCTTACAAGTTTCTCTTCAGTCATTTTCTCACCTAGTCCACCAGAGGTGTTTGCAATTTCAAGAATATTCATGTGAAAGTCATGAATAGTCTCATCCTCTTTCATCCTCAGATTTTCAAACTTGGTTGTCAACATCTGAAGTTTGGACATCTTCACCTTGGAAGTACCTTCATGAGTTACCTTGAGGGTATCCCAAACTTCCTTAGCTAGTTCACAATGGTGCACCAGCCTGAAGATGTTCTTAGTGATTCCATTGAATAGTGCATTCAAGGCTTTGGAGTTTCCAAGAGCTAATGCCTCTTGTTCCTTGTCCCAATCTTCTTCGGGAATCTGCACACTGACTCCATCTTCATCAGTCCTCGTTGGATGTTCCCATCCCTTGTTGGCAGCTCTCCAGACTTTGCTGTCTAGAGACCTTAAGAAGGCTATCATGCGAGGCTTCCAGTCATCATAATTAGATCCATCCAACATGGGTGGTCTGTTTGAGTGTCCTAAATCCTTGTCCATGGTACTAGAAAGTAACTTCCCTAGATCTCACCCAGAACTTCACAGGCAGGGTGCCTGCTCTGATGCCAATTGAAATTCTAGTTATCAGACTTTGGATGTCACACTGGTTGTTATGACATCCAATTCTGCACAGACAGGGATTATGCAGAACTTAACAGTAAGTGCAGTAAATAACACAAGTAATTGTTCACCCAGTTCAGTCCAACATGACCTACATCTGGGGGCTACCAAGCCAGGGAGGAAATCCACTATTAGTAGTATCAATTCAAAGCTAAACTCACCCGTTTACAACTTATCACTTAATCCCTACCCAATGCAATTTCAATCTTAACCTAAGATCAGAGTTCCTACTCACTCCCCCTCAATCACCTCAGTGATATTAAAGACACTTTGAAGTCACACTTCAAAAACAACTCTTGATTATGCTTCACAGCTTAAATCAAGATACACAGCACTCACGCTTAAAAGCTTTGAGTGACACAACACTTACAACTCAATGAACACCCTATGCCAAAGCAATCATCTACTTGATAATGGCTTGGCTTACA
This sequence comes from Lathyrus oleraceus, assembly GCF_024323335.1. NCBI lineage: Eukaryota > Viridiplantae > Streptophyta > Magnoliopsida > Fabales > Fabaceae > Lathyrus > Lathyrus oleraceus. The sequence goes on from NC_066584.1 coordinate 294,193,732, forward strand.
AGATACGTCTAATACATGACTCACAAAATACAGCAGTGAAGTATGATGGACACACTGACTCTTCACGCTTCAAAATCCCCGAGACTGAATGAAGGAATGCCTTCCTTTTTATATTGCAGCACCTGGGCTTTTGCACCTGTATTTTCCTGAATTTTAGGTCACACAAGTTCCCTCAAATTCAACATTTAGGTTGCTAACAAATAGGCTATTTGTTAGGTTCATTGAATGTAGCTTGGTTGTTGATTTCCTGGATTTTCTCTCAGCTGTTGAATCCCTAAAGAATAGCCTGAGAAAAAGCTGAAACAGAAAACTGAACAACCTACAATTTAGCATATGCTGTCAGGCACGAATGTCACGACATTCAGCTTGACATCAAGGTCCATATGCTGAGTCTGTTTTTCCAGAAAACAGACTGTACAATTTGCTGACCTGTACATGATCAAAATGACCATACTACAGTAACAGCTTACATTAATAAATGTCAAAGTGTCCAACTTAACATTTATACATTTGGCCTTAAGTTAGTTCTGTTATTCTCTTGAAGAACAAACTAAGTTTTATGCTGAAGTATAGCAGAACACCACTCTGCCTAATCTCCAGTAGCTGCTGTCAATGATGAATGTCACAACATCCAGTTTGACATTCAGTCAGTAGGCCTTATGCCAGGTCTGGTTCTTCCTTGATAACCAGACTGCAAATGAATACTAAGTTCTAACAGAACTTCTGTTCCTTAGTATCTGTTGACAGGTATGAATGTCACAGCATTCAATAATCCTGTGTTAGCTAGTCCTGCAGTAACTACAATGTAGTCACATATACATGTCATGACATCAGTCAAGACATTTGTGTTTTACCATATAATGCAGCCAATTAAACACCTACAGATATGATACACTTTGTTGGATAAAAAAAAGTAATTCTTTTACATGATTATATTTAAATAAATTTTTTAGGGTTTAGGGTGTTATATAATTGGTATTATAGCAGTTCGGTTCATGCAACCTAGGTTTCATGAACTTGTTTCTACCTCGGTGTACAAAATGTGTGTGAAATATTGTCGACACTCTTTTTCCTTTTAACTGCCAGCCAACATGAGCGGGTTTGAAACTAGTGGGAGAGGATACGTTGAGGTTAACATGGTGAGGGGGTTAGTAAATCATATGAGAGAGTATTATTGAGAGTTGTTTCCTTTAGGTAATTTTCCATGGAAAATATTTTTTAAGTGGGGGAGAGTTTTGTTCTTGCTAAAAACATCAAATGGCTAACCTTCATGATGCTAGCCAGGGAAGGTCATAAAAGACTAGTTAGTGTGTCTGTGATTGGTATAGGATGGGTTCATGGTCACCATTGTTGATGGACCAAGGTTTTTGTATCTTTTCACCTTTCTATGTTATTCATCATTCATATGCCCCATCTGTTTGGTCTCAAGGCCCTTTTTATATGCAAACCTTGCCCTCTTCCCTTGGACATTGAAGGGACATGTATTAAATAGTTAATTAGTCATTATTAACCACTTGTAATTGAATCCTTATTAATCATTCTGTAGAGGACTCATCATTAATCACTTAGTAACATACTCGTCCTTTTGAATTCCATAACGGCTCTGACTTTAGACGATCCTTTCAGAGCCTAGTAAACTGAGTCCAGAATGTGCATACTGCCCGGCTTCGTAATAACTCCCTGACCTCCTAAATTTCTCAAGTTATACACCATCCATATCAAAATTCGAGAAGTATAATCGGTCCTAAAATTCTCGGGATGTACATAAGCCCCTAAAGCACGAGGTCTGTAAGGATGAAATGTTTTGAGTTCTATCCCAGGTCCCCTAAAATTGACGTAAATGCATTTTAACCAAGTAGCCTCTCATAAATTTGTGGTCTTGATTATGGATCCATTCTTGGGGAATCTTATCTTGATGCATATTTGTAAAGATTTACGATTTTACTAAAGTTGGAAAAAGCTATGGTTTCAATGGAAAAGCTGAAGAACCCTAGTGGGCTCTTGATCTATGGTCATCATGGAACCTGGTAGATTCTTGACATGAGAAGTCAGCGAGCTCCAGTGGGTTCTCGACCCGTGGTCGTTGTATAAATCGGTAGGTTCTAGACCTAGAGAAGTCGGATCGCCTTAGTTGGATCTCGGCCCTTCGTTGTTGTAGAACTCAGTAGGTTCAAGACATGGAGAAGTCTGATAGACCTAGTGGGATCTCGATCTTTTGAGGCTTTGTTTTGTCGTTAGTCATGCTTTTTAGATGCGTGACGTTATGGATGATTTTCCTTGTAACATTTCAAGCCCATCTAAAGTTTGTTGACCGTTTTATTGTTGCCTAGCATGTGCTTTATACTGTCTAATATTTGATCATATACATATATCTCCAGGTCTTTTTAGAAGTTTCTAGTATCATATCCCAGTAAATTTCGTTTTCTTATTCCATTTGTTCACTTATCCAAGCATAACAGCTAATTCGATAAGCCCCAAGCAATTTTAGTTTGGTAAGGTATGAATCACGTCGATTTGAGTCTTATGGTAATCCGAGTTTTATTAACGACATCTCCAGTACTCTGACTAAATAAGATCTGGCCAGCCCTGGGCTATTGAGGTAGGGCTCGTACATTCTGGCCGGAATATATATATATATATATATATATATATATATATATATATATATATATATATATATATATATATATATATTCAATTGATCGATGATTGTCTTGCATTTACCTTTCTGTTTCGTATTAGGATCCCATTGTGATCCATAATATTAGGGCAATCTTATTTCCTTGTTCTGCTTTATTGGTTCTTTCTTTTAAACAGTTATTTTATTCTTATAACTATCTTTCCAAGGCTTTCACTCATGGAAGCCCTAGGCGTAAAAATAAGTTTTAATCATGAACGACTTGTTCAAACCAATCCTCTGACTGATGGCAAGGCTAGGGAAAATTGATCTTGGTGTTTATTCTGATTATATCAATGATAGATTATTTGGGTACTTCAGTAAGACATGAGCCAGATTCCATCACTTATCGAGTGTACTTATGAAACTTGGTCAAGAAACAGGTAAAAAGACCCCGACCAGGTTCAACATATCCTGACTAAAGGTTTCACTTGATATAACTCGATAAAAGCCGATTTCGCCAGATGTTTCAATTAACTTGGACTTTAGTTAGGCCAGAGATTTTATTTAACTTAACATGGCCACAGCCGGTTATGCCAAAGGCTTCAAGTTGTTTGGACTTTAGTTAGGCCAGAAGTTTTACTAAACGTTACCCGACTGTAGCCGATTATGCTAGAGGCTTCAAGTTGCTTGGACTTCAGTTAGATCAGAGGTTTTACTAAAAGTTACCCGACTGTAGCCGATTATGCCAAAGGCTTCAAGTTGCTTGAACTTCAGTTAAACCGGGGATTTTATTAAACCTTAACCAACCGCAGTCGATTATGCCAGAGGCTTCAAGTTGCTTGGACTTCAGTTAGGCCAAAGGTTTTATTAAATGTTACCCGACCACATCAGATTATGATAGAGGCTTCAAGTTGCTTGGACTTCAGTTAGACCAAAGGCTTTATTAAATGTTACCCGACCACAACCGATTATGCCTCTTGTGGAGGTATTCGTCCTTCTCGATCTCTACTTTTATTGGAGGCTAAGTCTCTGTCCGGTCTTTATTCTGACAACTACCTCACATAATTTTAAAAGTTTTAAAAAGTGGAGGTGTCTCTCACCCTCGCAGAGGAAAAAAACGACACTCATTTGCCAAATGTAAGCTCTAAATTATTTTACAAACAGCAGAGAAATTAACTCGTATTTATCCGACAATAAACATAATTAATTTAAAACATAAACTCGTATTTGTTTATTCTACTTTTTGGTCTCATCTGTCGTCTCGTTTGATAATTTCATAATTTATATTAATTTATATTTTGAGATGCCCACATTTCACCTATCCGGAACTACTTGTTACTCCTTGATTTTGTCTTTTTGATGGTTTGGCTATCTTTTTATGATTCCCTATTTTTCTTCTTAAAGAAGCTAGAAAATATATTATATAATTTAATGAGTATGAGTCATATGCTTCCATTCTACATTACCTGACACGAAAAAAGCTCATATAGCCATGCATAACATTCTATCTTATTGGAAAATGAAAATGCCTGAAATCGGTCGATACACGGCCATCATAGAAGAAGACGCAAAATAAGCAGCTGCAAACGTGGCTATAATTTTAGATATCGAAATCATAGCTGAACAAGATAAATTAATTGATTTCAAAGCGTGGAATGATTATTCTCTTTGGTTTAGCAAGTTTTTTAACCGCCATAGACGCCATTTAATCGAAACAATGAGTTGTTGGTTTTTGCTAGACATAGCTTTCTACCTTTTGAACTTCGGTGATCCGCCGGAATGTGAATTGCAGCACTCGGACAGCCAATACTCGTGTACCTCTGAACCTGCCTCGTTGCCGAGGTTGCTCGGGTTATCAGATTCCCCGTCATGAAACGACTACCTTAAATGCTCATTGTAACTACATCATAAACATGTCTTTTGCAGATTCTTAAACGTAATGAATTCTGAAGGTTGTTGTCCTTTTCATATAGTATCCCTAATCTTATTTTAAAAGCAAATTGTGTGATACCCCTTGGAGTAGCTACAGCCATAACTCGTGTAATAAAACATGCAATATCATCGAGTAAAAAATATATTAATAGAGAAACATTTAGAACCCGAAAGGTCCTTCGTAGTTTAATCAAAATAAAAACAAAATTATGAAAGTCGACACAGTTACTATATATTTTTTAGCAAATAAAACATAACCTTTTATGCCGATTACTCTTTCTACGAATTTCTTCACTCAAACATATAAGATTTCGTCCTCAAGAGTTTCCTCACGTTTGCCGGGTAGCGTAAGAGGAATTTAACTTGAGGTTCAAGTTAGTTTTACTCTGACTCACGTGGACGCTAAATATTCTTGTTAAAAATATCAAATGATTAACCTCATTGAAGATAGTCAAGAAAGGTCATAAAAGATTGATTAGTGTGTCTGTGATTGATATATGATGGATTCATGGTCACCATTGTTGATGGACCAAGGGTTCTTTATCTTTTCTCCTCTATGTTATTCATAGTTCAGATGCCCCCATCTGTTTGGTTTCAAGACCCTTTTTATATGCAAACTTTGCCTCTCTCCCCTTGAACATTGAAGGGACATGATTTAAATAGTTAATTAGTAACTATTAACCACTTGTAACAGACTCCTTATTAATCATACTCACATCAATCATCGTTCAGTAACGGACTCGTCCTTTGGAATGTCACAATGACTCCGACTTTAGACGATACTTTCAAAGCTTGGTAAACTACGTTAGAGATGTGTATCCTGCCCGGTTTCGTAAAACTCCCCGACCTCCTAAATTTTTTGGGCTATACACCGGCCATATCAAAATTCGGAAAGTATAATCGATCCTAAAATTTTTGGGATGTTCAAGTTGTAACACCCCAATTTTAATATTTTATTTTTAAGAGAGTTTTGAAGTATTTTTAATTTAATAATTTAAGTTTGTGACATTTGGAGAGTTTTATGGTATTAAAATTACTATAGGAGTGAGAAATCATGATTTGGCAGTAAATTAGAATTTAATTACATTTTTATTTATTTAAATAAAATATAGAAATATGAGAATATTGAGGTTTTGGAGAGAAAAGTGGATTTTTAATAAAATATGGAGGAGGGTGGAATTAGTAAGAGTTGAGGGGAGTTTGTGGAGTTAATTAAAATAAAATTGAAATTAAATTTTTATTTATTTAAATAGAAAAGTTGGGAGAGAGTTTGGATAGTATGTGTTGTTGGTGTAAAGAGGCAAAGAGACAGAACCTAGAAAGGGCTTAGGAAGGAGAAGGAAAAAAGATTTCAAAGGGCAAGAACTTCATCAATCTGTAAATTTAAGGTAAATGGGATAATTATTCATATATGGGTGGTTAAACATAGGGATAGTGAGGGGTCATCACCCTCTTATCGTCTTCATCTTATTCTATGTGTTTTTATTTGTTATTGTATGTTACCAAAAGGGTTTGGGAAAAACCCTTAGATTGATCGATTGATGTTTTACTTTTTATCTTTACTGTTATGATATGAAAATATATAATTGTTGTTCGTATGCTTGTGGGCAAAAGATTTTGCCTTGAACTTTTCTTTCGTGTTCTTGAATACCTTGTATAAGATTAGGAATAACTATTTATTTTTGGATTTTGCCTTGCCTTGCAATTGTGTGATGATTCGCGTTTGTGCCCTTTTTGAGCGAATTTTTCTAATAACAATTGAATCATGGTATATACATGTTTGGAGTTTGATATGTATATTTTTGGGGCGTGTCACACCCCAAATTTTACCCCTAGATTTAATAATCATTTTCATCCTAGTCAGCATTCATGCATAGCTAACCTCAAGATCAAGATATGCCTGGTTTGTTACATATGTGAATTAGGGTTTCCCTCAAAGAGCTCAAAGGGTTGATCCGTCAAAGTTTTGGATTGATCATCAATAAATCAATTTCTCATACACTCAAGAGATCTCTATCCATCAACAAATAAGGGTATTATGGCTTAATCACAAGTGCATCAAGCTTCAGTTTCATTTGATTCACTAATTAGGATTTCTCAACAACATTTAATTTCATTTGAGAATTTTGATCAAGACATGATCTCAAGCCTTGATACATGACTTAACACACTAAAGTACATCCTTATAGCCCATCCATGATGTTCAATTGGCTCAAGAGTTTGAATTCATTGAAGATCAAGAAATTCAAATTCATCTGATACACAACCAATGGACTACAAAGTCAAACCTTTGACTTTTAAGATTTATGATCAAATATGAACCTCTCAAGTTAAATTTCATTAGTATATGCTTAATTGATGAATTTGATTAAGAAAAATCAAGAGAAATGAGGTTACTTGCAAAAAGGGCAATCTTGAAAACATTGAGAATTTCACTAAGTATCCAAATTTCATGTTCAAGTGAACTAATTTCTCAAGCCATAACTTCCAATCCAAGCAGCCATTTTATTTTCTCCAAAGCACAAATGTGAGCTCTTGTTCCATACTTCAACTTCGCCCTAGAGGGTTGATTCCCTAAAAATGCAAGGATTTTGAGTTATGAGGACATAAAGTTGGTGTCTCAAGTTGAAACACTAAGAAAATTTTCAAGTCAGTTTTGATCCCTAAAAAGTGATAAACTTTGCAGCCAGTTTTCATCATGATCCACTTTGATTCAGAAAAACTCAAAACATGAAACTTGTAGAGCATGTCTGGGGCTTTTCAAAAAGTACAAGTACATGTTTTTCCATGCATGAGCTATGAGTTTCAAAAATGGAAAGTTGGGGTTCCAAACTTGAATTTCAAGTCATGTCCATGATGAATTTTTGGAGGAAAACCATTTCAAATGTGAAAATCTCTTGATTGCAGGTCCTCTTGTGTATAAATCTCTCCATAATCATATGTTTATATGAATCTTAAGTGCATTACACAAGGAATTGAGATTTTGTCTATTGCATTATACCATTTATAGGTGAATTGGCAAAAGACCACATTACTACTTTGATAAAGCAAGCTTTATGCCAACAACTCATTCTTTGACCCTTGAAACTTGTCCCTAAAGATCACAAACAATCTTAAGAGATTAGAATCAATCTTGTAGAGGCTATGGAAATATAACAAACTCCTTGAAACTCAACAATTCATGCAAACTTCTCATTCATTCTCAACCAAAACCATAACTTCAGAACTTTTGTTTCTAACCAGTTTCAATCCTCACTCTTTTCCTATAAATAGAGGGATCCCTTAAGCCTCAAAACACACAACAATTACCCCTCAACACTTCATCAAACTCCCATTCCATTAGAATTTGAAAAAATACACTATTTTTGCAAGTTCTATAACCAAACTTATTCCCCACGTGTATATTCTAAACAAACATCACAAATCATCTCTAGACACCATTTAGAGCTTGCTTAATCACTTGAACAAGTTATGTAGCCTCTATTTTACTATTCACCATTTCACTTCTTCATTATGCAAGAACATTTGTGTGAGATAGTACAAGTTGTTTCTGACCATTCTCATTATTCAAGCACTATCCTCAAGGATCAACAAGGCTGGTAGAATCTCTCTCTTATCTCTATAGTAGCTAAGAAGAAGCACTGGACTTTCTCCAATAGGTAAGTGCACTTACACTTGAAAACTCTTGTACATGCATCATTCTTGAAAATTTATTGAAGTAAAAATGTAGTACATAGCATGTTTGTTGTATGTTTGCTTCTGTATGCATTATACCATGCTCATGCATTGAGATTTTACTGTTTGGAAATTAAAAGTGCAGTTCTGGTTTTTGCTTTAGAATGCTTTGTACATTAAGTTTTAGGATGAGATAATGATACCATTAGATTCCTTGAAAAAAATGGAGCAATTTAGGTTCTTACGGTTTTTAATTTCATGGAAAATTGAGAGAGTTATGGTTGTTGGAAGTTTGAATTTTTTTTTGAAAGAAACATGCAAGAACACGAGGAAGAAGATGATGAGTTGGTGTCATTTTCCAATTTCTGGAATCGTTTTATTATATATATTAATGTTTGTAAATAAGTTAATAGATGTATCACCGTCCCAGCGGTTAGAGTCTGTGTTTTAAGGCTTTTTGTGTGCAAGAGGTCTGGGGTTTGAATACACCTCGCCCCAAAACCATTTTTATTCATTTTTTTCCCTATTTTTTGTTGTTGTTATTTTTCATAACTTTAAAGGCTCATAACTTGATGATCCCTAAGCCTTTTTTAGCCACTCTTTTTGCTATGTGTTCATAATTTTGTCTACTTTATGATGGTTAAAAGAAATTTCAGAATTGATTTATTTTTGACATACTTATACTTGTCTAAAGTTGGTACCTTTTTAGGATTGTTTTAGGGTTTCAAATGACCTTCTTTTGTTGATACTTTAATTTTTCTTGATCAGCATGACTTGTATGAATATTGTGCATCATATATGAATTTTGCTTTATGTTGTTAACATGTTCCTCTTGGTTTTGACCTATTTTTGACTTACTTTAATGTATGTTTACATGCTTATGTGCTTTGAACTTTTGTTACTATGCCATGAACTTTTGTGTGATTATTTTGACATTGATCCATGATTCACATGTCATTATCTCATATCTTGTTGAACCTTTGTGTGCATGTGTTCCCTTGTGTTTGTATTTGTTTATGTGTTTACAAATGCTTTAAACTTGTAATAACATGTCTTTGTATGACTTGTATGTTTACATGTTTAAACTATTTGTGTGATGTTCAACCTTTGATTGTGATCATATTGAACCTTAACATGCATGTCTTGAATACCTTAACTTGTTTTCATGATTAAATTTATGTTATGTTTTACTTCATGCATATACATGTTCATTCATACTTATTATGACATCCATATACATGTTCATGAATTGTTGTGTCATTCATCTTTGTTTCTTCATGATGATATATCCATGTCATTCATACTCATGTGAACTTTATACATCTATGATTGATGTTGTTGTACCTTTGTTCATGTTCATATGTTGTACATATGTGTATATATACCATGCTTGATATTATTATGATCGTGTTTCCATATCTTTGTAATGTCATGTATGAACATCTTCTTTACCATTTGTTTATCTTTGTTGATGTCATGCTTGAGCATTTTCTTTATCATGTGCTTATATTTGTTGATGTCATGCTTGAACATCTTCTTCATTTGCTTATCTTAGTGGATGTCATGTTTGAACATCTTCTTCATCCTTGTTTGTCCTTGTTGATATCATGCTTGAACATCTTCTTTACCATTTGTTTATCTTTGTTGATGTCATGCTTGAACATCTTCTTTATCATGTGCTTACATTTTATGATGTCATGCTTGAACATCTTCTTTATCATGTGCTTACTGTAACACCCCGATTAAAATAAGAGAATTATTTAATTGAGTTAATATTATTTTATTAATTTAATTAAATAAAGTTGAATTATTGGATTATTTTTATTATTATTATAGATGTTATTTATTTTAATAATAATTAAATAAATAAAATAAATGGAATATGAAGAGTGGAAGGGTAAAAGTGGGAATTGGATAAAAGAGGCCAAAGTGAGGACTCAGGTTGTTTCACGTGTTTTGCCTCAGAGTCAGAGAAAGGGGGAGAAACGCTGAAGAGAAAGAGAAGGAAGAGGAAAAGGCCAAAGATTGCTCAGAGCTTCCTTCAATCCAAAGAGGTAAGGGGTCTGAACCTTATTAAACAATAATATGCTGAAAATGGTGAAATATTGGATGAACGAAATTGGGATTTTAATCGAAGGAATTCGTAGAAATTATATGCAATGATGTTAGGATTTGTGAAATCGAATAGGGGACTGTTTGTATTAGATGATATGAGTGATTTGTGTGAAATTTGGACTGTGGAAGGATGAATTTGGATAGATCTCGTAGCAGAAAAAGCCATTGCAGATCTGGAAATCTGGTTTCTGGTCATACGCGTATGGCACTAGGCAATACGCGTATGAGATTGCTGGTACGCGTATGGCACTAGGCAATACGCGTATGAATGAGGAAGATGATGTTTTGAACGTGTTTTGGTCTCTGTTGGTACGCGTATGGGAATGTGATACGCGTAGCATACGCGTATGGACATGGACAATACGCGTATGGATTTGGTCAGGCGTGGGTAATACGCGTATGACCATAGGCAATACGCGTATGGGCAGACTTGTGGTCTTTCCTGGGCTGTTGTTGTGCAGTTTTTAGTTGTTTAGGCTGAGCGAGGTAACTTAGCTGATGCATGGTATACGAGGGATCATTCCCGTTGCTTTGAGTGGTATAGATATTAGTAGAGTGTGATAATACTGTGTTTGATTATGTGGCATGATGTGATATGCTTTTGTGATAGAATGTGTTAATGATGATGATAACATGACTATATGATGCTGTTGTTGCTATGTTGATTATGATGCATGCTTGGTGTGCATGCATTCATGAAAGGCCGATGCCTAGTGATGAACGGACTGAGTTCCAATGATGTTGTTGACTCCGGGCTTGTTGAGAGGCTTGGTTCCTTGCGGGGAACTCGGATTCTATGGTGATGAATCTGGGAGTGGTGATCCTGTAGTTGGTCACAAAATGGGTATACCGAGTCGTGTTGAGTCATGCATGGGTGTGTGCATTGCATTTGATATGTTGTTTTGTTGATGTTCATGAATATGTTGATTATGATGATTATGATGAGCTGTGTTGGCATATGTGAAATATATTTATGTTTATATTTCTGTCGTTATATTATTATTTAATAATGTAATTCTCACCCCTTCTGCATGTGTTTATGTTCATCTATGATGAGCAATGTGCAGATAAAGAGGAGTAGCTATTGTTGAGATTTGAAGAATAAGTGTAGAGTTATTCTACAGAGTCGAGTCAAATGCTCTGGTCATGTGACACCGGGGTTATGGGATTCGATAGACAATTGATTATTATTTACGTTGTTTATGATGACTAACATGTTGAGATGTTTTGTTGAGATAATGTTGAACCATTATTATGAATTGTTATATGATGAATGATAATATTAATGTAGTTGTCCGCTGCGAAGTTTTAATAAAATAAAATAATATGTTTTATGTTGTGATGCGATAATTGTTATGTTGTAAGAAATGTAAACTCTTCTACATGTTGTACTCTGATAAACTATTTAAATATGTCGTTTGGGTAGAAGGGTGTTACATTGAGTGGTATCAGAGCATGGTCAGTCCAGTCGAGTCATAATGTGATGTTTTCCCTGATGGTCGATTAGTGTAAATGACACTGTCGATATTTAACGGTTGTGGTGGTGTTGTGCAGAGTATGGCTGGAGAAAATGACCGTGTGATTGTTGAGGCTTTGGCTGTTATGGCGCAGGCTATGCAGGCGCAGCAGAATCCGCCGGTCGACGAGTTTAGGAATTTGGGAAGGTTTCTGAAGAATAACCCTCCTACATTCAAGGGGCGCTATGATCCAGATGGTGCTCAGATTTGGCTGAAGGAAATTGAGAAGATTTTCCGGGTGATGACGTGTACTGAAGCACAGAAGGTGCAGTTTGGTACGCATATGTTATCTGAAGAGGCTGAAAACTGGTGGGATAACACTCGCCAGAGGATTGAAGTACCAGGTGCTGAGATGACTTGGGAAAGGTTCAAGACGGCCTTTCTGGAGAAATATTTTCCTGCTGATGTGCGATGTAAGAAGGAGATGGAATTTCTGGGACTGAAGCAGGGTAACATGTCTGTTGCTGATTACGCTTCGAAGTTTGAGGAGCTGGTGCAGTATTGTCCTCATTATAATAATGCTGATGCTGAGGAATCCAAGTGTGTCAAGTTTGAGAACGGGTTGCGTCCCGAGATCAAACAAGGCATTGGTTACCAGGAGATTCGTAGGTTTCCTACACTGGTTAACAAGTGCAGGATATTTGATGAAGATAGCAAGGCTAGGACTGCTCACTACAAGAGTCTTAGTGAGAAGAAGAATAAGGATCGTGGTAGTCCTTATGCATCTCCGAATGGTAAAGGTAAGCAGAAAGTGGTAGATGCGAAGAAGCCAAGTGGGGGAGGATCTCCCATAGCTGGTAAATGTTTCAAGTGTGGCGAGCCAGGCCACCGTGCTGATAGCTGTACCAAGAAAGTGCTGAGATGTTTCCGATGCGGTCAGGCTGGTCATAGAGTTACGGAATGTAAGGATGCTGGTCCGACATGTTTTAATTGTGGCAAGAAAGGTCATATCAGTTCGCAGTGCTCGAAACCGAAGAAGGCGGCTACTGCAGCTCATACTACTGGTATGGTGTTTGCTCTGAGTGGGGCTGAAGCTCCTAAAGAAGATAATCTGATTAAAGGTACTTGCTTGATTAATAATGTTGAATTGCTTGCTATTGTTGACACTGGTGCTACCCATTCGTTTATTTCGTATGAGTGTGCGACCAGGATTGGTGTGATTATGTCGTCCCTAGGCGGAAGTATGGTGATAGATACTCCTGCTAATGGTTCTGTGAAGACTTCTGTTGTCTGTCGAGGTTGTCATTTGACGATCTTTGAGAGAGAGTTCGTGGTTGATTTGGTGTGCTTACCCTTGCACCAAATTGATATTATTCTGGGAATGAATTGGCTAGAATTCTATGGCGTGTTTATCAACTGCTATAGTAAGACGGTGCGGTTTTCTGAAGTTGGTGAGAATGATGAGGCAAGATTTCTATCTGCTAGGCAGGTGGGGGAATTTGTGAAAGATGAAGCTCAGATATTCGCTTTATTTGCGTCTCTGCAAGCGGATAAGAAAGTGGTGGGTGTAGATTTGCCTGTTGTCTGTGAATTTCAAGATGTGTTTCCGGAGGATGTAAGTGAATTACCTCCAGAACGGGAAGTCGAATTTGCCATTGACTTAGTACCAGGTACGAGTCCAATGTCGATGTCTCCTTATAGAATGTCGGCAACTGAATTAGTTGAATTGAAGAAGCAACTTGAAGAATTGCTTGAGAAGAAGTTTGTGCGTCCAAGTGTTTCTCCTTGGGGTGCACCAGTATTGTTAGTGAAGAAGAAAGAAGGTACGATGAGGTTGTGTGTCGATTACCGACAGTTGAATAAGGTGACTATCAAGAATCGGTATCCATTGCCGAGGATTGATGATTTGATGGACCAGTTGGTTGGAGCTCATGTTTTCAGTAAGATTGATTTGCGGTCGGGTTATCATCAGATCCGAGTGAAGTCAGATGATATTGCGAAAACTGCTTTCCGTACGAGGTATGGTCATTATGAATACACTGTGATGCCGTTCGGTGTGTCTAATGCTCCAGGTGTGTTTATGGAATATATGAATCGTATATTTCATCCGTACCTTGATAATTTTGTTGTGGTGTTCATAGATGATATATTGATATATTCTAAGACGGAAGAAGAGCATGCAGGACATCTGAGAATTGTTTTGCAGGTGTTAAGAGAAAAGAAATTATATGCAAAGTTATCTAAATGTGAGTTCTGGTTGAAGGAAGTGAGTTTCCTTGGCCATGTGATTTCGAGCGGTGGGATTTCGGTTGATCCTGCTAAAGTTGTTGCGTATTACAGTGGGAGACTCCGAAGTCTGCTACTGAGATACGCAGTTTTCTGGGGTTAGCTGGTTATTATCGCAGATTTATTGAAGGCTTCTCTAAGTTGGCATTGCCGTTGACGCAGTTGACTAAGAAGGGTCAAGTATATGTGTGGGATGCAGCTTGTGAAGCGAGTTTTGTGGAGTTGAAGAGGCGGTTGACCAGTGCTCCAGTGTTGATCTTGCCTAATCCTGGTGAGTCCTTCGTTGTCTATTGTGATGCTTCTTTGATGGGTCTTGGTGGTGTTTTGATGCAGAATGGTAAAGTTGTAGCTTATGCTTCTAGACAGTTGAAAGTTCATGAGAGGAATTATCCTACGCATGATCTAGAACTTGCAGCTGTTGTATTTGTGTTGAAAATGTGGAGGCATTATCTGTATGGTTCCAGATTCGAAGTGTTCAGTGATCACAAGAGTCTGAAGTATCTGTTTGATCAGAAAGAGTTAAATATGAGGCAGAGAAGGTGGTTAGAATTACTGAAGGATTTTGACTTTGAATTGAGTTATCATCCCGGTAAGGCTAATGTAGTTGCAGATGCGCTGAGTAGAAAGTCTCTACATATGTCTATGATGATGGTTCGGGAGCTTGAGTTAATTGAACAGTTCCGTGATATGAGTTTGGGTTGTGAAGTTTCCGCTGATAGTGTAAAGTTGGGTATGCTGAAGTTGACTAGTGGAATTCTGGAAGATATTCGGAATGGTCAGCAAGTTGATGTCGCTCTAGTTGATCATATTACTATGGTTAACCAGGGTAATGGTGGTAATTTTGAGATTGATGAGAATGACATCCTGCGATTTAAAGGTAGAGTTTGTGTTCCTGAGGTGTCTGAATTGAAAAAGAGTATTCTTGAAGAGGGCCATAGGAGTGGATTGAGCATCCATCCAGGCGCAACTAAAATGTATCAAGATTTGAAGAAGTTGTTTTGGTGGGCTGGTATGAAAAGAGATGTTGCTAAGTTTGTGTATGCCTGTTTGACTTGTCAGAAGTCAAAGATTGAACATCAGAAACCGGCAGGTATGATGCAACCTTTGAAGATTCCTGAATGGAAGTGGGATAGCATTTCCATGGATTTTGTGACGGGATTGCCGAGGACGACGAAAGGTAATGATTCTATTTGGGTGATTGTGGATCGATTGACTAAGTCGGCGCATTTCTTGCCGATGAAGATTAATCACTCTTTAGAGAAGTTGGCAGAGTTGTATATTGAGGAGATAGTGAGGCTGCATGGCATTCCATCCAGTATTGTGTCTGATAGAGATCCCAGATTTACTTCTAGATTTTGGGAAAGTTTGCAGAAAGCGTTGGGGACTAAGTTGAGGTTGAGTTCAGCTTATCATCCTCAGACTGATGGTCAGACTGAAAGAACTATCCAATCCTTGGAGGATTTGTTGAGAGCTTGTGTGTTGGAGCAGAGTGGTTCTTGGGATAGTTATTTGCCGTTGGTGGAGTTTACTTATAATAATAGTTTTCATGCTAGTATCGGTATGGCTCCATATGAAGCATTGTATGGTAGGAGGTGTAGAACTCCATTGTGTTGGTATGAATCAGGTGAGAGTGTTGTACTCGGACCTGAGATTGTGCAGCAGACGACTGAAAGGGTTAAGATGATTCAGGAGAAAATGAAGATTTCTCAGAGTCGTCAGAAGAGTTATCATGATAACAGGAGAAAGGCACTTGAGTTCCAAGAGGGAGATCATGTGTTCTTGAGAGTTACTCCGACGACAGGTGTGGGTAGAGCTTTAAAGTCTAAAAAGCTTACTCCGAGGTTTGTGGGTCCGTATCAGATTTTGAAGAGGGTTGGGGAAGTGGCGTATCGGATAGCTTTACCGCCGTCGCTTTCTAATCTGCATGATGTGTTTCATGTATCTCAGTTGAGAAAATATATTGCGGATCCTTCGCATGTTGTTCAGTTGGATGATATCCAGGTGAGGGATAATTTGACCGTTGAGGTGTTGCCAATTCGGATAGATGACCGAGAAGAGAAGACCCTGAGAGGTAAGAAGATTGCTCTAGTGAAAGTTGTTTGGGGAGGTCCAGCTGGTGAGAGCTTGACTTGGGAGCGTGAAGATCAGATGAAGGAGTCGTATCCGGCTCTATTTGCTTGAGGTATGTTTTCGAGGACGAAAACTCTTTTAGTGGGGGAGAGTTGTAACACCCCGATTAAAATAAGAGAATTATTTAATTGAGTTAATATTATTTTATTAATTTAATTAAATAAAGTTGAATTATTGGATTATTTTTATTATTATTATAGATGTTATTTATTTTAATAATAATTAAATAAATAAAATAAATGGAATATGAAGAGTGGAAGGGTAAAAGTGGGAATTGGATAAAAGAGGCCAAAGTGAGGACTCAGGTTGTTTCACGTGTTTTGCCTCAGAGTCAGAGAAAGGGGGAGAAACGCTGAAGAGAAAGAGAAGGAAGAGGAAAAGGCCAAAGATTGCTCAGAGCTTCCTTCAATCCAAAGAGGTAAGGGGTCTGAACCTTATTAAACAATAATATGCTGAAAATGGTGAAATATTGGATGAACGAAATTGGGATTTTAATCGAAGGAATTCGTAGAAATTATATGCAATGATGTTAGGATTTGTGAAATCGAATAGGGGACTGTTTGTATTAGATGATATGAGTGATTTGTGTGAAATTTGGACTGTGGAAGGATGAATTTGGATAGATCTCGTAGAAGAAAAAGCCATTGCAGATCTGGAAATCTGGTTTCTGGTCATACGCGTATGGCACTAGGCAATACGCGTATGAGATTGCTGGTACGCGTATGGCACTAGGCAATACGCGTATGAATGAGGAAGATGATGTTTTGAACGTGTTTTGGTCTCTGTTGGTACGCGTATGGGAATGTGATACGCGTAGCATACGCGTATGGACATGGACAATACGCGTATGGATTTGGTCAGGCGTGGGTAATACGCGTATGACCATAGGCAATACGCGTATGGGCAGACTTGTGGTCTTTCCTGGGCTGTTGTTGTGCAGTTTTTAGTTGTTTAGGCTGAGCGAGGTAACTTAGCTGATGCATGGTATACGAGGGATCATTCCCGTTGCTTTGAGTGGTATAGATATTAGTAGAGTGTGATAATACTGTGTTTGATTATGTGGCATGATGTGATATGCTTTTGTGATAGAATGTGTTAATGATGATGATAACATGACTATATGATGTTGTTGTTGCTATGTTGATTATGATGCATGCTTGGTGTGCATGCATTCATGAAAGGCCGATGCCTAGTGATGAACGGACTGAGTTCCAATGATGTTGTTGACTCCGGGCTTGTTGAGAGGCTTGGTTCCTTGCAGGGAACTCGGATTCTATGGTGATGAATCTGGGAGTGGTGATCCTGTAGTTGGTCACAAAATGGGTATACCGAGTCGTGTTGAGTCATGCATGGGTGTGTGCATTGCATTTGATATGTTGTTTTGTTGATGTTCATGAATATGTTGATTATGATGATTATGATGAGCTGTGTTGGCATATGTGAAATATATTTATGTTTATATTTCTGTCGTTATATTATTATTTAATAATGTAATTCTCACCCCTTCTGCATGTGTTTATGTTCATCTATGATGAGCAATGTGTAGATAAAGAGGAGTAACTATTGTTGAGATTTGAAGAATAAGTGTAGAGTTATTCTACAGAGTCGAGTCAAATGCTCTGGTCATGTGACACCGGGGTTATGGGATTCGATAGACAATTGATTATTATTTACGTTGTTTATGATGACTAACATGTTGAGATGTTTTGTTGAGATAATGTTGAACCATTATTATGAATTGTTATATGATGAATGATAATATTAATGTAGTTGTCCGCTGCGAAGTTTTAATAAAATAAAATAATATGTTTTATGTTGTGATGCGATAATTGTTATGTTGTAAGAAATGTAAACTCTTCTACATGTTGTACTCTGATAAACTATTTAAATATGTCGTTTGGGTAGAAGGGTGTTACACTTACATTTGTTGATGTCATGCTTGAACATCTTCTTCATTTTGCTTATCTTTTATTTATCTTTTTGCTCAAAGCCAAGGGAAAGACCTCTTTATTGACTTAATGTCATATGTAGTTTAGCAATCCCTAGTTCCTCTTTGACCTTGTTAGAGTCATTCTCACTTTCAACTTAGATTTAAGTAAGAGTTTGTAACTCTTGTAAGTATGTTTGTTACAAACACTTACTTCCCCCTTTGGAACCTTGATCACTACCAAGTGTTCTTTCACCCTTAGTTAGGTGAACTATGGTTTCTCTGATTCTGTCCTTATAAGGATACGTAGGCACATGACCGCGAAGTTTTGGCGAGCAAACTTAATAAAACCTTTAGGTCCTTCCCAACAAAACATTCCAAATAATAGAAAACAAATAATAATATAACACAAATACTTTCAAAAGGTTCCTATATGATACTATAGATATTGAGGATATTAATACCTTCCCTTAGTATAACCAACCCCCAAACTTTAGATCTCTTCGCATTGTTTTTACATTGCATAATTAGGGTTTTATTCGATCTTTTACCCTTCCCTTGGATAAATTAAAGTTCGGTGGTGAACATTTAATATTTTGTGATTCAAGTTAATACAATAGCTTGATATCTGATTCTCACCGCGACAGAAATGGCGACTTCACTGGGGAGACATTGTAAGAGGGTTAAGCCTATTTTAATTTTATTTGTGTTGTTATTATTAGTTGTTTTTGTTTGTTTGGATATTTGTTTTTGGTGATCCATTATGTGGTGAGGTAAGTCCTAACCCGGACTTGAGTGTACATAAATAAGATAGGATGTGGTATAGTCGAGAAGGCTTATAGGGAGTTTAGTCCCGAACAAGCTGACTTGAGAATCCATCACTCATGTGGAGGTTCCCTTTACAATTAGTATTGTTGATCAAGAAATTGTGAAAACATATACTATATTGATTTGGGTAACCTGAGAAGCTAAGGACCTTAGTAACCCCTTTACCCCACTTGGTATTTAGGATGTAGTGTGATGAATATGAAGGTGTAAATCTAAAATAGTAGATACGCGATACTACACTAAAATGAGATTCTCTTGAGAATATTATTAATTCCCAAGTAATTGGCGTGTTGATAATATCCGAAAGATGGGTCGATGATTTTTGGGAACCTTTGTAGAACCCGTTGTACAGGTACAAAATAAACCCATAGTACATTTGGGATGGTAAGTGTAAGACCCCAATTTTGACCCTAAGATCCCTCATGGCATCATAACATTGCATTTGCATTGCCTCAAGGATCTTTAGCATCTTGGTTCCCTTTGCCTTTGGGTGGGACTCCTTGTGATTGGTTTGAGATCACCAAGCATGCTTGAATTATACATCATTGTTTCTCTTACTTTTGTTTACTAACCAAAAGCACAAAAATGTGTCACTAACATCTTTTGTTTGAAGCTTGAGTATCATCCAAGACACTTTGTGGGTTCTATTTAGATGATCAGTCAACACAAGGGAATGGCTTGAGATACTTCCAACAGGTTCAAATGGGGTTTATTCGTCAGTCAAAACGTTAATCTTGAAGGAGCAAAAGTTTGTTCATGAGTTGTCATGCTCGCTAGGCGAGCAGAATGGGTCGCTTAGCGAGTCCCAAGAAAAGCCACCAGAATCACCTATGCTCAGAGGAATTTCTTGAACTGTCATGCTCGCTAGGCGAAGCCCACGTGTAAAAAAAAAGAACGAAAAACGAAAATAAATAAATAAATAAATAAATAAATAAATAAAATATAACAGAAAAATTTTAGACTTGAGCCTCTCTCATTTGAGCCCACAGGTCCATAAAAATCAGGTTATAAATTCAGAGTTTCAGTGAAACAAAAGGCCATGCTATTCCTATTACCCTGGCAGGGAAAAAGATAGTGAGAGAAGAGCTAACAGAGTTCAGAGCAACCTCCAGAGACTGAAGGGAACTCATTGGCAAAGAACCAATTCCCTCTCATATAAACCCTAAGAGTGCTTTACAAACCCAACCGTGCCATTCAATTTCATCGGTCTCTCCAATCAGGTTTGCCCTTATCCCCATTACTCTATGCTTTTAATTTGAATACTCTGAATGTGTGAGGTATCGTTCAGTTTTTGCCCACGAGTTTAGATATGCATGAATGTGTAAACAATACCTTGAATATTTTGATCACTTAATTTCTAAGATGGATACCATAGGGTTTGGAGTCCCTAAAATCCTACTGTTATCAATGGGAAATCCAGAACCCGCAGGCGCTCGCTAGAAACCTTCGCTAGGCGAGCCTACAGCGAAGCTTCGCTAAGCTTTCGCTAGGCGATGCAGCAGCGATCGCGACAGTAGTTGTTTTTTCCTGTTTGCTCTAACCTGTTTTGTGTTTGTTATGGCATTGTTTTCTCCTAATTTCGTCATATTACTCTAACCTGTTTGTTGAGTTTTTTTGAGGGCTCACATACTCTTGCAGGGATAGCTTGCTTGGTGTTCCACTTTATTTGTGGGGTACCACCTGGAGGTCTATTCCGATTACCTATACTGACTCGCTTTCTTTGATGGTGTTTAGCTTGGAAGAGTCTTTGGGTTTCTTATTTATCTAATTGCTGTTACTTCGGATCTTTATCCGTACGGTAGATCTCTCGATCCCTTTACTTTTCCCGCATGTTACCGGTTTCTTAGGTTTCGTATAGCCTCTCGTGGCATGTCATTTAAGGTAGCGCGGTTTCTTCATCTAGGACTGCCTTTTTGCATGAGCATCCCTAAACACCCCAAACTCATTGATTTTTCTTCTCCTAAGAACACGTTATTGTCATACCCCAATTTTGTCCGGGCATATTTAAAATTCATAAAATTTGATCTCATTTTATTTTTGCATCACATACATACCATTACATACATTTGCATCATGAATAAACACCTGAAATGTCAGTCAAAATGAATTTATTTGAGAATACAGACAAATCGGTTGAATTGTCAAAATTTGAGGAAACAATATATTTTTTAAATAATGTGTTTTGTGCTGATAATTTTGGTGTGTTTGATTTAATTTTCCGAACAAATCCATACTCATTTTTCTATTTTTAATGGGTCAATATTTTTGGTTAGATATTTAATTAAAATAATTAGAATGTGTTTGAATTAAATATTAGTTAGTCTTTTTATGATTTGTTATTTAAGTAAATAATAATTATAAAAAAATTGTGTGCATTGGATTCCCTCCTTACATAAAAAACAAAAAAAGAAAAAATAAAAAAACTCTCCCAACGGTCTGCCAGCTGTTATCTCACAAATATCTCACACTCCCTCACAAATCTCTCTTCCCATTATCTCTCTGAAAAAGAAAACAAAATGGAAAAAAGATTTTTCTTCTTATCCTCTCACACTCAGCAGAAAAAACAAAAATCCGACACGATCCACTCACATTCCCTCACGTTTCTCTCACCTAAACCACGCCTACCCACTATTTCATCATCCATCTTCATCACCTTCAATCGCCGCTCGCCTCACTCCATCACCTAGACCAACCGAAACCACCATCACCGCCACGCTTCAAACCTTCTTCACGTTTCAACCACAATCCACCGTCCGAAACCCATCACCAAACAGAAAACTCACCATCACCATTAATCATCTCCAACGATCCGCTCAACCCTCCACTGTTCAAAATCTCCACCGAAAACCCTCACTCCATCTTCACCTTCGTTCCACCCGCGAATTAACAAAACCATCGCCGAAAATCACCTCACAAACCCATTCGCCGTTCTTCTCTGATTCACACAACCTCCGCGTCTCTACTGTGCGCCACCCAAACACCACCGAAACCTCAACCCCAAAACGACCAATAAAAACCGATCCACCCTCAAAAATCCGCCATCAACATCAAATATCCGCCGGTGAAACCACCTGGAAATCGTTACGCCTTCCGCGCCACCATCAAAACCCTCTGTCGTGACATTTCCGACAAAATGTCTGAACCCGTCAAAACGCAAATGACGTTCACAACAGCTTGACATTACATATCCAGCAACGATTGCTCGTGGCCTTTATAGATCCGTTGCTGGACCTTATGATAAAAGTGTCGTCTTTCGCATTGTTAATGACTTTTTGTTTGCTCGTGAAAGTTATATCATTGCAGTGGTCTTTGGAGGTTTGCGTTTAGGCATTTTGACGCAGTTCTGGCTCGGATTCAAGCAACTCGCGACCAACTAACGTCACCAAGCCATTCGTCGAAGTCCTCAATGGTAATAAGCAAGACATCATCTCAGCAATATAAATCCAACAGCATATCAGTAATTAAGTTCATCTGCATTTTGCCCCTTTTGATTTTGGTTGGTTTTCTTTCTATTTTTTTTTAACGGTGTTTAATTATCATTTTGACATGGTGAACTTGTTGCTTCCAGTTTGTTGTTTTGGGTGCATCTGCATATTGTTTTTATGTTGACTATTTTGAAAAGAGTATGTATATTAATTTTCTGTCATGAATGTTTAGCTAGCATCTCAGTGTTAAGTGATTTTGTTATGAACTTCTGGATTAGATTTCGTGTCCGCTTAATTGCTTCTATTATATCTCATATGAAGCATTATGTTGGAACTTATTATGCTGGAACTTGTTTGTATATAGGGCTTAATCGATAGTTAAGGATTAGTTTAGAGTTTAAAGGTTACTATAACGAATTCATGTTCCTGGTGGAGATTCATAAGCTGCTAGAAGTTTCATTTCAAAATAGTTTGGACTAAACATGTCTTTGAAGGATTCAGAATATTTGGTTATTACATGAAAGTTACCACTGATTTTTAGCATAATGGAATGTCAAATGAGTGTGTGTTCGGCCCCAGCTCAATGTTGATTTAGATTTCTATTACCTTTTAGTACCATTTTTACTGTCAATTCTAATATGATGTAAATACTACTTGATCCTATTGCAGTAATTACGTTTAATTGGATTCATTTTGTGGATTCGACAATTTCATGTTGCAATACCACCAAGTTCTTAATAAATCAATTGTATGATTTCACCGCGTTATGAATTCACGAATGACATCAATTTTATTGTCATTTCGTCTAAACCGGTTTTTGGAGCACATTGTGACCAATTTCATTCAATCCATTAAACTAACATTGCTAAAATAGTTTCTATCACTTTTAATTAAATTAAGTTGAATTTTGATTAATTAGTTAAATCCGATTGATTAAAATTAATTAACTTAATTAGTTTGATCCAATTCCAAACCATTTTTTCATAAACCATTTCCAATTTGATTTCAATTTCAATTCATCATCCAACACAAACCAATTTCAAAAAGCACAAATCACAATTCTCGATCTAAATATCGAGCCCCTTTTCAAAAAAACACCCTTGTAAGTCGATTGCTCTTAGCATCGCCATCAACCTCACATAGCTTACTCTTGGGCTTTCTTACAATGAAACCTACTTGGTTATTGATTAATCGAGTAGATGAAATAATACACTAAATAAAATTCATTTATTCAACCAACACAAATTAAAATCATTTTTTTTAAACCATTCAATTTCAAAACATAAACTTGGGATGAAAAGGAGATAGGAGGCGTACGCCTTACTATTTCTCAATTACTCGAATAATTGGCGTACGCCATATTGCGCGAGTTCTTGTCACCCGATTAAATCTTAAACCACACAATTTCAAATCACTTTCCAAAATCAAATATAATTTCCAAATTCAAATCATTTTTCAAACCATTCAACTTCAAAAGGATTTTCTCTTTCAAACATAAACATTGGGATGAAAAGGAGAATAGTAAGCTTCCGCTTCACTATCTCTCGACTATTCGAATAATTGGCGTACGCCATATTGCTCGGATTATCGTCATTCATTTAAAACTCTAAAACTCCCTAAAATTAAAATCACTCCCCCGATTAACAATTTATTCTAAAAGCTCTATTAATCTTTGAATGAAAAGGAGAATAGTGAGCATCCGCTTCATTATGTCTCGATTATTCGAATAATTGGCGTACGCCATATTGCTCGGATTTTCGTCATTCAAATAAAACCCTAATAATCATAATATCTCAAATCATTTCTACAAATTCCAAATCCTTGTAATTCCACATTTTAGATGAAAAAAGGATAGGGGGCGTACGCCTCACTATCTTTCGATTATTCGAATAATTGGCGTACGCCACATTGCTCGAATCTTCATCATCAAATCAAAACCTATCAATTCAAAATTCAAACTATTTTCGCAAATCCTATACAACATCTAAACATGTGTTTCTTAAATTAAACCTCGGATGATAAAAGATGAGAGGCGTACGCCTCGCCATCTCTCGATTATTTGAATAATTGGCGTACGCCATATTGCACAAATTATCGACTTCCGACTAAAACACGTTAAATAAACTTGGATAAAGGAATAAGGGGCGTACGCCTCATTATTCCTTGAATAAGCAAGTAGGGGGCGTACGCCTCATTACCGTGCATATTCAACATCCACAAACAAACTTTCAAAATAATTCGAACGAAAAAGGAGTAGAAGGCGGACACCTTATTACTCCTCGAAAGAATTGGACGATTGGTGAACACCACATTGCTCAATCTTTCGTCGTTCTTCAAAAAAAAACATCTCAAACAAATAAAACCTAACTTCTCGCCCCCGTGCGATCGAAACCAAACCAAAACACCCAAACACGTCAAATCAACTTGTCACCCCCGCGTGACCAAAACCCTTTCAAAAAGAACACTGTCAATCCTTTCTAATGCGCACAACAAACTAGTGCTAGAGCCTCCACCGAGAGTAGACAAGCCAGCGTTTAGCCGTTAGAACGCCGACCTACACAGTCGTTCATCAAAACAAAACACACCCAAATATCCGTAGTAGCCCGAACTACGAATGCTCTGATTTCCTTATTGCACCATAAGGATACGTAGGCAGGAGATTGCTGTATCTTCGCGAGCACACTAATAAAAAACCTCCCTTTCCCCCTCCTGAGGTCTTCATCCATATCTATCAACAATTCTTATTACTCGAAGCAAACGAATAACAGTCAATTAACAGTCAAATAGCAAAATCAGACTAAAAGGTTCCCGTTGAGTACAACGGACGTGAGGGGTGCTAATACCTTCCCCTTGCGTAATCGACTCCCGAACCCGAATATGGTTGCGACGACCATTATTCTATTTCAAAGGTTTTCTCGATATTTTCCTATTC
Organism: Lathyrus oleraceus; assembly: GCF_024323335.1. Classification (NCBI taxonomy): domain Eukaryota; kingdom Viridiplantae; phylum Streptophyta; class Magnoliopsida; order Fabales; family Fabaceae; genus Lathyrus; species Lathyrus oleraceus. The sequence goes on from NC_066584.1 coordinate 294,219,059, forward strand.
CTTCATTGGAATGAATAAAGTTCGGTGGCGACTCTGTTTCGAACAACATTTTTCCGCGTTCCATCGCGAGGGATCGCATTTTTGAGGTGCGACAGTTATCTCCTTCTACTACAGGCGAGTAAGTCTCCAAAGGTCGAGCATCCGGTAGATTGCGTAGTAACGTCGTTCACCCCAAAACACAACCCTTACCCCATAGGTGGTCGAACTACGTTTTGCTCTGATTTTCATCCCAGATGAGATACGTAGGCATAAGACGCGATGTCTTAGCGAGCACACTCCTCTTTAACCCATAGGTAGCTGAGCTACGAAGACTCTGATTCTCAGATTCAGATGAGATACGTATGCAGTGGACGCGACGTCCGTGCGAGTCATTTTCTTTTGACCCTTCTTTTAGTAAGTAGTACATTAGATAAACATACACGCCTTTCTCATCCCTTCATTGTGGGGGAGGTTCTAAACACGATCCGTGACTCTAGGGACCTCGCCTTAAACCCAAGTTTTGTTTTCATGATCGGTGATTATGTAGTATTGAACCGAAGGGTCTACACCCTGTTCGTACAATACGAGAATCCTACTTAGATTAGATCATTTTAGAACTCCCATCACGATGTGGCTAGCCCACCATTGCGAGGAAGTTTTGAACTTGATCCGTGAGTCTAAGTTCCTTCCTCGAAAACATAACTTTAGAACCTACCTTTGGGAATTTCTAGTAATCAGAGAAACTCGGGTTTCTTTCTGTTATCCTGACGTACCCAACATGTTGATAATTTTGAGTCTGTATTCCTCTGTGAAAAAACATGGCAAAACTTCATGCATTTGCATATCATAAACATGCATTGCATATCATCTCCCAGAAACAAAATCTCACACCATGTTCTACCCTTGTCCAGTAAACGCTGACTACTCGACACCGGTACGAGACACGCCGCAACTACAAGATGACACTTGAACAACTTGAAGCTAACCAGGTTTCGATGAGAACGGACATTGACTCCATGCAGGCAAAGATGGACCGTCTGCTTGAGACCATGTTACTCTTGGCCCAGAAGGAGAAGGATGTTGAGACTAACGCTGCCGAGTTTGGATCGCCATCACTTAGCATCCCTGGGGTGACTGACCTTGATGGTAACCCTAATCAACCTAGAGGAGGACCTATCCCTATTCCTGTCCCCATGGACAACTTGAACCCAATGAGCATTCTGCTACATCTGCTCGACATGGATCCATGATGGGTGATGAGGATCCATATGATGCTTTCTTCATGCCACAACCCGCCAAGCCTGCTGTTGGAGGTATCCCAGACCCAGCTGTTGATAGGATCCATGCTTTGGAGGAAAATTTTAAGTCCTTGGAGGTTCGCGCTACTCCCGACTTGGACGCCGTTGATATGTGCTTGGTACCAGGCCTTGTGATTCCGCAAAAGTTCAAAGTCTCGGACTTTGACAAGTACAAAGGGATCAGTTGCCCGAGAACTCACCTCAGAGTCTACTGTCGCAAAATGGCTGCCCACATCAGTAATGATCAACTCCTGATTCATTACTTCCAAGATAGTCTCAGTGGGGCATCCTTGGAATGGTACATGCAACTAGAGAGAGGTCAGGTCCAATCATAGAGAGACCTTGCTGAAGCCTTCCTTAGGCATTATCAGTACAACACTGATCTAGCACCCAATCGCACACAGTTGCAAGACATGACTCAACGCAACAATGAGTCATTCAAGGAATACGCCCAGCGGTGGAGAGAGCTAGCAGCTCGTGTCCAACCTCCTCTCCTTGACAAAGAGCTAATTGACATGTTTATGGGAACCCTGCACACCCAGTACATGGAGAAGATGGTAGGATCCAGTTTCCCAACTTTTGTTGAGGTCGTCTCCGTGGGAGAACGAATCGAGAGCCAGATCAAGAAGGGAAAGCTACCTTGTGCTGCTAATGCTTCAAGTGGGATGAAGAAACCTTATCCTAATCTCCCAAAGAAGCCAGAAGGTCAAACCAATGCCATAATGGGAGGAGGAGGATATAGGGCACGTCCGTATGCTCCTATGCCTTACGATCAAGTTGCCGCTGTCATCCCGACACCGTATCAGCCACCATATCAGCAACCATATCAACAACCTTATCGACAGCCGGCTTACCAGCAGCCACATCAAAATCAACAGCAACGTGTTCCACAACCACGTCCACCTAATCAGCAGAGGGCAAGGAGGCCTGAAAGGCATTTCGATCCGTTGCCAGTATCATATAGCAAGATCCTCCCCTACCTGCTAAAGGATGGATCGGTTGTTCTGAAGGAGATAACACCTGCAACTCCACCATATCCTCCAGGCTACGACGCCAATGCTCACTGCGAGTATCACATGGGTGCTCCAGGGCACACAATAGAGAACTGTAAGGCTTTCAAGCACAAGGTTCAAGATTTGGTTGATAGTAAAGCACTTACATTCACGCCAGTGAGGCCAAACGTTGCAACAAACCCCATGTCGGCGCATGCAGAGTCGAGTGAAGCTCGAAGGTAAAGCTTCCCACCAGCCTGAACAAGCAGAGAAATTCCGCCAAAGAATCAAGAGATGAAGTCCTGTTCATTTGAATAAAGGCGATCATTATGCCAGTTTTACCATTTCTGCATTCTTGTAATTTGTTCTTGATTGTTTAAGTACTGTATGCTTTAAACATTGTTATTTGTATTTGGTCTTATTAATGGGATGATTATGCATGCTTTGAATCAATCTTTCATATTCACTCATCTATCACATTTACAAATCACAAACACACACTTTTCCACCTCACTTTCTTTCATCACACTATTGTTAGTAAATGTTGGAAGGAGGATGACGAAAACAAAATACCCATAATTGTTGATTGTATGCTTTCGGATAAAACCTTGCTGATGATGTATAGGCATTGTTTCAAATCCCCAAACACTGGAGAGATAAGGAGTTAATCCCTAGTCAACCACTTCGAGCCTAGAAGTAGGAGTTTCTTTCGGATCTACAAACCCTTACGCTTAACCTGGGGCAGGGTAGTGTTCAGTTAGTCTGACTACACATTCAAAATTACAAAGATGAAATATCCCATACAAGGATCAACCATATGACATTCTTCGCACACATCCTGAAGTGTCGAAGGAACCGTACAAATCCAAATTTTATGTCGGTTGTTCTTCAATGACCAATGACTTGGCAGTCACAATTTCAAAAAAAATATCAAAGAAAGAGCCCGCTAAGTCCAACACCCTAAAAAGGGGACTTAGGCAAAAACAAGGGAAATCCCGATGGATTAAAGCTTCAGACAAAGCGGTCCATGCAAAAGTTAGGGATCAAAACAAAAATTGAAAGAGACAATTGAAGTCTCCAACAAGACAAAACAAGATTCAGTGACCACCATACAAAAATCAAAGGGTCACCGACATCCAAAAAACAAAATAAGGTGGCTGCCATTCCAAGAGACATTGAATCACCATCTTTATCCTTACACCTACAAAAGACGAATGTGTGTGAATTAGCTGAACGTAGGATTGGAGATCATCATGAAGAAGGGGTGGGTTAAAATAAACTTTGAGCCTTATATCCTTTTGTTTCAATAACCATGAACCAAGCCACGTTACAACCTTCAAAAGACCTAATTGAAGTAAGGTTTGTTATGAAAGCATACTATAGCAAGGTTGAGTAAACTGACTCCTAAAGTTTTGCTAATATTCTCTTCTCACTATATCAGTCACACGCTAGCTAAATCAAGCACCGTGATTGGACACATGATCCACTCGCCACACACTACCACAATACTCCCAAGTGAATGATTGTTTTTCAAAACTTGCATAACTGTTGCATTAAAATCACCATTTCTTGGATAACAATTCTTAATTGTTAGTCAGTACTTGACATCAAGAAAATTTCAACAAGGGGAAATTCAAGGGGCACTTGATCTTTGGTGCTGACACGAATCAAGACCATCCTATGGATCAGGGACATGGCATCATCTTGATTATATTGACCTAAGAAGTAGTCAGTATAAGACAAATCTCCAAGCATCGGTCGATCAGGGAGGAAAAACACTTCAGTACTCAACCCATCTGGGGCAAGTCCCTCAAAGGCTAATCAGGGGCAGACCATAGCCAGATTTGGACATCAGAAAACAAACTCAGACCACGTCATGGGATAATCACTCCTAAAAGTTTCCTGTCAAGGAGAATTCCTTTGAACACCCTATAGTCAGGGGCAAGACGATTTGCAAGGGGCAGATTTCCTTCATATCTTCAAGTCAGTCAAGCAGATTGCATCAGACACTAGTGACTGCTTGAATTCACAAGTGTCGAAAGTTCATACCAATACAATATCATACCTTGACAAGAATCCTTAGGGCATATCAAAAGCACAATCATCATGCGTTGATCACGTCGCTATGCTCAGTTACAGGCTGGCCAAACACTTCAGAAGAAGAACTGAGATCTTCTCAAAGACGAATACACAATATAGCAACAAGAGATCAAACTTGGGGCACCAAGAGTATCCGCATCTATTGCGTGTTCATCACATCATCAACTACCGAGTGTCGGGAAGTCAGATCCTTTCACCAAACAATCCAATCCACAGGGACAATTACCAAAAAAAAACCAAAGCCCACCTCGGTGGCACCTTCAAAAAAACAAATACAACCATCACTGGTTTCCACAAAATACATTGCCTTTGAAAGGGGGGCCAATCCCTATCAAACCAAGCATCATATGCATCCAAACATGCATCACATGCATCACATAAATCACCTTATTGCATAACGCATACATGACATTTATGCAGATAGCACGAATCAAAATCCAAGGTTTAGTCGTAGGCATCCAGGCCAACCCTCAGTCGAGTCATTGCTTTTCTCTGATGTGATTTCCTACCCTGCTATCGGGCGTTCCCCATTGAGCTACATCCTTCAACCTTTTGTTGATAAAACGTTATTCTCAGCTAAGTCAAGCAATGTTTCTCCAAACACTTGTCTTGTTTCACGTTGAGCGTCCCTCAATGAGTCGTTTCCTGTAACCTTTTGTTGACAGAAACTACATCTCCACAGAGAATATTTGTTCTGTAACCTTTTGTTGTTGATACCCCAAGCGAGTCTTACCCGGTAATGTTCCAATACTACCCAACAAATCAGGTTTACTGAACTTTGACAGTAGCCTTATTTTTCAAGTATTTTTCTCACTATCATCCTTTTGGTGAAAGTCCGTTGAGGAATAATATTGATCATCGTCCTGTTCACGATCACCGTTATCCTTTTGGTAATGGTAAATCCTTAACATTTGTGATCTTACCGTCATCCTTTTGGTGTCGAAGATCCTTGAAGTTTTGGTCTAACCTTCATCCTTTTGGTGAATGGTGACCTCTACAGTTATTACAACCTACCGTCATCCTTTTGGTGTCGGCGATCCTTATGGTGATAAGCAATCCTTGTCATTCTGGTTCAATCATCATCCTTTTGGTGATGACGTTCAGTTCAATCTAAATATCATCCTTTTGGTGATAGAGATTATGGAGTTTGGTTTAAGCTATCATCCTTTTGGTGATGGTAACATTTGGAAAGTCCAACCACACTGCCATCCTTTTGGTGTCAGCAATATTTGAAGATATTATAACTTATTATCATCCTTTTGGTGGTAACAAGTTTCGAAGTTATGATCTCACCTTCATCCTTTTGGTGATGGTGATTGTGGATTCATTATCATCCTTTTGGGTGATAACGAGTTCTGTTGCTTGTAGTACCTTCATCCTTTTGGTGATGGTGACTATTGACTTATTATCATCCTTTTGGTGATAACAAGTTTTGTTGATTGGTCTTACCTTCATCCTTTTGGTGACGGTGACCATTTGAGTTATGTGCTCATTATCATCCTTTTGGTGATAACGGGTTTTGTTTTGATCTTACCCTCATCCTTTTGGTGATGGCGATCATTAAGTTTGCGTCGGCTTATTATCATCCTTTTGGTGGTAACAAGTTTTGTCGTTTGACAATACCTTCATCCTTTTGGTGATGGTGATTGTTGACTTATTATCATCCTTTTGGTGATAACAAGTTTGTCTTGATCTTACCTTCATCCTTTTGGTGATGGTGATCAATTGCGTGTGTGCTTATTATCATCCTTTTGGTGGTAACAAGTTTTGTCGTTTGACAATACCTTCATCCTTTTGGTGATGGTGATTGTTGACTTATTATCATCCTTTTGGTGATAACAAGTTTGTCTTGATCCTACCTTCATCCTTTTGGTGATGGTGATCAATTGCGTTGTGTGACTTATTATCATCCTTTTGGTGGTAACAAGTTGTGTCTTTTAATTATACCTTCATCCTTTTGGTGATGGTGATTGTTGACTTATTATCATCCTTTTGGTGATAATAAGGTTTTGTTTCGATCTTACTATCATCCTTTTGGTGATGGGATCCTTTGAGTTGTGTGACTTATTATCATCCTTTTGGTGGTAACAAGTTTTGTCGTTTGACAATACCTTCATCCTTTTGGTGATGGTGATTGTTGACTTATTATCATCCTTTTGGTGATAACAAGTTTGTCTTGATCTTACCTTCATCCTTTTGGTGATGGTGATCAATTGCGTTGTGTGACTTATTATCATCCTTTTGGTGGTAACAAGTTGTGTCTTTTAATTATAAATTCATCCTTTTGGTGATGGTGATTGTTGACTTATTATCATCCTTTTGGTGATAATAAGGTTTTGTTTCGATCTTACTATCATCCTTTTGGTGATGGGATCCTTTGAGTTGTGTGACTTATTATCATCCTTTTGGTGATAACAAGTTTTATCTTGTATCTTACCTTCATCCTTTTGGTGATGGTGATCATTGAATTTCGACTTATTATCATCCTTTTGGTGATAACAAGTTTGTTGTGTGACTTTACCTTCATCCTTTTGGTGACGGTGATCATTGAAGTTATTTGACTTATTATCATCCTTTTGGTGATAACAAGTTTTGTTGTTGGATCTTACCTTCATCCTTTTGGTGACGGTGATCTTTAAAGTTGATGAGTCAACTATCATCCTTTTGGTGATAGCCTTGATATTATACTCTCTGTTAATGGAAACTTTATCAGAATAACCATCATCCTTTTGGTGATGGCGATCTTTGTTGTAGCCGCTATAACCATCATCCTGTTGGTGATGACCGCTTTTGAAAGCTCAGTTTATCCATCATCCTTTTGGTGATGACAATCCTGGAAATCATGTTGAATTCCTATAATCCTTTTGGTGGTAACAGCTAACTCCACTGTCATCCTTTTGGTGCCAGAAAACATGTCCAGTTTTTGTCTTTACACCAATAACAACCTTTACAAGATCAAGTGTCGACTCGAGGGTTGGCATTGATTTAGCATTCCACCCCTATTACCTTGGTGCCCATTGCATTTTCATCTGCATCTCTCCATTGCACTTCAAAGGACAAAATTTGGATCTTTTTATATTTAATTACCCTCTACCACGAATGTATGAAGACTGTCGTCATTCTTACCTTCTGGTTCAAGTTAATTAAATAGGGGCAACTGTCATACCCCAATTTTGTCCGGGCATATTTAAAATTCATAAAATTTGATCTCATTTTATTTTTGCATCACATACATACCATTACATACATTTGCATCATGAATAAACACCTGAAATGTCAGTCAAAATGAATTTATTTGAGAATACAGACAAATCGGTTGAATTGTCAAAATTTGAGGAAACAATGTATTTTTTAAATAATGTGTTTTGTGCTGATAATTTTGGTGTGTTTGATTTAATTTTCCGAACAAATCCATACTCATTTTTCTATTTTTAATGGGTCAATATTTTTGGTTAGATATTTAATTAAAATAATTAGAATGTGTTTGAATTAAATATTAGTTAGTCTTTTTATGATTTGTTATTTAAGTAAATAATAATTATAAAAAAATTGTGTGCATTGGATTCCCTCCTTACATAAAAAACAAAAAAAGAAAAAATAAAAAAACTCTCCCAACGGTCTGCCAGCTGTTATCTCACAAATATCTCACACTCCCTCACAAATCTCTCTTCCCATTATCTCTCTGAAAAAGAAAACAAAATGGAAAAAAGATTTTTCTTCTTATCCTCTCACACTCAGCAGAAAAAACAAAAATCTGACACGATCCACTCACATTCCCTCACGTTTCTCTCACCTAAACCACGCCTACCCACTATTTCATCATCCATCTTCATCACCTTCAATCGCCGCTCGCCTCACTCCATCACCTAGACCAACCGAAACCACCATCACCGCCACGCTTCAAACCTTCTTCACGTTTCAACCACAATCCACCGTCCGAAACCCATCACCAAACAGAAAACTCACCATCACCATTAATCATCTCCAACGATCCGCTCAACCCTCCACTGTTCAAAATCTCCACCGAAAACCCTCACTCCATCTTCACCTTCGTTCCACCCGCGAATTAACAAAACCATCGCCGAAAATCACCTCACAAACCCATTCGCCGTTCTTCTCTGATTCACACAACCTCCGCGTCTCTACTGTGCGCCACCCAAACACCATCGAAACCTCAACCCCAAAACGACCAACAAAAACCGATCCACCCTCAAATCCGCCATCAACATCAAATATCCGCCGATGAAACCACCTGGAAATCGTTACGCCTTCCGCGCCACCATCAAAACCCTCTGTCGTGACATTTCCGACAAAATGTCTGAACCCGTCAAAACGCAAATGACGTTCACAACAGCTTGACATTACATATCCAGCAACGATTGCTCGTGGCCTTTATAGATCCGTTGCTGGACCTTATGATAAAAGTGTCGTCTTTCGCATTGTTAATGACTTTTTGTTTGCTCGTGAAAGTTATATCATTGCAGTGGTCTTTGGAGGTTTGCGTTTAGGCATTTTGACGCAGTTCTGGCTCGGATTCAAGCAACTCGCGACCAACTAACGTCACCAAGCCATTCGTCGAAGTCCTCAACGGTAATAAGTAAGACATCATCTCAGCAATATAAATCCAACAGCATATCAGTAATTAAGTTCATCTGCATTTTGCCCCTTTTGATTTTGGTTGGTTTTCTTTCTATTTTTTTTTAATGGTGTTTAATTATCATTTTGACATGGTGAACTTGTTGCTTCCAGTTTGTTGTTTTGGGTGCATCTGCATATTGTTTTTATGTTGACTATTTTGAAAAGAGTATGTATATTAATTTTCTGTCATGAATGTTTAGCTAGCATCTCAGTGTTAAGTGATTTTGTTATGAACTTCTGGATTAGATTTCGTGTCCGCTTAATTGCTTCTATTATATCTCATATGAAGCATTATGTTGGAACTTATTATGCTGGAACTTGTTTGTATATAGGGCTTAATCGATAGTTAAGGATTAATTTAGAGTTTAAAGGTTACTATAACGAATTCATGTTCATGGTGGAGATTCATAAGCTGCTAGAAGTTTCATTTCAAAATAGTTTGGACTAAACATGTCTTTGAAGGATTCAGAATATTTGGTTATTACATGAAAGTTACCACTGATTTTTAGCATAATGGAATGTCAAATGAGTGTGTGTTCGGCCCCAGCTCAATGTTGATTTAGATTTCTATTACCTTTTAGTACGATTTTTACTGTCAATTCTAATATGATGTAAATACTACTTGATCCTATTGCAGTAATTACGTTTAATTGGATTCATTTTGTGGATTCGACAATTTCATGTTGCAATACCACCAAGTTCTTAATAAATCAATTGTATGATTTCACCGCGTTATGAATTCACGAATGACATCAATTTTATTGTCATTTCGTCTAAACCGGTTTTTGGAGCACATTGTGACCAATTTCATTCAATCCATTAAACTAACATTGCTAAAATATTTTCTATCACTTTTAATTAAATTAAGTTGAATTTTGATTAATTAGTTAAATCCGATTGATTAAAATTAATTAACTTAATTAGTTTGATCCAATTCCAAACCATTTTTTCATAAACCATTTCCAATTTGATTTCAATTTCAATTCATCATCCAACACAAACCAATTTCAAAAAGCACAAATCACAATTCTCGATCTAAATATCGAGCCCATTTTCAAAAATACACCCTTGTAAGTCGATTGCTCTTAGCATCGCCATCAACCTCACATAGCTTACTCTTGGGCTTTCTTACAATGAAACCTACTTGGTTATTGATTAATCGAGTAGATGAAATAATACACTAAATAAAATTCATTTATTCAATCAACACAAATTAAAATCATTTTTTTTAAACCATTCAATTTCAAAACATAAACTTGGGATGAAAAGGAGATAGGAGGCGTACGCCTTACTATTTCTCAATTACTCGAATAATTGGCGTACGCCATATTGCGCGAGTTCTTGTCACCCGATTAAATCTTAAACCACACAATTTCAAATCACTTTCCAAAATCAAATATAATTTCCAAATTCAAATCATTTTTCAAACCATTCAACTTCAAAAGGATTTTCTCTTTCAAACATAAACATTGGGAAGAAAAGGAGAATAGTAAGCTTCCGCTTCACTATCTCTCGACTATTCGAATAATTGGCGTACGCCATATTGCTCGGATTATCGTCATTCATTTAAAACTCTAAAACTCCCTAAAATTAAAATCACTCCCCCGATTAACAATTTATTCTAAAAGCTCTATTAATCTTTGAATGAAAAGGAGAATAGTGAGCATCCGCTTCATTATCTCTCGATTATTCGAATAATTGGCGTACGCCATATTGCTCGGATTTTCGTCATTCAAATAAAACCCTAATAATCATAATATCTCAAATCATTTCTACAAATTCCAAATCCTTGTAATTCCATATTTCAGATGAAAAAAGGATAGGGGGCGTACGCCTCACTATCTTTCGATTATTCGAATAATTGGCGTACGCCACATTGCTCGAATCTTCGTCATCAAATCAAAACCTATCAATTCAAAATTCAAACTATTTTCGCAAATCCTATACAACATCTAAACATGTCTTTCTTAAATTAAACCTCGGATGATAAAAGATGAGAGGCGTACGCCTCGCTATCTCTCGATTATTTGAATAATTGGCGTACGCCATATTGCACAAATTATCGACTTCCGACTAAAACACGTTAAATAAACTTGGATAAAGGAATAAGGGGCGTACGCCTCATTATTCCTTGAATAAGCAAGTAGGGGGCGTACGCCTCACTACCGTGCATATTCAACATCCACAAACAAACTTTCAAAATAATTCGAATGAAAAAGGAGTAGAAGGCGGACGCCTTATTGCTCCTCGAAAGAATTGGACGATTGGTGAACATCACATTGCTCAATCTTTCGTCGTTCTTAAAAAAAAAACATCTCAAACAAATCAAACCTAACTTCTCGCTGTAGCACCTCAAATTTGCACCTATCATTGTACATACATTTTCATATTAGGTCATAGCATATCATGATCCATTGCATAGCATTGCATTGTCCCCAGTTGCCCCAAGAGCAAGCAAGTCAAGAATTAGGTCAAACTGATCAGGAGGTCAGTCAACCAAGCAAGCAAGGGTGTTTCTCAAGGAGCCAAGGCCCTAGGGTTTGTCCAACAAGTTCACATGACTTGGAGGTCCATTTGAAGTGTTTAAGTCAAGGGTTGGATGTTCAGAAGCCATCAATTCATGCACAGACAGTCAGAAACCCTAGAAAGTCAAAGTTGGTCAACTGTGGTTGATTGTATGGTTTTGATGGATGGATTTGGTTTGAGAGGGCTTATTCATGTCCCAATAAGCCTCATATATCATGCCAAACCTCATCATGGAAGAATTTGAAGCAAAATCAGAAATTTCCCAAAATAGAAACTGGACCTGTAATTTTAACTGCCAAAAATGGAAAACTTCTTGATCCTCAACTTGCATCATGATAGCTTCAAATGAATTTTTGCCCAACATGAAAGTTGAAGATCTTGTTCTCCCATTTTCAAAAAGTCCAAGAACTCTCAAATCCCATGTGTGGTTGTCAAGATATGATCAAATCAATTTCAAAAATTTGTGAACTTCAAAGAGCCATATCTCTCAAACCATTTGGCCAATTTTGGTGGGGTTTTTTCCTACAAACCACATTTCATCTCCTCTTTCCAAAAATATAAATTTCATTCACCAAAACCTTGCCAATCAAAATGGCATTTTTTGACTTGTTTCATTTAAAATTCAAGTTTGACCAAAAGTTGACTTTTCAAATTAAAGGTTTTCAGCACATTTGGCCAATTGGGAATTGTTTGGAAGGCTATTTGCAACATGTTCCAAGCCCAAATTCGAGCAGCTTGCTATCACATACCACCATTTTGGCCAAAAGTGCAAAATTAGTAATTTGTTTAAAATGAGCAAAGCAAGTTTACCACTTCATTAAGGAAGCTTAAACAGCAAATATAAAGACATTTTTCTGCAGATTGCAACCCTAGACACAGCCTCTAAACATCAGAAAACCTTCATTCTCTCAAAACTTGCATTTTTGCACATTGAATTTTTCTGGCCAAATTCTCCAAACACTCGAGCAAGCCATTGTTCATTAACCATCCAAGCATCATTTCAAGCATATTTCCATTGCCATTTCACAACTGGAAGGAGGATTATTCAACTGTTCTTCAACACCACTAGCCATGGCAGATCTGATTTGAGTGATTTCCCAACTTCATTGAACCAAGCTTTCTTCATCATTCAACTTGTGGAAGAAGAATCTTCATCTGTTGAAGCACATACAAGCCAAAAAACTGCTGAATCTTCCTCTGCTTTTCATATTGGTAAATTTTCGAATCTTTTATCTTTCAAATCCATGCTATGCTTTGTGTAGTCCCTGCCATGCTGAATCTAAAGCAACTTGAATCACTTAAAATGGTTGTGTCATTCATGAGAAATCTGGATTTCATTTTTTATGCTCAAACTTGTTTTCCATCGATTTGCTTTGATGTTGTTGATTCAATGAAATCTATGCTTGGAGCATGCATGCTTGATGTTTGCTGATGCTATTGATGTGTTTGCTATTGATTTCTGAGCGTTTTTAAAATTTCGATTTGATGAAGGTGATGAATGTTTGCTGTTGTGATAAACCCTAGCATTCCCAGAAATTTGCATGAACTGTTTGGTTTGTTGTTATCTGATGTTGCATGAGTTTTACTGTTGTATTGCTATGTTGCTTATGGAACTTGGTTTGGAATTTGGTCATACTGATTGCATGAAGATGATGCTGCCTTGCCATTTCAAAAACCCTAAGTCTCCAAAACCCTAGTGGTCATTTCCAGAAACATGAAACACGATTGGCCCTCTGTACTGTTCCATTAGTTGCTAACCAATCAAATTATTTGGTTCGTTTGCCTGAAACGATGCGTTTAGATTAGTAATGTCCATAATTGCAGAAATGCCACTCGGTCAATGGTTTGACTCACTAATTCATGTTATGTGGTTCATGTTTGTTCCAAATGATCACTCCACTTCCAAAATTCATTTCTCACTCAATTTAACTCCAAAAATCATGAGATTTTTTGCATCTTGTCCTGTTGAATGTCTACTATTTTGTCAAGATTTTTATTGAATTTTTGGTTGACTGGATTTTAAATGGCTCTAGGTTTCTTGTCATGTGTGCTTATTTGATACCTTTTGCCAATCCTTTTGTGAAATAATGAGGATGTATCCAATGACCCTGAATTTTTTTATGGTTAATCTACACTCATTCATGTTCATTTTGATGTAAAGTTTGTGCATTTATCATATGTGGTTTGTGAGATATAAATTTTTGAAGTAGGGTGTGACAACTTGTGTCACACCATGGATGTGCAAATTCATGAATTTTGTTGACATGCTTCCTGGCCTCCAAATGATCCAAATTTTTGCATGAGCCTTCTCTCATATGTCTAGTTTATGTGTGAATTTTCTGGGATTTAATTGAGCTATTTTCCATTTGTTTGAGATTTTCCTTTCCTGCCTAGTCAATTGTTGACTTTGTGTGACACATCTGGCCATTTCATTTGGGAAATTCTCATGCCTTATTGTATGATCATGAAATTTTGCATGTGCATACTAGACATCTTGAGCTTTGCATTGATGTTGATCCCATTCATTTCTCATCTGTTTTCATTTAGTTATGATTTTCTGAAGTTGACCCATGATTGTTTGACTTCTTTGTGCATGCTTGAATTTGCTTTGACTTTATGATTTTCATTGACTGCCTTCCACTTGTCCAAATGCAATGAAATTTGACATGCTTACCATGCTAGATGTTAGGATTGAGTATGAATTATTTTATGATTTTTTGAAAATGTTTGGGTTGACTTTTGATGCAAGTCATTCTGTTGACTTCCTTGTGCTTTCATTTGCTATACCTTGCCTTCTTTGGTCTGTGAAATGATGATGATGCATGATATGAATATGAATCCAATTGTGCTTGCTTCTTAAATGTTTGAACTTGACTTTGGTTGACTATTGTTTGCTGTTTTGACTTTCTCTTTTGTTTTTGACCCTAGGCTTGTCCTAGTGGTCTTTTGGACTTATGATTGAGTTTATGTTTCAGGTTAAGCAACAATGCCTCAAAGATCATACAAATTTGATTGGGTTTGATTACATATCATGTGCTAACCTTTGTTTTGTAGGTGGTATGACTCATATAGTTTGAGTATTGTGCTTTGCACATTGGTCCCTCTGTGTTGACTTCTGTTTGATTCATTTCCTTTTGATTTAAACTGTTGAACTGTTTACTGATTAGTTTGACTTTTTCAGGTACTCTTAGTTGCTTTATTTGCTTTGCTTTGCTATTTAGCAATTTGCTTTTGAGGTATAATTACTCTCCCTTCATGTAGTCTGGAGACCCGGCCTGTTATTTGGCCGGGCAAACTGTCTGAAGTCCTCCTTAAGAGGCAATGCTTGTGTATGTTTAAATTGTCCTTGTACAGAGTCAAAGACCTCCTAAGTGAAGAGGCAATTGGCAGAACCAAGGGATAAGCAACCTATCCCCTGCTATTCAGTGTGTCTTCTGTTTTGCTCACACCACTGTGTTGATGCATTACAGATAAAAACCCAAGATCTTGTGCAATTGCACAGTTGAGTCAGTTTCAAATGTGTAGAAGGGTTCCCACCTTCTGAACCCACACATTCTTGTCAAATGCTCTCCCTGACCAGGGATAGAAGCAATGAGGCACACCCCTCATATCCTTTCATCTGCTTCACCTTAGCCCCTCAATGGCAAGGTTAAGAGCAACACTCACCCCGTTCCAGAGGTTTGTTTGTTGAGGTTGATATGACCCCTCGACTAAAACCTAGCCTTGTTTGAGCCCCTTGCTTGTGTATAGTGTGTGCTACCTGTGCTTGCATGTTTGTTTGACTTGCTTCCTGTGCAAGTTAGGTTTAGTTTAGACTAATCCTTGTTTGCTCTCGCCCTCGTTGCGATCGAGCCTTTTCCTTTCTCTCGCCCTCGTTGCGATCGAGCCTTTTCCTTTCTCTCGCCCTCGTTGCGATCGAGACGTTCCCTTTCTATTGCCCTAGTTGCAATCGAGTCCTTGTCCCTCCGTAGCCGAACTACGGCAACTCTGATTCTCATGTTCAGATGAGATACGTAGGCACGAGATGCGATGTCTTGTCGAGTTTGACTAACCACTAACACTAATTCTCTTCTCTCGCCCTCGTTGCGATTGAGACCTCCCCTTTTCTCTTGCCCTAGTTGCAATCGAGACCCTTGCTTCCTGTGCAAGTCGTGATTAGGATAGGTTGGCCCGTGTGCCAGTTAGCTAGAAACCTTAACTTAGGGTTGACTTTGCATGACAACATCTAGGCTCGAGTCGTAGTCTCCCTAGAGTTGTGTCTCCCTCTGTTATCTGGTTAGGCTAGATCCTTATCCCTGCGTAGGGGAACTACATCGCCTTGATCTTCATACCAGATGAAGTATGTGGGCAGGAGATTGAGCTGATCTCTCCGGGCGCCCTTTTTCTTTTTTCAACCTTTGTGTCCTTAACCACCCTTGTGTGTGTTCTGGTTGGAGTCCGACATAAGTCCAGCGATTGGCAGTTGGTTTCCTGTGCGTGTTTTGGTTCGGATGCTGATGTAAGTCCAGCAATTGGCATTCAGGCTCCACGTTTGCCCATGTGTGTTTGTTTGTTTGTGGGCGTGTCAGCCGAGCTACGAATGCTCTGATTCTTCTCTCGTCCGAGAAGATACGTATGCATAGGATGCGACATCCTAGCGAGCATGTGTCGTTTCCCCGGTCCGAACTACTTCGACTCTGATGTCTATGCCTGATAGACTAAGTAGGCCCAGGATGCGGTATCCTGCCGAGTCAGTTTCAGTCAGTCTCTTTTGTCTCTTTTCAGCCAGTGTGTGTGAGTTTGAGCAGTGTTTTAGCAACCAATATTCCTTCCTTTTGTGCGTGGATCCCGTAGAGTACTACGGATGCGTAGGGGTGCTAATACCTTCCCTTCGCATAACCGACTCCCGAACCCATCCTCTTTGGTCGCGAGACCATGTTCTTTCCAGGTTTACTCTGAGCGTTTCCTTTCCCTCTTTTGGGATAAATAACGCACGGTGGCGGCTCTGTTGTTTCTTTCTTTTCCCGCCGGTTTTTCGCGTGATGCGACAGCTGGCGACTCTGCTGGGGATAAAGAGAAGTTGACCTATGCTGGTCCATCTTCCCTGAGCGAGTCTCTCCTAGCGCTCTCTAGGTTAGGATTTTGGTTGCTTTGTGCTGTTATTTATTGCATTCATTGTATATATGTGCATTTATTGTTTGCATTTATTGTGTACACTTATGTTTGCATTCATATTCATTATTCATTCTGCCTGGCTGGTTGTCTGTTTTTCTTTGTGGGGTGGGAGTCAGTTGAGATGAGTTCTATACCCGAACTCGAGTGCACTCTAGGATAGGAGAATGGCATAGTCCTGTTGACTGGTGTGGAGTATTCCTTAGCCAGTTGACTTGCGAGACCATTCACTTGGTGGAGGTCATGTTGAACTAATAATGTCACACAAGTTATTTGTGGTTAGGCATTATTCTTTCAATCATGTGCCGCAGAAGCCAAGGACCTTAGTTTACCAAACCCATCTTGGCCTATTTTTTTAGGACCGTAGTGCGGAGGTCGTTCAGATGTCAGTTCTGATGCGATTGTCACGCGATGCTACACTCATAAGAGTTTCTCTTGAGAATATTTTTGGAATACGAGTATTCGTTCCTCCGATAATATTCGAAAGATGGAACGATGATTATGGGAACCTCTGGTAGAACATGTCTGGCAGGTTTAAACCCTAGTACACTCCCTTTGGGTGGTTCTTAACCAAGACTCCATGCTCGTGACTCTCAACAAACCCGTGATTCGTGGTTGAGTCGTTCAAACATTGTTAATATCAATGGATCCCGGATCAGGTGTAAAACCTAAATCCACCAAAGCGGTTGGTTGATATTAAGGATGTTAGAGCCGGTTCATATACCGTTAATATCAATGGAACTTGGGTGTCGATAAGGTGAAAACCTAAATCCACCAAGATGGATGATTGATATTAGGGATACAATGAGCTTTCCCACGACCTTTGTTTGGCGTGCTTTGCTTGATCCTTGAGTGTGTTTGT
Source organism: Lathyrus oleraceus (assembly GCF_024323335.1). Taxonomy (NCBI): domain Eukaryota; kingdom Viridiplantae; phylum Streptophyta; class Magnoliopsida; order Fabales; family Fabaceae; genus Lathyrus; species Lathyrus oleraceus. The sequence continues at coordinate 294,236,605 of NC_066584.1, forward strand.
TGCATTCATGCATTCATGCGTTCATCTGCATCCATATCATCAGAAAAAAAGAAAAAAGTTTCAAGGAACTCAAAGGAGTTTATTTGCAAAAAATTTCAAAACATGAAAAAACCGGGAAAATTTTTTCACCTGATATATCTGATGAGATATTCTCATATATGATCAAAATGCTAAATATTTCAAAGTTTGCAAATAAAACCCTCGAGTTCCTTTGAAATAAAAACAAGCATATGCATAAACACTTCATGCATCATTTGCATCAGCGGGTGTTTTGTTCCGGTCTCCTGTCCTGTGGTCTGACCCTGCGATCTTCATTTATTTTGAAGACGCACTTTGCCGGTATTATACCAGAGCCGACTCTGCCAGATTGATGGATCATCCTGAGCAAGAGAATTGTGAACTCGAGGGAGATTTTGCCAGACTTAGTGCTGTTGATGGATTTATTCCTGGTTAACCAATCCCGGGCTGGCATTGGCTACTGTTCTGGGGCACTTAAGGAGCAAGGTTTGTTTGCAAGTGGAGGATTCATCCATGACGATCAACCTGAAGAAGAGGATGCTGCTATCCTGGAAGAGGACGCAGAGGATTTGAACAATTTCATCATTCCTGGTGGTGTCTGTCACAATTGGGTCACTGTGGGCGTTCCTACAGTTGTTCATAAGTCAGAGTAACAATCACTTTGTTTAAAAACCCTTCTCCCATGCCAAAAGGAGAAGTGATGACATTGTTGGCAACATTTTGTGCAATGATATTTTCATTCAAATAAATTCATGTTAAACATTTGTTTTTCCATTTGTTTTCCCTTTTCGCTTTTTGCATGAAATTGGTGATCACAAAAAACCCTAAAAACAAGAATAAAAGCAATCTTTTCATCTGCATAACGATTGTCTTGTTTGATTTTCAAAGTGCTTTTCATATCAAAATCATTATGCAGGTTGTTTCTTAAACCCATTGAACATAGTGATCGGACGTCATCTCCCAATTTTGAATTCCCTGTATTCGAAGCGGAAGAAGATGATGATTGAAGGGATTCCTGACGGTATTTCCCGATTTCTTGAGCAAGAAAAGAAGATCACACTCAGCTGCATCTCGAGAATCAGCAGAACAGCCAACTGGGGCATTATCAAAAAAAAGAGAAAAAAAGAGAAAGAGGAAGGTGCAAAATCAAAAAAAAAGGAAATCAATCAAAATCAAAAGAAATCAAAAGAAAGAAAAAGAAAGAAAAAAAAAGAGAAATAGCACCCTCAAAGTCCCAAGTTGACTGATGCTGAATGGATTCAGAGTCACTATGACCAGGTGAATCCAATCGAAAAGAAAAGATCAATTGCCATGTGTCATGGTCAGTCATATCAGCAGAGAGTGAAAAAAAGCATTCAACAAGAAGGTCAAGCCTCGTGTGTTCCGAGGGACCTTGTGCTCAAGAAAGTCTTGCCTTTCGTGCCCAAGTCCAGGGGCAAGTGGACTCCAAGCTATGAACGTCCAGCCTTTTCAGGCGGTGCTCTGACACTTACAACAATGGATGGAAAAGTTCACTTGTCCTGTGAATTCCCGATGCAGTCAAGAAATACTTCGCCTAAAACAAAAAAAAAAGAAGAAAAAAAAAGCAAAAGCTCGATAAGTCGAACACCCCAAAGGGCGACTTAGGCAAAAAGGAGCGTCTCGGTGGATTGAAAACCCGAAAGGGCGATCCAGGCAAAAGTTAGAGACATTGAAAAAAAAGAATTTGCATCCCGCTAGATTGAACACCTCACACTGGGGCAATCTAGGCAAAAATTAGGGATTTGGCAAGTAACTGCATCTTGACAAGACTGTGCTGTACATCTGTCATCCGTCAGGAATTCTCGATTCGTCGTCGACTGAAGCTTTGAATACATCGAAAATTCAGAATGGTAGAGGAAAGGTCATTATGTTCAATGTAGCCCTCTCCAATATACATCACCGATTTCAAACTTGTACAGATCTATGGAGTCTCGCCCTTTGCAGACTACCATCCCATCATATTAATTTGAGCTTTTATCCAATTATTTGCACTCCTTTTTGTTTCAACTCAACAAATGTTTTGCATGCTTTAATTGATAAAGTATCATTGTTTTTCAAAATAAACAAATTTTTCAAAAAAAATGTTCTTAAACAAAGTGAACATTCACGATGATGGAAGGATACTTAGGAGATCCGCAAGTGCTCTCCCGAGGGTGGTATGATTACCAACAGGTAAGACATTTTGTTCGTATCTCGAGCATAACTTTATCTTTCTCCTGTCGAACCTCTTTTGGTTTCTCTTCAGCAAGGTTGCTCAGTGCAGTGTTGGTCGAAGTTGTTTATCTTCATGTTCCCGGCAGTACAACATTCTTCCTCCAAGTCCCTGTTGGCCCTATCGTGGGGCATTTCCAGTAGAGGTTTGTTTGAGCCCTACCGAGGGGCATTCCCAACAAGGTTGCTGTTGAAATATTATTGTGGGGCAGCTCCCCTAGCAGAGTGTTTACTGAAGACTTCAACTTTCGCCTCTCCAGCAGAGCAGTCTTCATCCCTCCCCCAACGTGGATGTTTTTCTTTGAAGATTCAGTATTTGGTAGATCAACATCCCAGTACTATGTCATGCCCTCAGATGGATCCCCCAGCGGAGTTGTTGGCATGATGAGCCTTATCAATGCCTATGTATCCTCATCAGAGATCTGGTTGCTCCTTGGCATCTCTGATTTCCAGCACGAGTTGTTGTGGCGCATACGCCTGTATGTTGAACTCTGTTCTCCGGTTGTGACTGACGATCCCTCCGGAAGCCTCCGGTGGCCTTCCTCCCCTGCAGGATAAATGTTCCCTGATATCCCAGTCCCCAGTGGATTTTCTTTGCTCTCTGGTGGCTTTGGTTTTCTCTCCGGACGGTTGATTCCCGGACCTGCGTGTTGAACATGTCTATTTGTCAACATTCATCATACATTTTTAGATACTGCATACATGCATAATCATAGCATTCAGATACTCATGCTGCAGCTGTTGCCGTGTATCCGTTGATGGTTGTCTCCTGCTATTTGTTGGTACAGAATCTCTCCAGTAGATTTTCCTCTAGCAGATATGGGTGTGTCTGATCTCTCCATGTAGAGCCAACCCCTTAAGCAGAAAGTGTCTATCCTTTCCTGCCATTTCCCCACTGAGATACATCCTCGTGGATGACGGTTGTTTCCGTTCCCTCCCAACACACATTGGGATGAGTTTTCCTATTGAGTTCTTTCCTCATTAGGATGAGTCTTGTTTCAGTCTGCCTTTTTGGATCAATCCTAAATTGGCTTCCTGTTGGCTGTCTCCTGTACTTCCCTGGGGCATAAATGAATAGTCGCTCACTAACCGGCACTCATTCATTTCATCCCCTAGCGGAATTTGTGGCCTCTACCTACAAACCGGTAGTTGTAAGTCCTATCTTTGTGGTTTTCTACCCACTAGCTGGTAGTTGTAAAATCCCACTTTCTCCCCTTGGTGGAGTTAATCCTTTATGCTCATCCCGATGATGACTGGTTGCTTTTCCATTGGCTTCTGCCTACAAACCGGTAGTTGTAAGTCCTATCTTTGTGGTTTTCTACCTACAAGCTGGTAGTTGTAAAATCCCACTTTCCTCCCCTTGTTGGAATTAACCCTTTGTGCTTATCCCGATGATGACTGGTTACTTTTCCGTGGTTTTCTGCCTACTAACCGGTAGATGTAATCCCCTCTTTACAGTTATCAGTATCCAGTTTGTGATATTGATATTCTTTCCCCTCTGGATGCTTGCCTTGATCAAGCAGTATTGTCCCCATTGGGTCTTCCCCTTCTTTTTGGATATTTGCTCCGAGTTAGCAACTTTATCCTCTTTTGATTGGTCATCTTTTGCATACCTATTCCTGGTACCCTGATGCCTTTCTTTTCGGTCGATTATTCATTTAACAACCTACAACCCTGTTATGGATAATCTTCCATGCGAGTGTATTATCTACGTTTTGACGGCTATAGATAATATATCTCATGCACTCTTTGGTCAATCTTTCGATTGTTATCACCAGCAGAGTAAGATTCGTATTTCTTGTGGAATCAAATGTCCATCCTTTAACAAGGCTGCTTTTCTAGCCCTCTTCAGGATGTTGAGTGTTTTGGAACGCAAACCAATTCACGCTTTGGCACTCAGGCCATTTTTTCCGGTATTCAGACCGAAGAAGTTTCCGACGATCAGGTCGATGTACTTATGTTTTTCCGGTATTCAGACCGAAGAAGTTTCTGACGATCAGGTCGATGTACTTATGTTTTTCCGGTATTCAGACCGAAGAAGTTTCCGACGATCAGGTCGATGTACTTACGACGCTCAGTCATTGGTTATCCCTGTGTTGCCATTTATTTTGGTATCCAGGTCGACGTTTCTGTTTCGGTATTCAGGCCGATTTCTTTTCCGTTCCAGACGGATTGTTCCTTCAAGACTGTTTCTTTGCCGATCCTGACAGGCATTCTTGTATTATATCCAGTCGGTGCAAATTTCTACGGTTCTTTTGTATTCAATCCCTGTTTACCCTGAAAGTCTGACAGCCATTGCTATCATCCATTCGGGTTCCCAGCTGATTGAATAGGGGCAGCTGTAGCACCTCAAATTTGCACCTATCATTGTACATACATTTTCATATTAGGTCATAGCATATCATGATCCATTGCATAGCATTGCATTGTCCCCAGTTGCCCCAAGAGCAAGCAAGTCAAGAATTAGGTCAAACTGATCAGGAGGTCAGTCAACCAAGCAAGCAAGGGTGTTTCTCAAGGAGCCAAGGCCCTAGGGTTTGTCCAACAAGTTCACATGACTTGGAGGTCCATTTGAAGTGTTTAAGTCAAGGGTTGGATGTTCAGAAGCCATCAATTCATGCACAGACAGTCAGAAACCCTAGAAAGTCAAAGTTGGTCAACTGTGGTTGATTGTATGGTTTTGATGGATGGATTTGGTTTGAGAGGGCTTATTCATGTCCCAATAAGCCTCATATATCATGCCAAACCTCATCATGGAAGAATTTGAAGCAAAATCAGAAATTTCCCAAAATAGAAACTGGACCTGTAATTTTAACTGCCAAAAATGGAAAACTTCTTGATCCTCAACTTGCATCATGATAGCTTCAAATGAATTTTTGCCCAACATGAAAGTTGAAGATCTTGTTCTCCCATTTTCAAAAAGTCCAAGAACTCTCAAATCCCATGTGTGGTTGTCAAGATATGATCAAATCAATTTCAAAAATTTGTGAACTTCAAAGAGCCATATCTCTCAAACCATTTGGCCAATTTTGGTGGGGTTTTTTCCTACAAACCACATTTCATCTCCTCTTTCCAAAAATATAAATTTCATTCACCAAAACCTTGCCAATCAAAATGGCATTTTTTGACTTGTTTCATTTAAAATTCAAGTTTGACCAAAAGTTGACTTTTCAAATTAAAGGTTTTCAGCACATTTGGCCAATTGGGAATTGTTTGGAAGGCTATTTGCAACATGTTCCAAGCCCAAATTCGAGCAGCTTGCTATCACATACCACCATTTTGGCCAAAAGTGCAAAATTAGTAATTTGTTTAAAATGAGCAAAGCAAGTTTACCACTTCATTAAGGAAGCTTAAACAGCAAATATAAAGACATTTTTCTGCAGATTGCAACCCTAGACACAGCCTCTAAACATCAGAAAACCTTCATTCTCTCAAAACTTGCATTTTTGCACATTGAATTTTTCTGGCCAAATTCTCCAAACACTCGAGCAAGCCATTGTTCATTAACCATCCAAGCATCATTTCAAGCATATTTCCATTGCCATTTCACAACTGGAAGGAGGATTATTCAACTGTTCTTCAACACCACTAGCCATGGCAGATCTGATTTGAGTGATTTCCCAGCTTCATTGAACCAAGCTTTCTTCATCATTCAACTTGTGGAAGAAGAATCTTCATCTGTTGAAGCACATACAAGCCAAAAAACTGCTGAATCTTCCTCTGCTTTTCATATTGGTAAATTTTCGAATCTTTTATCTTTCAAATCCATGATATGCTTTGTGTAGTCCCTGCCATGCTGAATCTAAAGCAACTTGAATCACTTAAAATGGTTGTGTCATTCATGAGAAATCTGGATTTCATTTTTTATGCTCAAACTTGTTTTCCATCGATTTGCTTTGATGTTGTTGATTCAATGAAATCTATGCTTGGAGCATGCATGCTTGATGTTTGCTGATGCTATTGATGTGTTTGCTATTGATTTCTGAGCGTTTTTAAAATTTCGATTTGATGAAGGTGATGAATGTTTGCTGTTGTGATAAACCCTAGCATTCCCAGAAATTTGCATGAACTGTTTGGTTTGTTGTTATCTGATGTTGCATGAGTTTTACTGTTGTATTGCTATGTTGCTTATGGAACTTGGTTTGGAATTTGGTCATACTGATTGCATGAAGATGATGCTGCCTTGCCATTTCAAAAACCCTAAGTCTCCAAAACCCTAGTGGCCATTTCCAGAAACATGAAACACGATTGGCCCTCTGTACTGTTCCATTAGTTGCTAACCAATCAAATTATTTGGTTCATTTGCCTGAAACGATGCGTTTAGATTAGTAATGTCCATAATTGCAGAAATGCCACTCGGTCAATGGTTTGACTCACTAATTCATGTTATGTGGTTCATGTTTGTTCCAAATGATCACTCCACTTCCAAAATTCATTTCTCACTCAATTTAACTCCAAAAATCATGAGATTTTTTGCATCTTGTCCTGTTGAATGTCTACTATTTTGTCATGATTTTTATTGAATTTTTGGTTGACTGGATTTTAAATGGCTCTAGGTTTCTTGTCATGTGTGCTTATTTGATACCTTTTGCCAATCCTTTTGTGAAATAATGAGGATGTATCCAATGACCCTGAATTTTTTTGTGGTTAATCTACACTCATTCATGTTCATTTTGATGTAAAGTTTGTGCATTTATCATATGTGGTTTGTGAGATATAAATTTTTGAAGTAGGGTGTGACAACTTGTGTCACACCATGGATGTGCAAATTCATGAATTTTGTTGACATGCTTCCTGGCCTCCAAATGATCCAAATTTTTGCATGAGCCTTCTCTCATATGTCTAGTTTATGTGTGAATTTTCTGGGATTTAATTGAGCTATTTTCCATTTGTTTGAGATTTTCCTTTCCTGACTAGTCAATTGTTGACTTTGTGTGACACATCTGGCCATTTCATTTGGGAAATTCTCATGCCTTATTGTATGATCATGAAATTTTGCATGTGCATACTAGACATCTTGAGCTTTGCATTGATGTTGATCCCATTCATTTATCATCTGTTTTCATTTAGTTATGATTTTTTGAAGTTGACCCATGATTGTTTGACTTCTTTGTGCATGCTTGAATTTGCTTTGACTTTATGATTTTCATTGACTGCCTTCCACTTGTCCAAATGCAATGAAATTTGACATGCTTACCATGCTAGATGTTAGGATTGAGTATGAATTATTTTATGATTTTTTGAAAATGTTTGGGTTGACTTTTGATGCAAGTCATTCTGTTGACTTCCTTGTGCTTTCATTTGCTATACCTTGCCTTCTTTGGTCTGTGAAATGATGATGATGCATGATATGAATATGAATCCAATTGTGCTTGCTTCTTAAATGTTTGAACTTGACTTTGGTTGACTATTGTTTGCTGTTTTGACTTTCTCTTTTGTTTTTGACCCTAGGCTTGTCCTAGTGGTCTTTTGGACTTATGATTGAGTTTATGTTTCAGGTTAAGCAACAATGCCTCAAAGATCATACAAATTTGATTGGGTTTGATTACATATCATGTGCTAACCTTTGTTTTGTAGGTGGTATGACTCATATAGTTTGAGTATTGTGCTTTGCACATTGGTCCCTCTGTGTTGACTTCTGTTTGATTCATTTCCTTTTGATTTAAACTGTTGAACTGTTTACTGATTAGTTTGACTTTTTCAGGTACTCTTAGTTGCTTTATTTGCTTTGCTTTGCTATTTAGCAATTTGCTTTTGAGGTATAATTACTCTCCCTTCATGTAGTCTGGAGACCCGGCCTGTTATTTGGCCGGGCAAACTGTCTGAAGTCCTCCTTAAGAGGCAATGCTTGTGTATGTTTAAATTGTCCTTGTACAGAGTCAAAGACCTCCTAAGTGAAGAGGCAATTGGCAGAACCAAGGGATAAGCAACCTATCCCCTGCTATTCAGTGTGTCTTCTGTTTTGCTCACACCACTGTGTTGATGCATTACAGATAAAAACCCAAGATCTTGTGCAATTGCACAGTTGAGTCAGTTTCAAATGTGTAGAAGGGTTCCCACCTTCTGAACCCACACATTCTTGTCAAATGCTCTCCCTGACCAGGGATAGAAGCAATGAGGCACACCCCTCATATCCTTTCATCTGCTTCACCTTAGCCCCTCAATGGCAAGGTTAAGAGCAACACTCACCCCGTTCCAGAGGTTTGTTTGTTGAGGTTGATATGACCCCTCGACTAAAACCTAGCCTTGTTTGAGCCCCTTGCTTGTGTATAGTGTGTGCTACCTGTGCTTGCATGTTTGTTTGACTTGCTTCCTGTGCAAGTTAGGTTTAGTTTAGACTAATCCTTGTTTGCTCCCGCCCTCGTTGCGATCGAGCCTTTTCCTTTCTCTCGCCCTCGTTGCGATCGAGCCTTTTCCTTTCTCTCGCCCTCGTTGCGATCGAGACGTTCCCTTTCTATTGCCCTAGTTGCAATCGAGTCCTTGTCCCTCCGTAGCCGAACTACGGCAACTCTGATTCTCATGTTCAGATGAGATACGTAGGCACGAGATGCGATGTCTTGTCGAGTTTGACTAACCACTAACACTAATTCTCTTCTCTCGCCCTCGTTGCGATTGAGACCTCCCCTTTTCTCTTGCCCTAGTTGCAATCGAGACCCTTGCTTCCTGTGCAAGTCGTGATTAGGATAGGTTGGCCCGTGTGCCAGTTAGCTAGAAACCTTAACTTAGGGTTGACTTTGCATGACAACATCTAGGCTCGAGTCGTAGTCTCCCTAGAGTTGTGTCTCCCTCTGTTATCTGGTTAGGCTAGATCCTTATCCCTGCGTAGGGGAACTACATCGCCCTGATCTTCATACCAGATGAAGTATGTAGGCAGGAGATTGAGCTGATCTCTCCGGGCGCCCTTTTTCTTTTTTCACCCTTTGTGTCCTTAACCACCCTTGTGTGTGTTCTGGTTGGAGTCCGACATAAGTCCAGCGATTGGCAGTTGGTTTCCTGTGCGTGTTTTGGTTCGGATGCTGATGTAAGTCCAGCAATTGGCATTCAGGCTCCACGTTTGCCCATGTGTGTTTGTTTGTTTGTGGGCGTGTCAGCCGAGCTACGAATGCTCTGATTCTTCTCTCGTCCGAGAAGATACGTATGCATAGGATGCGACATCCTAGCGAGCATGTGTCGTTTCCCCGGTCCGAACTACTTCGACTCTGATGTCTATGCCTGATAGACTAAGTAGGCCCAGGATGCGGTATCCTGCCGAGTCAGTTTCAGTCAGTCTCTTTTGTCTCTTTTCAGCCAGTGTGTGTGAGTTTGAGCAGTGTTTTAGCAACCAATATTCCTTCCTTTTGTGCGTGGATCCCGTAGAGTACTACGGATGCGTAGGGGTGCTAATACCTTCCCTTCGCATAACCGACTCCCGAACCCATCCTCTTTGGTCGCGAGACCATGTTCTTTCCAGGTTTACTCTGAGCGTTTCCTTTCCCTCTTTTGGGATAAATAACGCACGGTGGCGGCTCTGTTGTTTCTTTCTTTTCCCGCCGGTTTTTCGCGTGATGCGACACTCGCCCCCGTGCGATCGAAACCAAACCAAAACACCCAAACACGTCAAATCAACTTGTCACCCCCGCGTGACCAAAACCCTTTCAAAAAGAACACTGTCAATCCTTTCTAATGCGCACAACAAACTAGTGCTAGAGCCTCCACCGAGAGTAGACAAGCCAGCGTTTAGCCGTTAGAACGCCGACCTACACAGTCGTTCATCAAAACAAAACACACCCAAATATCCGTAGTAGCCCGAACTACGAATGCTCTGATTTCCTTATTGCACCATAAGGATACGTAGGAAGGAGATTGTTGTATCTTCGCGAGCACACTAATAAAAAACCTCCCTTTCCCCCTCCTGAGGTCTTCATCCATATCTATCAACAATTCTTATCACTCGAAGCAAACGAATAACAGTCAATTAACAGTCAAATAGCAAAATCATACTAAAAGGTTCCCGTTGAGTACAACGGACGTGAGGGGTGCTAATACCTTCCCCTTGCGTAATCGACTCCCGAACCCGAATATGGTTGCGACGACCATTATTCTATTTCAAAGGTTTTCTCGATATTTTCCTATTCCTTCATTGGAATGAATAAAGTTCGGTGGCGACTCTGTTTCGAACAACATTTTTCCGCGTTCCATCGCGAGGGATCGCATTTTTGAGGTGCGACAGTTATCTCCTTCTACTACAGGCGAGTAAGTCTCCAAAGGTCGAGCATCCGGTAGATTGCGTAGTAACGTCGTTCACCCCAAAACACAACCCTTACCCCATAGGTGGTCGAACTACGTTTTGCTCTGATTTTCATCCCAGATGAGATACGTAGGCATAAGACGCGATGTCTTAGCGAGCACACTCCTCTTTAACCCATAGGTAGCTGAGCTACGAAGACTCTGATTCTCAGATTCAGATGAGATACGTATGCAGTGGACGCGACGTCCGTGCGAGTCATTTTCTTTTGACCCTTCTTTTAGTAAGTAGTACATTAGATAAACATACACGCCTTTCTCATCCCTTCAATCATGTTTGCACAAATAAATTTTCAAAAAAAAAACAACAACCTTTGCAACAAATGTGAAAAGGGCTCCCTAGGAGTACCTAGGATGCTTTGGGTGCCTAACACCTTCCCATTGCATAACCAACCCCCTTACCCAGATCTCTGACATTTTTACTAGTTTTTTATTCGATAAAACTTTTAGGTTTTTGTTCGCTTTCTAACCATTCCTTTGGATAAATAGAAGTGCGGTGGCGACTCGACTTGTATGATTTACCTTGGATTTAGTCAATATCTCTAATGGTAACGAATACCCCTCTACAGAAAAATGGCGACTCTTCTTGGGAAGTGTATTTGCCTAGTGGATTTTGCCGACTTTTCATGCTTGTTGTATTGTATTTGTTTTGTGACATATTTTTGTGCAATTTGGGATTACTGTATTGTATGTAATGATTGAATTGCTTGAATATTAATTCCTTGTATGCTTGGTGATCTTTGTGAGATGAGTTCTATACCCGGACTCGAGTGCACTTAGGATAAGAGAATGGCGTATCTTGTTGACTTGTGTGGAGTTATTCCTTAGCAAGTTGACTTGTAAGTCCATTCACTTGGTGGAGGTTATGTTGGGATCAATAATGTCACACAAGTAAGTTGTGGTTAGACATTACTCTTTCCAATATAGACCTTTGAAGCCAAGGACCTTAGTTTACCAAGCCCATCTTGGCCTATTCTTAGGATGTAGTGCGAAAGTCGTTCAAGTGTAAGATTTGATATGATTGTTACGCAATACTACACTCATAAGAGTCTCTCTTGAGAATTTTTTGGAATACGAGTAGTCGTTTCTCCGATAATATCCGAAAGATGGGATGATGACTATGGGAACCTCTTGTAGAATATGTTTGGCAGGTTTAAACCCTAGTACACTCCCTTTTGGGTGGTTCTTAACCTAACTCCATGCTCGTGACTTACAACAAACCCTTGATTCATGGTTGATCCGTTCATGAATCCTTAATATCAATGGAACTTGGGTGTTGATAAGGTGTAAACCATAATCCACCAAAATGGATGATTGATATTAAGGATAACATGATCCATTCCATGACCTTTGTTCGGTGTGCTTTGCTTGATCCTTGAGTGTGATTGTTGCATTCATGCATTCATGCACCCATTTGCATCCATATCATCAATAAATAAGAAAATTTTCAAGGAACTTAAGGGGTTTATTTGCAAAATTTTCAGACATGGAAAGACAAAGAAGGAATACAAAGAAGTACAGCTTCAGGCAACCAGATTTGAAAGAGTTAAGGAATCTGACATCCTATGTATTAGATCCTTTGGGTTTTAAGGCTCGTTTTGGGAAGCTTCTTCCTCTTTTGACTACTCAGGTGGATGAAGGATTGGTGAGTGTATTGGTGCAGTTTTATGATCCCTTGTACCGTTGCTTCACGTTTCCGGATTTCCAGCTTTTGCCTACCCTTGAGGAGTATGCTTACCTTGTGGGTATACCTATTCTAGACCAGGTGCCGTTTAGTGGCTTGGAGAGTATTCCTACTTCTCAAGAGATAGCTGACATGTTACACATAGATGAATCTCTGGTTGGTGCTCATATGACTACCAAAGGAGGAATTCAAGGTCTCCCTTCTGAGTTCCTCATTGCTCAAGCTACTATGTATGGGAAGGTCATGAGTGAGGACGCCTTTGAGGCCATATTTGTACTTCTCATCTATGGGCTAGTATTATTCCCCAACATCGACAAATTTGTGGATGTGAACGCTATTAGGATCTTCTCTACTCTTAATCCCGTTCTGACTCTATTGGGCGATACCTACTTCTCTTTGCATATGAGGAATGCAAAGGGTGGTGGCGCCATTGTGTGTTGTTTGCCTCTGTTGTATAAGTGGTTTATTTCTCACTTACCTCAGACGGTCGCTTTCAAGGAGAACAAGGAATGTCTACGGTGGTCCACGAGACTTATGTCTCTCACTAATGATGATATCTCTTGGTATAACCATGTGTATAATGGTGTGCAGATTATTGACTCTTGTGGCGAATTCTCCAATGTACCTCTTCTTGGTACATGTGGTGGGATTAACTACAATCCTGTTTTGGCACGTCGGCAGCTTGGGTTCCCCTTAAAGGATAAACCCAATAACATTCTGTTAGAGGGTGTATTCTTTCAGGATGGTAAAGATCCCCAAGGCTTGAAAGCTAGGATGGTCCGCGCTTGGCGCATGATTCATAGGAAAGGAAGGAAAGAGTTGGGTCCTAAGAATTGCATCGCTTTGGAGCCTTACACTGTTTGGGTTAGGAAGAGGGCGTCTGAGTATCTCATGCCTTACGAGTATCTGAGACCTACACCTATGATTATGGCTGGGCCTTCAACCCTCCCTAATCAAGGAGCAGAGGAGTTGAGAGACGAAGACCGTTCACGTGCCTGGATCCGTGAACATGAAGAGTTGCTTCAGCAGATTAAGGGGAAGGATGTGTTGATTGAGTTTCTTGAGCATCAGGTTATCGATGATCCTGATGATGCATGGACTTCTCTACTTCCCCAGTCTTCTAAGTTCTGGAAGAGGAGGTATGATCGACTCGCCAAAGAGAAGTCCGATATGGAGGCAGCCTACGAGAGGGAGGTGAAGAGGCTTCGTGCATCTTATCTCCCTGTATCCCGAGCTTTAGATGATTATTTCTAGGGATCCATAAGACGATTATTTTCCTTTTCTCTTGTATATGATTGACGATGTTGCACTTCTTTTCCCTGATATTATTTGATGAGATATTTCCATATGTGATAAAATGCTTAATATTTCCAGAATTTGCAAATAAAACTCTAAAGTTCCTTTGAAATAAAAAACAAATCATATGCACAAACATTGCATGCATCATATGCATAAGCAGGTTTTGTTTCCGGTCCCTTGCCCTGTGGTCTAACTTTGTGTCCTTCATTTATTTTGAAGACAAGCTGACTCACCGGTACTACACTAGAGCCAACATTTCAAGACTGATAGATCACTTAGAGCAAGAGAACCGCGAGCTGAAAGAGGAAGTGGCCAGATTGACTGCCCTAATGGAGTCACTCATGGCTGCCCAGAGCCAGTCTTCTCCGACACCTTTAACTCCTCCCCAGAGGACAGTTATCTCCGAGATTGTCTCCTCTACTGTGCCCGCTGCCAGTGCACACTTTGTTCCAACAGCCATGCCAACCGGGTTCCCGTGGGGGATGCCTCCCAATTTCATGCCTGAGGGTCCTGTTCCTACCTTTGCTTCTCTGCCGGCATCTAGCCCGGTCCTTGCCGTTCCTCCTCCTGTCATGCATACTTTGCCCAGGGTAGACGACACCATCTATCATTCTGAGCCGTCTGAGGGTCCAAATGTTTATGAGAAGATGGATGCTATGAACGATCAATTTCTTGAGCTTCGCAAGGAATTGAAAACTCTCAGAGGGAAGGATCTTTTCGGCAAGTCTGCTGCCGAACTCTGCTTGGTTCCAAATGTGAAGATCCCTGTGAAATTCAAGGTCCCTGATTTTGAAAAGTACAAAGGAAATACTTGTCCTCTCAGCCACCTGGTCATGTATGCCAGGAAGATGTCGACTCAAATCGATAATGACTAACTACTCATCCACAACTTTTAGGACAGTCTGTCCGATGCCGCTTTGCGTTGGTACATGGGTTTAGACAGCACGAACATCCGATCCTTCGATGATCTCGGCGAAGCCTTCGTCAAACAGTACAAGTACAACGTGGATATGGCTCCCGATAGAGATCAATTGAGAGCCATGTCCCAGAAGGATAAAGAAACATTTAAGGAGTACACCCAGAGGTGGCGAGAGGTGACAGCACAGATCGTGCCTCCGCTAGAGGAGAAAGAGATGACTAAGATCTTTTTGAAGACTTTAAGTTCTTTTTATTATGAGCGGATGATTGCTAGCGCTCCTTCTGACTTCACCGAGATGGTGAATATGGGGATGCGTCTAGAAGAAGGGGTCCGTGAAGGACGGTTAACCAGAGAAGAAGGCTCTTCTGCCAAACGTTATGGGGCGTTTGCAAAGAAGAAAGATGGAGAGGCACATGTTGTGATCTCCCATGAGAAACCAAGAAGACCCTATGTGAGGAGGAAGACTGTGCATCCCACCAGTAACCAGCACCAGGTGGCTCATATAGCAGCAGCAGGCCTACCAGCCTCGAAACAGTAATCAAACCAGCACGAGTTACGAGAGGAAAAGGGTCACCTTCGATCCTATTCCTATGATGTACCCAGAGTTATATCCCTCTTTGATAGAAAGGAAGCTGATTACTCCGAGAGACCCACCGATTATACCTGCTAACCCCCAGTGGTGGTATAAGCCTGAGTTACATTGTGTTTACCATTCTGGTGCTCCCGGCCACGACGTGGAGAATTGTTACCCTTTGAAGACCAAGGTTCAAGACCTTGTGAGGTGTGGTATTCTATGTTTTGAGGACTTAGGCCCTAATGTGAAGAAGAACCCATTGCTCGAACATGGGAAATCTGTCAACATGGTCCAGGGTTGCCCTGGAAAATACAAGGTCAAATATGTCAGTCGTATTCAACAGTCTCTGGTCCAGATGCATCGTTTGTTGTGTGACTACAGTCATCATGAGCATGACCATGATAGATGCTGAGTCTGCTCTGTTAACCGATTAGGTTGTTGCCAGGTGCGCAAGGATGTTCAGGAAATGCTGGACGAAGGAGTCATTGAGATCCTTCAAAACAGGAATGTTGATGAAAATGAGCCTGAGGTCAACATGATTTCCCCAGTGTTCCGGATACCCGGGCCTGTTATCATCAAGTACAATGGTAGCAAGCAGAAGGCTTCTCCCGCTCTGATCATTAAGCCTGCTGGTCCTGTGCCTTACTCTTCTGAAAAGGCAGTTCCCTATTGCTACAACGCCGTAGCAGTAGAGAATGGGAAAGAGGTGTCCTTGCCCTCTTCTTCTGATGTGAATATTGCCGATGTTAGCGGTTTGACCCGTAGTGGCCGTGTATTTTCAGCACCGCCGAAGCCTCAAATTAATGCTGATTTTGTTGAACGCCCGATCGGGAACGCTGTGAATTCTCCGAATCCGGCACTTGCTGTTAAGCCTTCCTCCGTACTGAAAACTCCTACTTCTGTTGGCCCGAGTGACAATGTGAAAGAAGACTGTGATGAGATGCTGAGACTCATCAAAAGGAGCGAGTACAATGTTGTAGACCAACTTCTACAAATGCCATCCAAAACATCTGTGTTATCCTTACTCTTAAATTCAGAACCACACCGAGAGGCTCTGCAGAAGGTGTTGGATGTGGCATATGTAGATCACGATGTCACTTTGGAGCAATTCGATAGCATTGGTCCAAACATTACTGCTTGCAACAACCTGAGCTTTTGTGACTCTGATCTCCCTGAGGAGGGAAGAGACCACAACTTGGCTTTACACATATCTATGAATTGCAAAGACGACGCCATGTCCAATATGCTGGTGGACATCGGGTCATCATTGAACGTATTGCCAAAGTCCACTCTCTCAAAGCTATCATATCAAGGGCCTCCCATGAGGCAGAGTGGAGTAGTTGTGAAGGCTTTCGATGGGTCTCGCAAAACTGTGATTGGGGAAGATGATCTCCCAGAAATTGAAATTCGTCGTGACGTCCACCCTACACCAGAAATTGAAATTCGTGAAAAACAAGAAGCTGGTGGTGGTAGGGGGAGAAAGGGATCTCCTGGTTAGCCATTTGTCTTCCTTCTCTTATATAGATGCTGAGGTTGAAATTGGAACTCCTTTCCAAGCTTTATCTATTGATGAGCCTATTGAGAAGAGAACTCCTTCATTTGCTTCCTACAAAGATGCAAAGCTGGCCATTGAGCGTGGTGCAACCACTGGTTTAGGAAAAATGATTGAGCTAGAAGACAACGAGTCCCGGGCTGGCATAGGTTTTTCTTCTGGTACTTTCAACAAGCAAGGGTTATTCAAGAGTGGAGGTTTCATCCACACTGGTCTAGATGAGGAGGCTGCTGCCGTTTTAGAAGAAGATGCAGAGGATTCTGGAAATTTCATCATCCCTGGAGGGGTCTCCAACACCATCTCCCAATTTTGAATTCCCAGTATTTGAGGCAGAGGAAGATGATGTTGAAGAGATTCCTGATGAGATCACCTGGCTACTTGAGCATGAAGAGAAGATCATTCAGCCGCATCTTGAGAATCTGGAAACAGTCAACTTGGGGTCTGAAGATTGTGTGCGAGAGTTAAAGAGTGGGGCACTTCTGGAAGAATCTGTTAAGAAGGGGTTGATTAAGTTGCTAAGAGAATATGTTGACGTCTTTGCCTGGTCATATGAAGACATGCCTGGTCTAGATACAGATATTGTGCAACATTTCCTACCTTTAAAGCCTGAGTGCATGCCTGTGAAGCAGAAACTCAGAAGAACTCATCCTGATATGGCACTGAAGATCAAAGAGGAAGTTCAGAAGCAAATTGATGCGGGGTTTCTGGTGACTTCTACATATCCTCAATGGGTGGCCAATATTGTGCCCGTGCCTAAGAAAGATGGAAAAGTTCGGATGTGTGTGGACTATAGAGACTTGAATAAAGCTAGTCTGAAAGATGATTTCCCTCTACCATATATTGATATATTGGTAGACAATACGGCTAAATTCAAGGTATTCTCATTTATGGACGGATTTTCCGGATATAATCAGATTAAAATGGCATCCGAGGATATGGAGAAGACAACATTCATCACACCTTGGGGAACATTCTGTTATCGAGTGATGCCCTTCAGTTTGAAGAACGCCAGAGCCACGTACCAACGAGCTATGACCACTTTGTTTCATGATATGATGCACAAGGAGATTGAGGTATATGTTGATGATATGATTGCTAAGTCAAGAACGAAAGTTGAACATGTAGAGAATTTGTTGAAGCTTTTCCAGCGTTTGAGGAAATATAAGCTTCGTCTGAATCCCAACAAATGTACATTTGGAGTCCGTTCTGGAAAGTTATTGGGCTTCATTGTTAGTGAAAGAGGTATTGAGGTTGATCTTGCAAAGGTCAAAGCAATACAAGAGATGATTGCGCCTAAAACTAAGAAGCAAGTCCGAGGTTTTCTTGGCCGCTTGAATTATATCTCCAGATTCATATCCGACATGACTGCCACATGTGCGCCTATATTCAAGCTCCTCCGGAAAGTACAGTCCTATGATTGGACCGAGGATTGCCAGAAAGCTTTCGAAAGTATTAAAGAATATCTTTCTGAGCCTCCGATTCTGTCTCCTCCTGTAGAGGGAAGTCCTTTGATCATGTATCTGACTTTTCTTGAAGACTCGATGGGTTGTGTCCTTGGTCAGCAAGACGAATCAGGGAAGAAGGAGTATGTTATTTACTACCTGAGTAAGAAGTTCACTGATTGTGAGTCTCGATACTCAATGCTTGAAAAGACATGTTGTGCTTTGGCTTGGGCTGCTAAGCGCTTACGCCAGTATATGATAAATCATACGACTTGGTTGATATCCAGAATGGATCCAATCAAGTACATCTTCGAGAAGCCTGCTTTAACAGGGAGAATTGCCCGTTGGCAGATGTTGTTATCTGAGTATGATATTGAGTATCGAGTTCAGAAGGCTATTAAAGGTAGTATCTTGGCTGACCATTTGGCACATCAGCCTATTGAAGATTATCATTCAGTTCAGTATGACTTCCCGGATGAGGAAATTCTGTATTTGAAAGTGAAAGATTGCGATGAGCCTACACTTGATGAAGGGCCAGAGCCTGGTTCCAAATGGAGTATGGTGTTTGATGGCGCTGTAAATCAGTATGGAAATGGTATTGGGGCCGTGATTATTACTCCTCAGGGCGCGCATATTCCTTTTACAGCAAGGCTAACTTTCAAATGCACGAATAATATGGCTGAGTATGAGGCCTGTATTATGGGATTGGAGGAATGTATTGATCTAAGGATCAAGCATCTTGATGTATATGGTGATTTGGCCCTCGTTGTTAATCAGATTAAGGGTGAATGGGAAACGAATCAGCCTGACCTCATTCCATACAGAGATTATGCGAGGAGGATTTCAACGTTCTTTACTGAGGTTGACTTCCATCATATTTCTCGAGATGAGAATCGGATGGCAGATGCCCTTGATACGCTTGCTTCAATGATTGTGGTTAAATTGTGGAATGAAGTCCCCAATATCACCGTGATGCGCTTGGACAGACCAGCTCATGTATTTGCAGTAGAAGAAGTAAAAGATGATAAGCCGTCGTATTATGATATCAAGTGTTTCCTTCAGAGCCAGATTTACCCGCCTGGGGCATCTGTAAAAAAAAGGAAGACTTTGAGGAGATTGTCAGGCAATTTCTACCTTAATGGCGAAGTGCTTTACAAAAGAAATTTTGACATGGTTATGCTCAGATGCGTGGATAGACACGAAGCAGACCTGTTGATGACTGAGGTCCATGAGGGTTCATTTGGTACTCATTCCAATGGACATGCCATGGCTAGAAAGATGTTGAGAGCAGGCTACTATTAGCTGACAATGGAGTCTGACTGCTGCAAATTTGTGAAGAAATGCCACAAGTGTCAGATTTATGCTGATAAGATTCATATTCCCCCGACACTTTTGAATGTGATCTCATCACCATGGCCTTTCTCCATGTGGGGAATTGACATGATTGGCATGATAGAGCCGAAAGCGTCCAAGTGACACAGATTTATTCTCGTAGCAATTGATTACTTCACCAAGTGGGTTGAAGCGGCGTCGTATGCAAATGTGACCAGGCAGGTGGTCGTGAAGTTTATCAAGAATCAACTCATATGTCGATATGGTGTGCCAGATAAGATCATTACTGATAATGGATCTAACTTGAATAACAAGATGATGAAAGAGCTGTGTAGTGAATTCAAGATTGCACATCATAATTCTTCTCTGTACAGACCCAAGATGAATTGGGTTGTGGAAGCTGCTAACAAGAATATCAAGAAAATTATCCAGAAGATGGTTGTTACGTACAAAGATTGGCATGAGATGTTGCCATTCGCTTTGCATGGCTATCGTACATTTGTCCGCACTTCAACAGGGGCAACCCCTTTCTCTCTTGTTTATGGCATGGAGGCGGTACTCCCAGTAGAGGTGGAGATCCCATCAATGAGAGTCTTGATGGAGGCCAAGTTGACTGATGCTGAATGGGTTCAGAGTCGTTATGACCAGCTGAACTTGATAGAAGAAAAGAGATTGACTGCCATGTGCCACGGTCAGTTATATCAGCAGAGGATGAAGAAAGCTTTTGATAAGAAGGTCAAGCCTCGTGTGTTACGAGAAGGTGACCTTGTGCTCAAGAAAGTTTTGTCTTTCGCGCCCGATTCCAGGGGAAAGTGGACTCCGAACTATCAGGGTCTGTATGTTGTTAAGAGAGCCTTTTCAGGCGGTGCTTTGATACTTACAACTATGGATGGGGAGGATTTCACTCGTCCTGTGAATTCAGATGCAGTCAAGAAATACTTCGCCTAAAAGAATAAAAACTAAATAGCTCGCTAAGTTGAAAACCCGAAAGGGCGGCTTAGGCAAAAATGAGCGTCTCGGTGGATTGAAAACCCGAAAGAGCGATCCAGGCAAAAGCTAGAGACAAAAAAATATATAATAATGATATATGTATCCCGCTAGATTGAGTACCTCATCCTGGGGCAATCTAGGCAAAAATTAGGGATTTGGCAAGTAACTGCATCCTGACAAGACTTTGTTCTACAACTGTCGTCCGTCAGAGATCCTTGCTCATTATCAGCCAAAGCTTCAAATACATCGGATTTAGAATTGGTGGAGAAATGGTCATTATGTTCAATGTAGCCATTTTCCAATATATATCACCAATTTCAAATTTGTAAAGATCTATGGAGTTTTGCCATTCGCAGACTACCATTCTATCAAATAAATTTGAGCCTTTTATCCAATTATTGGCACTCTTATCTGTTTCTATTCAACAAATGTTTTGCATGTTTTGATTAAGAAAATATCATTGTTTTAAACGATCAAATTTTTTATAATTTATTTTTAAACAAAGTGAACATTCACAATGACGAAAGGATACTTAGGAGATCCTCAGTGCTCTCCCAAGGGTGGTACGATCCCCAACAGGGTAAGATTTTTGTCCATATTCCTGGCATGACTGTATCTCCTCCCTCCGGAACCCCTTGTGGTTTATCCTACCAAGTGGATTGCTTGTTGAGAGTCACCTCTCTTCCCTTCAGCAGAGTAGCAATCTTTCTTCCATTGCAACTTGGATCTCTTTGGGCAAGAGCGGTATTTGGTGGTTGATCCCGATAAATCCTTTATCTCCTCGGATAGATTCCCCAGTAGAGTTGTTGGTGTGGTGGACCTTGTCTGTGATAACTCTCGTCCCCAGCTGGAATGATTGATGATTCATCCCCTGCAGAGTTCTTTGCTTCCTGGTATCTCTGATCCCCAGCATATTGGATACTCTCCGGTGAACTTGGCTTTCTCTCTTGAGATGTAGTACCGGGTGGTTGATTCCTGGACCTGGTTGTGTTAAATATGTCTATTTGTCAACATACATCATACATAAACCACGCGCATACATGCATAATTATAACATTCAGATATTCATGTTGCATTCTTTGCCATATATCGTTGTTTGCTGTCTCCTGCTATTTGTGGATATACTTCCCCAAGCATACGTGTGTGTCTGATCTCTCCATATAGAGTCAGCTCCATAGGCAGAAAGCATCTATCCTTTCTTCCATATTCCCCACCGGGTTATATCCTCGTGGATGTTGATTGTTTTTGTTCCTTCCTAACACATATATTGGGATGGTTTTCCCCATTGAGTTATATCCTCACCAGGACAAGTCTTAATTTGGTGTGCCTATCTAGTTTGATCCTAGATCGGTCTCTTGAGACTTTTTTCCTGTTTCCCCGTGGTAAATGAATAATTGCTAAATAATTAGTAATTATTATCCCCGGCGGAGTCTGTGTTTCTCTACCCTCATACCGGTAGTTGTAAACCCTATTTCTTCCCTTTTTGCAGAGTAACTATTTTTGCTCATCTTTAATTGGTGACAGTTATCTTCATCCAATATTCGGTGATGATATCCCCTCATCTGCTTGGATAATTGCCCTGATTACGCAATTTATCCCCAGAGGGTCATCTCTCGTCTACCTTGTTGTTGTTGGTAACGATTGTTTCTCCCCTGAATTGGTCATCATTATATACCTAGTTTCGGTATCCCGATGCCTTTTCTTTTCGGTCGATTTATCCTTTATTAACCCAGTAACCGGTTGTGGATAATCGTCCATGCGAGTATATTATCTACGTTCTGACGGTAATAGATAGTATATCTCATGCACTCTCGCGTCTGAAGCCTTTTGTTCTTCCCTAGTTGAGTAAGATTCGTATCCCCTTTGTGGAGTCGAATATCCATCCTGTAATCGAGTTTGCTTTTAGCCCTCTTTTGGATGATGAGTGTTTTGGGAATATTCCCCAATTCACGCCTTGGTTGGTCACCTATTATATGCCCAGTAACTGGTATCCCTGGTGTTCCTTCCTCTCTGCTCTCTATTATGACTTTTTGTCCCTTGTGGAGTCAGAATCCCTGAGTTGAAGTATACCTTTTAGGTTTTCCTCAGACGTTTTGAAGTTTTGATATCTCTCACCCTTATACCGGTCTTGGATATTCATCTCTTCCTGAGCATGTTGTATCTCTCACCCTCATACCTGGCTTTCAGATCACATGTCTCCTTGAGCTTATTACCCAGTAACCGGTAATACCTCGTCCCGCTGCTTCCCCAAGAGTGTCCTTGTGGACATCCCCAACGAAGTCCCTTAGTGGATTATTTTCATCCGGATTTTATCCGAAGTATCCGTTGTGGATAGTTTTTTGCTGAATTGGCATATTCCCCAATACATGCATCTTCGAGTCAGCTCGAGTCTTTCCATTGGATCTTTTCCCTTTGGAATTCTGTTCCCCACGCTTTGAGTCGTGACCTGCTCGCGCATTTTTATCCCTTTTCTATCCCCAGGAGAGTCCCCAGAGTCTTGGTCCCATTGAGTGAATTGCTCATATGGATTATCAGTGGCTTCTGATTTCTTTGCTTTTGTGGACACATATCTCCACAGAGTGCTACCATTTTTCATACCTACATTTGCATCATGAGGTCTCTTAGGGATCAAAATTCGTCTCTTTGTTATTATTTAAGCCCATTCTACCCCGTCGAGACGAAGATTTTAACATTCACTTCTCCGGCTAGAATGACCTTAAATAGGGGCATCTGTAAGACCCCAATTTTGACCCTAAGATCCCTCATGGCATCATAACATTGCATTTGCATTGCCTCAAGGATCTTTAGCATCTTGGTTCCCTTTGCCTTTGGATGGGATTCCTTGTGATTAGTTTGAGATCACCAAGCATGGTTGAATTATACATCATTGTTTCTCTTACTCTTTTTTACTAACCAAAAGCACAAAAATGTGTCACTAACATCTTTTGTTTGAAGCTTGAGTATCATCCAAGACACTTTGTGGGTTCTATTTAGATGATCAGTCAACACAAGGGAATGGCTTGAGATACTTCCAACAGGTTCAAATTGGGTCTATTCGTCAGTCAAAATGTTAATCTTGAAGGAGCAAAAGTTTGTTCATGAGTTGTCATGCTCGCTAGGCGAGCAGAATGGGTCGCTTAGCGAGTCCCAAGAAAAGCCACCAGAATCACCTACGCTCAGAGGAATTTCTTGAACTGTCATGCTCGCTAGGCGAAGCCCACGTGTAAAAAAAAAGAACGAAAAACAAAAATAAATAAATAAATAAATAAATAAAATATAACAGAAAAATTTTAGACTTGGGCCTCTCTCATTTGAGCCCACAGGTCCACAAAAATCAGGTTATAAATTCAGAGTTTCAGTGAAACAAAAGGCCATGCTATTCCTATTACCCTGGCAGGGAAAAATATAGTGAGAGAAGAGCTAACAGAGTTCAGAGCAACCTCCAGAGACTGAAGGGAACTCATCGGCAAAGAACCAATTCCCTCTCATATAAACCCTAAGAGTGCTTTGCAAACCCAACAGTGCCATTCAATTTCATCGGTCTCTCCAATCAGGTTGCCCTTATCCCCATTACTCTATGCTTTTAATTTGAATACTCTGAATGTGTGAGGTATCGTTCAGTTTTTGCCCACGGGTTTAGATATGTATGAATGTGTAAACAATACCTTGAATGTTTTGATCACTTAATTTCTGAGATGGATGCCATAGGGTTTGGAGTCCCTAAAATCGTACTGTTATCAATGGGAAATCCAGAACCCGTAGGCGCTCGCTAGCACCTTTGCTAGGCGAGCCTGCAGCGAAAGAGGTATTGAGGTTGATCCTGCAAAGGTCAAAGCAATACAAGAGATGCCTGCGCCCAAAACTGAGAAGCAAGTCCGAGGTTTTCTTGGCCGCTTGAATTATATCTCCAAATTCATATCCCACATGACTGCCACATGTGCGCCTATATTCAAGCTCCTCCGGAAAGATCAGTCCCATGATTGGACCGAGGATTGCTAGAAAGCTTTCGACAGTATTAAAGAATATCTTTCTGAGCCTCCGATTCTGTCTCCGCCTGTAGAGGGAAGACCTTTGATCATGTATCTGACTGTTCTTGAAGACTCGATGGGTTGTGTCCTTGGTCAGCAAGACGAATCAGGGAAGAAGGAGTATGTTATTTACTACCTGAGTAAGAAGTTCACTAATTGTGAGTCTCGATACTCAATGCTTTAAAAGACATGTTGTGCTTTGGCTTGGGCTGCTAAGCGCTTACGCCAGTATATGATAACTCATACGACTTGGTTGATATCCAGAATGGATCCAATCAAGTACATCTTCGAGAATCCTGCTTTAACAGGGAGAATTGCCCGTTGGCAAATGTTGTTATCTGAGTATGATATTGAGTATCGAGGTCAGAAGGCTATTAAAGGTAGTATCTTGGTTGACCATTTGGCACATCAGCCTATTGAAGATTATCAGTCAGTTCAGTATGACTTCCCGGATGAGGAAATTCTGTATTTGAAAGTGAAAGATTGCGATGAGCCTACACCTGATGAAGGGCCAGAGCCTGGTTCCATATGGAGTATGGTGTTTGATGGCGCTATAAATCAATATGGAAATGGTATTGGGGCCGTGATTATTACTCCCCAGGGCGCGCATATTCCTTTTACAACAAGGCTAACTTTCAAATGCACGAATAATATGGCTGAGTATGAGGCATGTATTATGGGATTGGAGGAATGTATTGATCTAAGGATCAAGCATCTTGATGAATATGGTGATTCGGCCCTCGTTGTTAATCAGATTAAGGGTGAATGGGAAACGAATCAGCCTGGCCTCATTCCATACAGAGATTATGCGAGGAGGATTTCAACGTTCTTTACTGAGGTTCACTTCCATCATATTTCTCGATATGAGAATCCGATGGCAGATGCTCTTGCTACGCTTGCTTCAATGATTGTGGTTAAATTGTGGAATGAAGTCCCCAATATCACCGTGATGCGCTTGGACAGACCAGCTCATGTATTTGCAGTAGAAGAAGTAAAAGATGATAAGCCGTGGTATTATGATATCAAGTGTTTCCTTCAGAGCCAGATTTACCCGCCTGGGGTATCTGTAAAAGATAGGAAGACTTTGAGGAGATTGTAGGGCAGTTTCTACCTCAATGGCGAAGTGCTTTACAAAAGAAATTTTGACATGGTTCTACTCAGATGCGTGGATAGCCACGAAGCAGGCCTGTTGATGACTGAGGTCCATGAGGGTTCATTTGGCACTCATTCCAATGGACATGCCATGGCTAGAAAGATGTTGAGAGCAGGCTACTATTGGCTGACAATGGAGTCTGACTGCTGCAAATTTGTGAAGAAATGCCACAAGTGTCAGATTTATGCTAATAAGATTCATATTCCCCGACACTTTTGAATGTGATCTCATCACCATGGCCTTTCTCCATGTGGGGAATTGACATGATTGGCATGATAGAGTCGAAAGCGTCCAATGGACATAGATTTATTCTCGTAGCAATTGATTACTTCACCAAGTGGGTTGAAGCGAAGTCGTATGCAAATGTGACCAGGCAGGTGGTCGTGAAGTTTATCAAGAATCAACTCATATGCCGATATGGTGTGCCAGATAAGATCATTACTGATAATGGATCGAACTTGAATAACAAGATGATGAAAGAGCTGTGTAGTGAATTCAAGATTGCACATCATAATTTTTCTCCGTACAGACCCATGATGAATGGGGTTGTTGAAGCTGCTAACAAGAATATCAAGAAAATTATCCAGAAGATGGTTGTTACGTACAAAGATTGGCATGAGATGTTGCCATTCGCTTTGCATGGCTATCGTACATCTGTCCGCACTTCAACAGGGGCAACCCCTTTCTCTCTTGTTTATGGCATGGAGGCGGTACTCCCAGTAGAGGTGGAGATCCCATCAATGAGAGTCTTGATGGAGGCCAAGTTGACTGATGTTGAATGGGTTCAGAGTCGTTATGACCAGCTGAACTTGATAGAAGAAAAGAGATTGACTGCCATGTGCCACGGTCAGTTATATCAGCAGAGGATGAAGAAAGCTTTTGATAAGAAGGTCAAGCCTCGTGTGTTCCGAGAAGGTGACCTTGTACTCAAGGAAGTTTTGTCTTTCGCGCCCGATTCCAGGGGTAAGTGGACTCCGAACTATGAGGGTCCGTATGTTGTTAAGAGAGCCTTTTCAGGCGGTGCTTTGATACTTACAACTATGGATGGGGAGGATTTCACTCGTCCTATGAATTCAGATGCAATCAAGAAATACTTCGCCTAAAAAAATAAAAACTAAATAGCTCGCTAAGTTGAAAACCCGAAAGGGCGGCTTAGGCAAAAATGAGCGTCTCGGTGGATTGAAAACCCGAAAGGGCGATCCAGGCAAAACTTAGAGACACAAAAAATATATAATAATGATATATGTATCCCGCTAGATTGAGTACCTCATCCTGGGGCAATCTAGGCAAAAATTAGGGATTTGGCAAGGAACTGCATCCTGACAAGACTTTGTTCTACAATTGTCGTCCGTCAGAGATCCTTGCTCATTATCAGCCAAAGCTTCAAATACATCGGATTCAGAATTGGTGGAGAAATGGTCATTATGTTCAATGTAGCCCTTTTCCAATATATATCACCAATTTCAAATTTGTAAAGATCTATGGAGTTTTGCCATTCGCATACTACCATTCTATCAAATAAATTTGAGCCTTTTATCCAATTATTGGCACTCTTATCTGTTTCTATTCAACAAATGTTTTGCATGTTTTGATTAAGAAAATATCAATTGTTTTAAACGATCACATTTTTTATAATTTGTTTTTAAACAAAGTGAACATTCACAATGACGAAAGGATACTTAGGAGATCCTCAGTGCTCTCCCAAGGGTGGTACGATCCCCAACAGGGTAAGATTTTTGTCCATATTCCTGGCATGACTGTATCTCCTCCCTCTGGAACCCCTTGTGGTTTATCCTACCAAGTGGATTGCTTGTTGAGAGTCACCTCTCTTCCCTTCAGCAGAGTAGCAATCTTTCTTCCTCAGCAGCTTGGATCTCTTTGGGCAAGAGCGGTATTTGGTGGTTGATCCCGATAAATCCTTTATCTCCTCGGATAGATTCCCCAGTAGAGTTGTTGGTGTGGTGGACCTTGTCTGTGATAACTCTCGTCCCCAGCTGGAATGATTGATGATTCATCCCCTGCAGAGTTCTTTGCTTCATGGTATCTCTGATCCCCAGCAGATTGGATACTCTCTGGTGAACTTGGCTTTCTCTCTTGAGATGTAGTACCGGGTGGTTGATTTCTGGACCTGGTTGTGTTAAATATGTCTGTTTGTCAACATACATCATACATAAACCACACGCATACACGAATAATTATAACATTCAGATATTCATGTTGCATTCTTTGCTATATATCGTTGTTTGCTGTCTCCTGCTATTTGGTGATATACTTCCCCAAGCATACGTGTGTGTCTGATCTCTCCATATAGAGTCAGCTCCATAGGCAGAAAACGTCTATCCTTTCTTCCATATTCCCCACCGGGTTATATCCTCGTGGATGTTGATTGGTTTTGTTCCTTCCCAACACATATACTGGGATGGTTTTCCCTATTGAGTTATATCCTCACCGGGACAAGTCTTGATTTGGTGTGCCTATCTAGTTTGATCCTAGATCGGTCTCTTGAGACTCTTTTCCTGTTTCCCCGTGGTAAATGAATAATTGCTAAATAATTAGTAATTATTATCCCCGGCGGAGTCTGTGTTTCTCTACCCTCATACCGGTAGTTGTAAACCCTATTTCTTCCCTTTTTGCAGAGTAACTATTTTTGCTCATCTTTAATTGGTGACAGTTATCTTCATCCAATATTCGGTGATGATATCCCCTCATCTGCTTGGATAATTGCCCTGATTACGCAATTTGTCCCCAGCGGGTCATCTCTCGTCTACCTTGTTGTTGTTGGTAACGATTGTTTCTCCCCTGAATTGATCATCATTATATACCTAGTTTCGGTATCCCGATGCCTTTTCTTTTCGGTCAATTTATCCTTTATTAACCCAGTAACCGGTTGTGGATAATCGTCCATGCGAGTATATTATCTACGTTCTGACGGTAATAGATAGTATATCTCATGCACTCTCGCGTCTGAAGCCTTTTGTTCTTCCCTAGTTGAGTAAGATTCGTATCCCCTTTGTGGAGTCGAATATCCATCTTGTAATCGAGTTTGCTTTTAGCCCTCTTTTGGATGATGAGTGTTTTGGGAATATTCCCCAATTCACGCCTTGGTTGGTCACCTATTATATGCCCAGTAACTGGTATCCCTGGTGTTCCTTCCTCACTACTCCCTATTATGACTTTTTGTCCCCTGTGGAGTCAGAATCCCTGAGTTGAAGTATATCTTTTAGGTTTTCCTCAGACGTTTTGAAGTTTTGATATCTCTTACCCTTATACCGGTCTTGGATATTCATCTTTTCCTGAGCATGTTGTATCTCTCACCCTCATACCTGGCGTTCAGATCACATGTCTCCTTGAGCTTATTACCCAGTAACCGGTAATACCTCGTCCCGCTGCTTCCCCAGAAGGGTCCTTGTGGACATCCCCAGCGAAGTCCCTTAGTGGATTGTTTTCATCCGGATTTTATCCGAAGTATCCGTTGTGGATAGTTTTTTGCTGTATTGGCATATTCCCCAATACATGCATCTTCGAGACAGCTCGAGTCTTTCCATTGGATCTTTTCCCTTTGGAATTCTGTTCCCCACGCTTTGAGTCGTGACCTGCTCGCGCATTTTTATCCCTTTTATATCCCCAGGAGAGTCCCCAGAGTCTTGGTCACATGGAGTGAATTGCTCATATAGATTATCAGTGGCTTCTGATTTCTTTGCTTTTGTGGACACATATCTCCACAGAGTGCTACCATTTTTCATACCTACAATTGCATCATGAGGTCTCTTAGGGATCAAAATTCGTCTCTTTGTTATTATTTAAGCCCATTCTACCCCGTCGAGACAAAGATTTTAACCTTCACTTCTCCGGCTAGAATGACCTTAAATAGGGGCATCTGTAAGACCCCAATTTTGACCCTAAGATCCCTCATGGCATCATAACATTGCATTTGCATTACCTCAAGGATCTTTAGCATCTTGGTTCCCTTTGCCTTTGGGTGGGATTCCTTGTGATTGGTTTGAGATCACCAAGCATGCTTGAATTATACATCATTGTTTCTCTTACTTTTTTTTACTAACCAAAAGCATAAAAATGTGTCACTAACATCTTTTGTTTGAAGCTTGAGTATCATCCAAGACACTTTGTGGGTTCTATTTAGATGATCAGTCAACACAAGGGAATGGCTTGAGATACTTCCAACAGGTTCAATGGGGTCTATTCGTCAGTCAAAACGTTAATCTTGAAGGAGCAAAAGTTTGTTCATGAGTTGTCATGCTCGCTAGGCGAGCAGAATGGGTCGCTTAGCGAGTCCCAAGAAAAGCCACCAGAATCACCTACGCTCAGAGGAATTTCTTGAACTGTCATGCTCGCTAGGCGAAGCCCACGTGTAAAAAAAATGAAAAACGAAAATAAATAAATAAATAAATAAAATATAACAGAAAAATTTTAGACTTGGGCCTCTCTCATTTGAGCCCACAGGTCCACAAAAATCAGGTTATAAATTCAGAGTTTCAGTGAAACAAAAGGCCATGCTATTCCTATTACCCTGGCAGGGAAAAAGATAGTGAGAGAAGAGCTAACAGAGTTCAGAGCAACCTCCAGAGACTGAAGGGAACTCATCGCCAAAGAACCAATTCCCTCTCATAAAACCCTAAGAGTGCTTTGCAAACCCAACCGTGCCATTCAATTTCATCGGTCTCTCCAATCATGTTTGCCCTTATCCCCATTACTCTTTGCTTTTAATTTGAATACTCTGAATGTGTGAGGTATCGTTCAGTTTTTGCCCACGAGTTTAGATATGCATGAATGTGTAAACAATACCTTGAATGTTTTGATCACTTAATTTCTGAGATGGATGCCATAGGGTTTGGAGTCCCTAAAATCGTACTGTTATCAATGGGAAATCCAGAACCCGCAGGCGCTCGCTAGCACCTTCGCTAGGCGAGCCTGCAGCGAAGCTTCGCTAGGCGATGCAGCAGCGATCGCGACAATAGTTGTTTTTTCCTTTTTGCTCTAACCTGTTTTGTGTTTGTTATGGCATTGTTTTCTCCTAATTCCGTCATATTACTCTAACCTGTTTGTTGAGTTTTTGTGAGGGCTCACATACTCTTGCAGGGATAGCTTGCTTGGTGTTCCACTTTATTTGTGGGGTACCACCTGGAGGTCTATTCCGATTACCTGTACTGACTCGCTTTCTTTGATGGTGTTTAGCTTGGAAGAGTCTTTGGGTTTCTTATTTATCTAATTGTTGTTACTTCGGATCTTTATCCGTACGGTAGATCTCTCAATCCCTTTACTTTTCCCACATGTTACCGATTTCTTAGGTTTCGTATAGCCTCTCGTGGCATGTCATTTAAGGTAGCGCGGTTCCTTCATCTAGGACTGCCTTTTTGCATGAGCATCCCTAAACACCCCAAACTCATTGATTTTTCTTCTCCTAAGAACATGTTATCTCCTTCTACTACAGGCGAGTAAGTCTCCAAAGGTCGAGCATCCGGTAGATTGCGTAGTAACGTCGTTCACCCCAAAACACAACCCTTACCCCATAGGTGGTCGAACTACGTTTTGCTCTGATTTTCATTCCAGATGAGATACGTAGGCATAAGACGCGATGTCTTAGCGAGCACACTCCTCTTTAACCCATAGGTAGCCGAGCTACCAAGACTCTGATTCTCAGATTCAGATGAGATACGTATGTAGTGGATGCGACGTCCGTGAGAGTCATTTTCTTTTGACCCTTCTTTTAGTAAGTAGTACATTAGATAAACATACACGCCTTTCTCATCCCTTCAATCATGTTTGCACAAATAAATTTTCAAAAAAAAACAACAACCTTTGCAACAAATATGAAAAGGGCTCCCTAGGAGTACCTAGGATGCTTTGGGTGCCTAACACCTTCCCATTGCATAACCAACCCCCTTACCCAGATCTCTGACATTTTTACTAGTTTTTGATTCGATAAAACTTTTAGGTTTTTGTTCGCTTTCTAACCATTCCTTTGGATAAATAGAAGTGCGGTGGCAACTCGACTTGTATGATTTACCTTGGATTTAGTCAATATCTCTAATGGTAACGAATACCCCGCTACAGTAAGACCCATGGCCTCATGCTCATGACGTCGAACCTTTGAACCCTATTTATGTGTGAGCCTTGTTTGTGTATTTGTGCATTCATGCATCCATGCATCATAAACATCATTTTTTTTAACAAATTTTTCAAGGAACTTAGGAAATTTTGTTGCAAACATTAGGTTTATCATGGATTTTGGAAGGAAAAAGACTCAAAAGTACACTTTCAAGAGTCCTAAGTTAAAAGACCTAAGGAGATTGGGATCTTTGGTTGTTGACACAGAGGCTTTTAGTAAAAGATATGGAAATTTGCTCTCTCTTTTGAAGATCAACATGGCAGATGGACTTCTTTCTACTTTGATTCAGTTTTATGATCTCGTGTATCACTGTTTCACTTTCCCCGACTATCAGCTTATGCCAACACTTGAAGAATACTCTCATTTGATTGGTGTTCCTATTTCTAGTCAAGCTCAATTTTCTGGTTTGGAGGAAGATCCCAAAGATCAAGACATTGCAAAGGCTACTCACCTGAAAATGCCAGAGATCAGGGATCACATGACCACAAAAGGAAAAATGCTTGGTTTGACAGCTAAGTTTCTAATGAACAAAGCTCAGTATTTTGCTAGAATGAGGAGTGTGGATGCGTTTGAGGCTGTTTTTGCTCTACTTATCTATGGATTGTTTCTCTTTCCTAGTTTTGATGACTTTGTTGCCATGGATGCCATCAAGATCTTCTTAATAGGAAATCCAGTTCCTACTTTTCTTGTCGATGCCTATCATTCTGTTCATATGAGGAATTCTTATAGCGGATGAATGATTATATGTTGCGTGCTTATGTTGTACAAGTGGTTTATTTCTCACTTGCCTAGGTCTCACGCTTTTTGGGATCTTAAGGATGGTCTTTTATGGTCACAGAAGATTATGTCGCTCACACATTCAGATATTGTTTGGTATAGTCGTGACTATGATGGAGTTAGTATCATTGATAGTTGTGGAGGATTTTCTAATGTACCTCTTCTTGGTACAAAAGCGGGCATCAGTTACAACCCAATCCTAGCTCGTCGTCAACTCGGTTATCCAATGAGAGATAAGCCAAAGAATATTCACTTAGAGGGTTTATTCTTTAAGGAATGTGAAGATTGCAAAGTGCTCAAAAAGAAGATTATGCACGCTTGGCGCCATGTTCATAAGCTAGAAAAGAAAGTTTTAGGGAAGACAAATTGTGTCTCTTTAGAACCTTACCTCAAATGGGTGCAAGATAGGGCCGTCAGCTTGAAAATGCCTTATCCTCGCCAAGAGCCTTTACCTTTAGCTGACAAAGAACCTACCTATATCTTCATGACTGATGCAGAGAAGTTGAAGATTGCTTTGACCAAAGCGCAACGAGAAAGGGATGCTTAGAAGAACAAGTATCAAATCATCAACAATGAGGATGAATAACTTCAAAGGCAATTGAATATGAAGAATGAAGAAGATCTCTCCAACAAGAATAGGAAGGTGCAAGAGGATTTATTTTCCTTCGGCGTTCAGCCAGATACTCCCCGGAAGTTGATCGTGGACAAGCTCGTGCTCGAGAAGGCTAAGATGGAAGAACAAATTAAGAAGCTCAACTTGAGACTACTAGGGGAATCTCCTTAGGACTTTATTTAGCTTTTATTTAGCTTTGTTTAGAACTTTTGAAAATGTACTCAAACTTTTTAACTCTCTTTGATTAATGAAATGAGTTTCTTTTGGTCATTGTTATTTTCCTTTTGATGTTTGCAATTATCTCTTAAGTTCCTTGAAACTTTTAAAAATTTGCATTTTCATTGCATTCATGCATATGTCATCACACTTGCCCTTTTTATCAAAATAAAAACTCATTTCCGCCATTTCTTCTCCAATAGTTTCCACACTGAGACCCTCACACTAGTACAACACCAGAGCTCAAGCCCGACGTAGAATGGCCGAGCAAGAGCAAGATATGGAAAGAGTCAATAAAGAGCTTATAGATCTACGTGGGAATACAGGTCAAATTATGGATATGTTGCAAGTAATACGTACAAAGATGGATACTCAACCCACAATTGTTTCTGAGATCATCAATCCAGTGATTAATCCTCAGCCAGCAGTTAATACTCTAGCAACTTTGCCTCCCTTTGGTCTTCCTTATGGTTTTGTGCCTTCTCCTCAAGGACAGTCCACTCAACACATAGTTCCACTAACTACTGAAGTTAATCAAGTGATTCCCATTTTTGCACCCACTGCCATGCACACTCGAGTTCAACCGTACTTCGATGATCATCAAAAAGTGTATGATATACCTGATATGTCTGAAGAAGGTGATGAAAGACATGAAAAGCTGAGAGAAAATGTTGAAACTATTGAGAAAAGGCTTAGAGCAATGGAAGGTGATCAGATCTTTGGTGCTACTGCCAGAGAAATGTGCCTTGTATCTGGATTAGTGATCCCAGCAAAATTCAAGACACCCAACCTTGATTAATATGAAGGAGCTACTTATCCCAAAAGTCATTTCATCATGTACTATAGAAAGATGGCAGCTCACGTGGACAATGACAAACTCATGATCCACTATTTCCAAGACAGTTTGAAAGGTGCCTCTTCCAAATGGTACTCGACCCTTGATCAGACTCGCATCCGTTGTTTCCAAGATTTGTCTGATGCTTTCATCAAATAATACAAGTACAACATGGATCTAGCTCCTGATAGAAGGATATTGTTGAGCATGTCCCAAAAAGATTATGAATCCTTTAAAGAATATGCACAAAGGTGGAGAGAGACTGCATCTCAAGTGGAACCTTCATTAACTGAAAAAGAATTGGCAGATTGGTTCGTCGACACAGTGCGACCAGAATTTTTTGAAAGGATGGTGGGAAGCGTGACTGCAAGTTTTTCTTACTTGGTGGCCGTGGGTATCAAAGTGGAACTTGGCTTAAAAAATGGCAAGATGATTATTGCAGTTAGTAATTCCAACAACAACAACAATACCAAGAAGTTCTCTAGCAGTTTCCATAAGAAAAAGGAAGGAGAAACAAATGCAGTGATGGGTAGTAGAAGAGAGAACCAGTCTTGGAAAAAGCAACAATCTTTTGCTCAACAACAGTATGTTCAACAACCACAATTTTCTCAACATCCGCATGTAACAGCTATTACACCAACTTTCAATCAACAAGTCCCAGTGTATCAGTCGACTCAAGCAGTTTCGATCTTTCAAGTGCCCAACGCTCCAGCTTATCAACAAAGGACTCCAGCTCCACGCTAAAATGCTCCATTTCAAAATAGAAGACAAGGTAGAAAACCTTTGATTCCTCAGATTCCTATGTCTTACAGTGAATTATATCCGTCATTGTTGAAGAAAGGGTTAGTTGTTCCAAGACCTATGAGACCTCCATCAGATACTCTCCCACCATATTACAATCCCAATGCACATTGTTTATTCCATGAAGGCGCCCCAGGGAATGATTTGGAAGGTTGTTATGCCTTAAAACATATTGTGAGGGAATTGATTGAGAAAAAGATTCTTTCATTTGGGGATACCAGTTTGAATGTCAAAAATATTCCTTTGCCCGCTCATGGGTCTGTGAATGCTATTGATGATGAGTCTGATGAAGGTCTGATTCTTGATGCAACCAAAATCAAGACTCCACTCAGATATTTTCATGCAAAGTTAGTAGAGGCAGGTTTATTGAAAAATTGCCATAAGAGTTGTTAAGAATGTACTATTGGTCCTAAGGGATGTGAAATGGTCCGAAAGGATATTCAAGAATTGATTAACCAAGGTGTGTTACATGTAAGAAGTCGTATGAAAAAGAATGAGGTAAAAGTGATTGAACCCATCTTCAATCTACCTGAGTTAAGTTCTACAACAGCAATCTTCAACATTCCAGAGCCATTATTCAACATTCTAGATTCTATTGTTGTTCAGCCAATTTTCAACATTCTAGAATCAGTTGAACCAATTTTCTATATGCCTAATCCAGTGGCTGTCCAAAGGCCTAGCTCTTTTCCTTTTGAGAATAGTAAAGCAGATCCTTGGAAGTATGATACGACTGTGGTTAACCAAAGGTTTGAGAAAGTAGGTCAGAAAGAAGGTCTAAAGATTGCAAGCACTGATATAGTAGTGGGAAGCAGAATGACCCGCAGTGGTCGCATTTATACCCCTCAGTTTAACTTGGCTCCATTAATTCCACCGAAAGAAACTACCACCAATGTTATCGACAAAGGCAAATGGGTGATCACAACTGATGAAGACACTGGATTTATGAGGATTATCAAGAACTGTGATTACAAGATTATTGATCAGCTGCATCAAACTCCTTCAAAGATATCCATTTTGTCTCTTCTCATGAGTTCTCCAACTCATAGGAATGCCTTGTAGAAATTGTTAGCTCAGACTCATGTCACGCACAACATTACTATTGATCAATTTGATGGGGTCATTGCCAACATTACAACATGCAACCATCTCAACTTCAGTAGAGAAGATTTGACGAAGGATTTCCAAGACCATAATCGTGTTTTGCACATATCTATGAGATTCCAAGAAGATACCCTAGCAAGAGTCCTTATGGACATTGGCTCCTCTCTGAATGTTTTACCTAAGAGGACACTCTCTAAGTTGGCATATAAAGGGGCTGAGATGAGGCCAAGCGCATTAATTGTCAAGGCATTTGATGGATCGAGGAGGACCGTCATAGGGGAAGTGGAGCTGCCAATCTTAATTGGTCCACATGTGTTTGAAATTTCTTTTCAGGTTATGGACATCAACCCAAATTATAGTTGTTTGCTTGGAAGTCCATGGGTTCATGCCACTGGGTCCGTGACTTCAATCTTGCACCAAAAAATGAAATTTGTTATTGATGATAAGCTGGTGATTGTGTCAGGTGAGGAAAATCTTATGGTAAACCACCTCTCTTCATTCAGATACATTGAGGCTGATGCGGATGCTTTAGAAACTTCTTTCCAAGCTCTTGAAATAGCCAATGCTATCTTTATGGAAGTCGAAGAACCAAAGGGGAAGGGTATTCCATCTTTTGCATCATGGAAGAAAGCAAGATCAACCATTGAGGAAGGAAGTCCCGAAGGTTAGGGAGATTTTATTGATGTCAAACTAAAGTTGGACCGTTATAGTTTGGGTTATAAACCAACTAATGCCAAGAAGGGAGCATCAACCTCCATCAAAGGACGTCTGAAGACTATCCAAGAAATTTTTGTTAGCACTGGATATCAAGTCAATGCTATTGATGAAGATCTTTAAGATGAAGATTTGAGCAATTTGTTGTTTTTCTTTGTTGTTTTCAAAATTCCATAGCTATGCCCAAAGCTATGGACTATTTTGTAGGGCCACCATTTGCATTTTCAAGATTATATTAATGAAGGCGTTTTGTTAAATTCTTGTTTGTTCATTTACTACTTTTTCTCTTTCACTTTTAAAGAAAAATGGCAATCTTTCAAAACCATTAAAATAAAAATCATTTTCCTCTTGCATTCCTTTGTTTTCTTTTTCTTTTAATAAAAGAAAATCATTTAAACATGCAGAATAAAAGAAAACCCTGTTGAATCCAATGACTCTACTTTCACTCTTAACTTTGATTCACCAATCTACCAAGCTGAGAAGAGGGTGAGGAAGATTGTGATGTTCTCGACGAACTAACAAGATTGGTTGAGTACGAGTACACAGATCTCCGACCATATCAAGAGAAGGTGGAGACAATCAACCTTGGCATCGAGGAAGCAAAGAAAGAGGTCAAGATTGGTACAACACTTGGGGCAGATATCAAAGAAAGATTGGTCAAGCTTTTACAAGAATATGTGGATGTGTTTGCATGGTCGTATCAAGATATGCCCGGTTTAGACACAGAAATAGTTATTCACAAATTACCACTCCGACCAGATTGTCCACCAGTAAAACAAAAACTCCGAAGAACAAGACCAGACATGGCTTTGAAGATTCGAGAAGAGGTCAAAACACAGTTTGATGCTGGCTTCCTTGCAGTTACAAAGTACCCTCAATGGGTAGCTAACATTGTGCCAATACCTAAAAAGGATGGCAAGGTCAGAATGTGCGTGGACTATAGGGATTTTAATAACGCTAGTCCGAAGGATGATTTCCCTCTCCCACATATTGACACCTTGGTTGATAACACTGCTAGGTTTGTTGTTTTCTCCTTCATGGATGGGTTTTCAGGCTATAATCATATCAAGATAGATCTCGATGACATGGAAAAGACCACCTTCATCACACCATGGGGAACTTACTGCTACAAGGTTATGCCTTTTGGTCTCAAGAACGCGGGGGAAACCTATCAAAAGGCGATGGTCACCCTCTTTCATGACATGATGCATAAGGAGATTGAGGTCTATGTGGACGATATGATTGCCAAATCACAGAGTGAGGAGGATCATTTGGACCATTTGTTGAAACTATTTGAGCGCCTCAAAAAATTCAGATTGCGTCTGAATCCAACTAAGTGTACATTTGGGGTCCGATCAGGGAAGTTACTTGGTTTCATTGTTAGTCAACGAGGAATTGAAGTAGATCCAGACAAGGTCAGAGAGATACAAGAAATGTCGGATCCACAAACTAAAAATCAAGTTAGAGGTTTTCTTGGAAGATTGAACTACATTTCCAGGTTTATTTCCAACATGACTGGTACATGTGAGCCTATATTCAAATTGGTCCGAAAGGATCAAGCAATTGAATGGAATTTTGATTGTCAGCAAGCTTTTGAGAAGATTAAAGGTTATCTGCAAGAACCTCCTATCTTGATTCCACCCATTCTAGGGAAACCTCTTTTCATGTATTTGACTGTGCTCGAAGGATCCATGGGTTGTGTGCTAGGTCAACATGATGAAACTAGAAAGAAAGAACATGACATTTACTACTTAAGCAAGAAGTTTACTAATTGTGAAAGCAGATATTCACTTTTAGAGAAAACTTGTTGTGCTTTAGCATAGGTTGCAAGACATCTTAGGTAGTATTTTATTTGTCACACTACTTTGTTGATCTCCAAAATGGATCCAATAAAGTATATCTTTGAGAAGCCTACCTTGATAGGAAGACTTGCCCGTTGGCACATGTTGTTATCTGAATACGACATCCAGTACGTAACCTAGAAATCTATCAAAGGAAGTATTTTGTCTGACTACCTCACTAATCATCCTGTTGAAGACTATGAGCCATTGAAGTTTAATTTCCCAGATGAAGATATTATGTTGGTGAAAGATTGTGAAACTCCAAGCCCAGATGAAGGTCCCGAGCCAGGTTCCTGTTGGAAGATGATATTTGATGGTTCCTCCAATTGCATGGGGCATGGTGTGGGAGTTGTGTTGATGAATCCTAATGGTGGGTATACTCCTTTCATAACAAGATTGTGTTTTGAATGTGGCAATAACATTGCAGAGTATGAAGCATGTATCTTGGGTATTGAAGCTGCAATTGACACCCGAATCAAGATTCTTGAAGTATATGGAGACTTAGCCTTGGTGATCTACCAAGTCAAAGGAGAATGGGAAACTTGTGATGAGAAGTTAATCATATACTGTGCCCACATTATGGAATTGATAAAGTACTTTGATGAAATCACCTTCCATCATGTTCCGAGAGTAGAAAATTAGATAGCATATGCTTTGGCTATGTTAGCCTCTATGTTCTAAGTAAGATTTCTCAATGAGGCACCACTCATCACAATTGAGAGGAAAATTGCGCCAGCCTATTGTCTATTGGTTGAAGAAGAAACTGACGAGAAACCGTGGTTCTATGATATCATGAACTACTTGCAAAATCAAGAATACTCAGTGAGTGCAATAACCCTAAATAAGAAGACTCTAAGGAGGTTGGTATCCAAATTCTTCCTTATAAACAAGGTGCTATATAAAAAGAAACTATGATATGGTTCTGCTCAGATGCGTGGACATACACGAAGCAGACCTGTTGATCAAAGTGATTCATGAAGGATCCTTTGGAACTCACGCCAATGGACATGACATGTCTAGGAATATCTTGAGAGATGGTTATTATTGGTTGACCATGGAGTCTGATTGTTTCATCTATGCCAGAAAATGTCACAAATGTCAAATCTATGATGACAAGGTGCACGTGCCTCCAACACTGTTGAATGTTTTATCATTACCTTGGCCTTTCGCAATGTGGGGCATTGATATGATTGGGGAAATTGATCCCAAAGCTTATGATGGTCACCGTTTCATCTTGGTTGCAATTGACTAATTCACCAAATGGGTAGAAGTTGCGTCCTACGCCAACGTGGCGAAACAAGTGGTTACCCGCTTCATCAAGAACCAGATTATCTGTCGCTATAGAGTTCCAAGCAAAATTAACACGGATAATGGGACAAATTTGAACAATAAAATAATGAAAGAGATGTGTGAGACCTTCATGATTGAACATCACAACTCTTCTCCGTATCATCCTAAGATGAATGGAGTTATTGAAGCCGCAAATAAGAATATCAAGAAAATCCTGCAAAAGATGGTGAAAACTTACAAAGATTGGCATGAAATGTTACCCTTTGCTTTGCATGGATACAGAACCTTAGTTCGCACTTCAACAGGGGTAACCCCTTTCTCTCTAGTATATGGGATGGATGGAGTTCTCCCAATTGAAGTAGAGATACCATCTTTGAGAGTCTTGATGGAGACCAAGCTAGAGGAAGCTAAATGGATCCAGAATAGATATGACCAATTGAACCTCATTGATGAGAAGAGAATGACTACTATGTGCCATAGTCAGTTGTACCAGAAGCGGATCAAGAGGGCGTTTGACAAAAAAGTCCGTCTTCGTGAATTCAAAGAAGGAGATCTCATACTCAAGAAAATCTTGCCAGTACACAAGGATATGCGTGGAAAGTGGAGTCCCAACTATGAAGGCCCATATGTTATGAAGAAAGCCTTCTCCGGAGGTTCCTTGATTCTCACAACTATGGATGGTGAAGAGCTTGCACATCTTGTGAACTCTGATGCGGTCAAAAAATATTATGCCTAAATAAAACCCGCTAAGTCGAAAACCTAAAAAGGCAACTATGGAAAAAATGGGTATCCCGGTGGATCATAACCTATGAAGGAGATCCAGGCAAAAGTTAGGGGTAAAAAAAATGAAAGCTCGCTAAGTTGAAAACCTGAAAGGACGGTCCAGGAAAAAATTAGGGACAAAAGGAATTTGACTGTATCACATGGTGTTTGCCATTACTAAAGAATCAAAGTTGAAGATCAATCTAGTTGCTCTCATCATAAGCAAAGTTTTGGGAAAATCTTAGTTATTAGGGATAGTAGTGGTTATTGGATTCAATGTAAACCTTTCCCTATTGCTATCTTCGAAATGTAATACTCCATGGAGCTTTTTCCACTTGCAAGCTACCACTCTTGAATAAAAAACAGACTTTGCCTATCAATTTTGTCATTTGTACTTCTCTTACGTTTCCTTGTTATGCAAAATGTCATTTGTTTGTTAATAATGATTTTTGAAAATGAAAAGGTTTTAAAAAGAAAATATTTTGAAAAAACCTTGAAAAATATAAGTTTTCTTTGACATATGGAAACATTGAAAGGGAAATCTTTTGTCTCCCTAATAAGTCTCAAGGTTACATAAGCACTTTTACACTGTCATTATAGAAATCCACATTGAAGTCTAAACTGACAAGCACTCTTGGATAAATCCTTCGATTGTGTGCAACTCTCAAGTTTGAGGATCTCCCCAGTGTCCATCTTGTGATACTTATTTAAGTTACTAGTGTTGAGGATGTATTCCCCATTTAAGTCTCCACAAAACTCTTTGTCTCTCCAGAGTCAGCATTTGCATATCATGATCATTCACATCATGCTCAATCATGTGCATTTGACATTTAATTTAAATCCTTGTTCTTAGTTGTCGTTCTTCTAACTCCAAAAGTCCAGCTATCACTGACACTCTAGTTGAAAATCCAATTGTTGTTGGTACCTCAAAGTTTGGACATGACCAATATTTTTTCCAGTAAGTTATTGGCGTCCCCTGTGAAAGTTCAATTGGTTAACCCCGATATTCCCTTTGAAGTCTAGTTGTTGCTGAAATTCTACTTTGAAAGTCCAATTATTGTTGGCATCATTGTTAAAGTCCAGTTGTTGCTGGCATTAAATCCGCTACAAGCTGGTCGTGATACCTTTGCTTGTGGTATAAAGTCCAATCTGTTTGGCACATACAGAAGAGTTTAATTACCCTGTATTCTTCCTGATGATTCTTGAAGGTCATGTTTGAACTCTTCAATGTAAGGAATTTCCAGAGGATTGGATGTTTTATCTTGTTTGAAAACTTCAATGATGATATTTCTAAGTGTCAACTGGTCATGCTTGAACTTGTTGATCAATCACTTTGAATACTTCCAGTTTTCTATTTTTAGTGCCAATCGTTCATGCTTGAACATGTTGATGAATCACTTTGAATACTTCCAATTTGCTATTTGTAGTATCATTCGGTCATGCCTGAACCTGATTATCAATCACTTATTTCCATTTTGTTTATTTCTTATTATTCTCAGTGTCATCTGGTCATGCCTGAACCTGGTGATCAACTACTTTGAATATTCCCCAGTTTGTTTTTTCCCAGTACATGTTATCCCCAGTGAGTTGTTGCTCATGGTCATTGACATTATACTTTATCTCCCTCATTTCCTACATATCATATTCATCATTCATCATAAATCATCATGCTAGAATCCATTTCATTTTGCATCATATCCCCAGCAGATCAAAAATATATATACCAAAAAGAGAGTTTGTTTGTCCATAACATAGCATGCCATTGTATCTAAGGGAAAAAATTTCGGTTATTTATATATTTAAATACCTTTCACCTTGATTTCATCACTATTGTCATCACTCATGCCATCTGGCAAAGTTATTTAAATAGGGGCAACTCTCACACCCCAAACTTTACCCCTATATTTCATAATCATTTTCATCCTAGACCTCATTCATGCATAACTAACCTCAAGATCAAGATATGCCTGGTTTGTTTCATATGTGAATTAGGGTTTCCCTCAAAGGGCTCAAAGGGTTGATCAGTCAAAGTTTTGGATTGATCATAAATAAATCAAGTTCTCATACACTCAAGAGATCTCTCCCCATCAACAAATATGTGTATTATAGCCTAATCACAAGTGCATCAAGCTTCACTTTCATCCGGTTCACTAATTAGGGTTTCTCAACAACATTCAATTTCATCTGAGAATTTTGATCAAGACATGATCTCAAACCTTGAGACATGACTCAACACACTAAAGTACATCCTTAGAGCACATCCATGATGTTCAATTGGCTCAAGAGTTTGAATTCATTGAAGATTAAGAAATTCAAATTCATCTGATACACAACCAATGTACTACAAAGTCAAACCTTTGACTTTTGAGATTTATGATCAAATATGAACTTCTCAAGTTAAATTTCATGAGTATATGTTTAATTGATGAATTTGATCAAGATAAATGAGGTTACTTGCAAAAAGGGCAATCTTGAAAACATTGAGAATTTCACCAAGTATCCAAATTTCATGTTCAAGTGCACTACTTTCTCAAGCCATAACTTCCAATCCGAGCAGCCATTTTATTTTCTCCAAATCATAAATGTGAGCTTTTGTTCCATACTTCAACTTCGTCCTAGAGGGTTGACTCCCTAAAAATGCAAGGATTTTGAGTTATGAGGACATAAAGTTGGTGTCTCAAGTTGAAACACTAAGAAAATTTTCAAGTCAGCTTTGATCCCTAAAAAGTGATAAACTTTACAGCCAGTTTTCATCATGATCCACTTTGATTCAGAAAAAACTCAAAACATGAAACTTGTAGAGCATGTCTGGAGCTTTTCAAAAAGTACAAGTATATGTTTTTCCATGCATGAGCTATGAGTTTCAAAAATGGAAAGTTGGGGTTCCAAACTTGAATTTCAAGTCATGTTCATGATGAACTTTTCGAGGAAAACCATTTCAAATGTGAAAATCTCTTGATTGCAGGTCCTCTTGTGTATAAATCTCTCCATAATCAGATGTTTATATGAATCTTAAGTGCATTACACAAGGAATTGAGGTTTTATCCATTGCATTATACCATTTATAGGTGAATTTGCAAAAGATCACATTACTACTTTGATAAGGCAAGCTTTATGCCAACAACTCACTCTTTGACCCTTGAAACTTGTCCCTAAAGATCACAAACAATCTTAAGAGATCAGAAGCAATCTTGTAGAGGCTAGGGAAATATAACAAACTCCTTGAAACTCAACAATTCATGCAAACTTCTCATTCATTCTCAACCAAAACCATAACTTCACAACTTTTGTTTTTAACTAGTTCCAATCCTCACTCTCTTCCTATAAATATAGGGATCCCTTAAGCCTCAAAACACACAACAATTACCCCTCAACACTTCATCAAACTCCAATTCCAATAGAATTTGCAAAAACACGCTATTTTTGCAAGTTCTGTAACCAAACTTATTCCCCACGTGTATATTCTAAACAAACACCACAAATCATCTATAGATACCATTTAGAGCTTGTTTAATCACTTGAAAAAGTTCTGTAGTCTCTATTTATCATTCACCATTTCACTTCTTCATTTTTCAATAACATTTGTGTGAGATAATACAATTTGTTTTTGGCCATTCTCATTGTTCAAATACTATCCTCAAGGATCAACAAGGTTGGTAGAATATCTCTCTTATCGCTGTAGTAGCTAAGAAGAAGCATTGGACTTTTTCCAGTAGGTAAGTCCACTTACACTTGAAAACTCTTATGCATGCATCATTCATGAATATTTATTGAAGTAAAAATGTAGTACATAATGTGTTTGTAGTATGTTTGCTACTGTATGCATTATACCATGC
The DNA here is from genome assembly GCF_024323335.1 of Lathyrus oleraceus. Lineage (NCBI taxonomy): Eukaryota > Viridiplantae > Streptophyta > Magnoliopsida > Fabales > Fabaceae > Lathyrus > Lathyrus oleraceus. Next base: position 294,281,024 of record NC_066584.1, read on the forward strand.
TCATGTATTAAGATTTTATTGTTTGGAAATTAAAAGTGAAGTTCCGGTTTTTGCCTTGGAACTCTTTGTACAATGATTTTTAGGATGAGATAATGATACCATTAGATTCCTTGAGAAAATGGAGCAATTTAGGTTCTTACGGTTTTTAATTTCATGGAAAATTGAGAGAGTTATGGTTGTTGGAAGTTTGAAAAAAATTGAAATAAACATGCAAGAACACGAGGAAGAAGATGATGAGTTGGTGTCATTTTCCAGTTTCTAGAATCTTTTTATTATGTATATATATATATATGTATATATATATATATATATATATATATATATATATATATATATATATATATATATATATATATATATATATATATATATATATATATATATATATATATATATATATATATATATATAAATGTTTGTAAATAAGTTAAAGGATGTATCACCGCCCTAACGATTAGAGTGTGTGTGTTAAGACTTTGTGGGTATAAGAGGTCTGGGGTTTGAATCCCCCTTGGACCAAACCTATTTTTATTCATTATTTTTTCCCTATTTTTTTTTTTTATTTTTTATAACTTCAAAGGCTCATACCTTGATGATCCCTAAGCCTTTTTGAGCCACTCTTTTTGTTATGTGTTCATAACTTTGTCTATTTTATGATGGTGAAAAGAAATTTCAGAATTGATTTATTTTTCACATACTTATACTTGTCTAAAGTCGATACCTTTTTAGGATTGTTTTAGGGTTTCAAATGACCTTCTTTGGTTGATACTTTAATTTTTCTTGATCATCATGACTTGTATGAATATTATACATCATATATGAACTTTGTTTTATGTTGTTAATCTGTTCCTCTAAGTTTTGACCTAATTTTGACTTACTTTAATGTATGTTTACATACTTATGTGCTTTGAACTTTTGTTACTATACCATGAACTTTTGTGTGCTTATTTTGCCATTGATCCATGATTCACATGTCATTATCTCATGTATTGTTGAACCTTTATGTGCATGTGTTCCCTTGTGTTTGTCTTTGTTTATGTGTTTACAAATGCTTTAAACTTGTAATAACATGTATTTGTATGACTTGTATGTTTACATGTTCAAACTTTTTGTGTGACATTGAACCTTTGACTGTGATTATATTGAACCCTAACATGCATGTCTTGAATACCTGTAAGACCTCAACTTTGACCCTAAGATCCCTCATGTTATTCTCATCATATGCATTAGCATTGGGATCACACCTTAGCATCTTCCTTACCCCTCTTTATTGGGTTTGCATTGGGAGATATCACCAAGCACCATTTGATTGTATCATACTTCATTTTTCTTTGTTTACTAACCAAAATACCAAAAATATGCCAGTGTATAGTTTAACTCTTTTGTAGGTAGTGCACATGCTCACCTTTGGTCTATCAAGCTCATATCTAGGGTTTAAGACCCTCATTGCAAGGAGCTCAATCAAGAAATGGTTTAATATGGCTCTAATTATCATATATTAATCCCCTTGATCTTCACATGTTATCTTGATCAATAAATCATCAAGACTTTGGAGTTCGTTTGCCTTGGAAACCCCAATTCATCTGGGTATCTTATGTAATTTCTTCAACAATTTTATTCACCAATTGATCAAATATTTCAAGGTATACTTAACATTACATCATCTTATTCATATATGATCCTCCATGAGTCCAAAAAGTCAAGATAATATCAAGATAGCAAGTTGGTTTATGGTGGTTGACCAGAGAAAGTCAACTGATCAAAACGGGGGTTCCCTAGACCCTATCTCCTACAATTTTTGAAATATGAAAATGATTCCAAGAGGAACGTTACTCTAAATGACATTCTAAACAACTTTCATGTTTAGGTAAAGATCTATTTTTGCTTGGAAAGTCATTTTTTATGGTGAAAGATTATAGGTCATTTTGTCTAAACCCGAATTTGGAGGTCAACTTCCCAAGATCATAACTTGCTCAATTTTCATGATATGAAAGTCATTAAAGTTTCATATTCAAATTCAATATGTCTACTTCAACTTTTATGTTTTGAGGAAGTGCAAATTCAACTTTTAAATGCATGTGATATGAGGAAACATTATAGGTCATTTTGGGCCAAGACCATTGAACAAGTGATTTTCCTCAACTTCTAAAATGCATAACTCCTTCATGATAAACCCAAATAAGTTCAAAGTTGTGACCAATTTGAAGTACTTTGATATAGATACAACTTTTATGAAGGAACGTTTCTCATTTGAAGCCCATAGAAAAAGTTACTAAAGGTGGAAGAAGTGAACATATGGCTTGGTACTTAGAATTTTTTTGATATGTTTGATTTTCCAAACTTCCACCTCAAAATCCATCATGATCGAAGCTTCAAATGAAAAAGTGTTCAACATGAAAGTTGTTCCTCTTAATCTAACATTTCCAAAAAATCCAAAAAATCCCATTTGGACAAAGAATGAATGACTTGCGCATGGCTTAAAGTTGAAGGGCCATTTGGAAGATTTGAAGTTCCACTTCTCATACACGAATGCATGGCCTTTCCACATGACTTCAGCATTCCTTACACTCATTTTTGGACCTGAATACATCATTACATGGGCCTATCACACGCTCATGCATCCATGCAAAGGTGATTTTCTATTTTTGAATTTTTGAAGAGGTGTGCAATTATCAATGACCTTGGCTATAAATAGAATCACTCTCACTCAAAATTGAGGACCCTGGCACACAAGCTTTGAAACTACAACCCTAAATCTCCACATTTAAAGGATAAGCTTCATGATTTTCATTGAAAATCGAGTTTGAAATCTCCCACTGTTTTGAGATTCAAACTCCAAGAGTCCTTCTTCTTCCTTGATCCATTTCCACTCCATTAAACATCCAAAGCAAGGCCAAGCACAATTGAGAGCAAGATCGTGTCCATCTGAACCTGCAGTGAAGGTGAATTTCTAAATTTTTCATCTCTTCGATTCTCACTCAATTCTCCACTATTTTTGTTGATTTTTGGTTGTCTGAAGTCCTACCAATGTAGGCAACAAGATTGAGTTTCTTAGAGGTCAAATCGAAGCAACTCAGATCATGATCCTCAAAATTCAACTCCCTGTATCATTCTATATACTTGGAGTTAGGTGAAATTGAGGTCGGATTCGAGCTCCTGAGCATTTTTATTTTAAAATTCATGTCCTCCTTTTTTATTTTGGTGATGGTTGAAGGTCGACCAGTCCGGTGAGGTCCACCGGAGAAGAAAATCGGAGCTCTGACTCCGACGATGTGTTGGCATATCTCCAGACCACATGATCCTTCTATTTTATTTTAATCTTGAGTGTTCAAATTGATTACCACGCGTGTGGAATATTGACTAAGGTTCACCACGGATAGCGCGCTCTGATCCACTTGATCTGCCACCTCAATTACTGAGGGATATCAAGTGGTCCACGTTTTTTAGCATTTTCTGATTTTCATTTTAATTGACTTATTTTCATTAATTCATATTAATTTTAATATTGATCCAAAAAATATGGGACTTTAACCAAAAATTCTCAAATATTTTTCTCTTTTATTTTCAGAATTAAAATTATTTTTTGGATCAATATTAATATTTTTCATGATTTAATTGTTTTTTTGCATATTTTTAATTGTTTAAAAATACTTTTAAGTTTCCAAAAATAATGAAATTTTTCCCCAAGGTCCTTTGACCTTGTTTGACCTATGGTAAATCACTTGGAAATTTATTTGGTGTTTTGAAGAGATTTTAGGATTTTGACCAACCATCATTTCATTTAATGTATTTTTTTATTGATTTTTAATTGTGTAATTGTAAATAAATTGTGTTGAGCTATTTTGATTGACTTATTGAGTTTGACTTTTGTTGTTGGGCCTTGGTCAAGGTTGATTTGACTTTGTTAGATTAAAATCATTGAATTTAGGGGATTGATGAAATATGCATTTCATCTCCCAAAATAAATGAATGATTTTAATTTGATAAAAGTCCTCCCATGACCAATTTGTGTTTCTTTCATTTCCCCTCCTCTTCATCTTCAATCCCATTCTATCCTATCCATTTTGTTGACCTATGATATCTCTATATCCTAAGGCTACTTGGTTGCAAAATCAACATAAGTATGGACGAGATTATGTCCACCATCTTGCCATTTTAGTTTAAGTGTGGTATGTTTTAGGAGTATGGTTCATAATACCATATCTCTAACATGCATTAACACTTAAATTTCTATTGCCCGATCTCAAATAGTTATGACTTCTACATAAGTCCAATTACGATTGCTTAACATATCGCTAAATTTTGAATCAAAAGCATAGCACTCTAGTAAGTGAGATTGTAAGTCTCCCCCATTTCATGGTATTGTGTGGAAACTTGGCCTTTTTAACTTCCTTTGGAAGATGTCTTGGTTCAAGGATCCATGCTTGTGAATAGAGGGTTGAGTGTTCTCCAAAGAATGACTTAAACAATAAAAAAGCAAAAGCAATACTAACTTCTAATCAACTAACATTTGAATAAATTTTAATTTCAAGTCATTTACTTTTTGCACTTTAAATTTAAGTCTTTATCATTTGACATTATTCATACCATTTAGCTTGTTTACTTTAATGCCATTTTCATTTTGCTCACTTGAGCCATATCTTGTGATTGTATATACTGGTTTGTGTGTTTTGTTTGTGTTTGTGGTCTTTTGACCTTAATGTACATAATAACAACAAAAACCCTAAAAAAGATTTGTGTGGACTGTTGGATTGGATCTGAGACATTTGACTTAGAATTAGGTAACATTCCCTATGCAAAAAGGACTTGGCCAATGCCACCTTTTCTAAAGCCAGTCATTGTGAATTGAACTTTCATCTGAAGCAAGTATGGAGATCCCTTTTTAGTTCATATACTACATGGTTTTTATGCAATTGTTACTCTGAACCTGTGTCTAGTGCCTTATTTTGATCCATTCAAGGAGTATGTCATCTGATACATGGGAGATTATGAAGAAGATCATGGAGTTGCTAAGCTTGGATGTGGCTATCTTTATTTGATTCTTTGCTCTTCACCTTGCTATTGTATGTATTGATATTGCTTGATTCTAAAGTCCAAGGGAAAATTGGGTTTCTATATGACATTCTTGTCTATTGGATTGCATCCCTTTGGTCAGATCTTTTCAACCCTTACCTTTTAATTTTTGCTTAGGATTAGTCTCTTCATTTCTTCCCACTTCTTAAATTTCAAATCTCTCCCCCCTTTCAAAATCTTCTTTGCTTGTGATTTCTAAACTATAACTTGGTTGCAAATTAGAAACTTTGGTCTTATGCCATTGGGTTTTTCAAACTCTTTTTCTTGATCAAACTTGCAAAGGAACTTAACCATATTGTGCCTGTTCCTAAGAAGGATGGAAAAGTCCGTATGTGTGTTGATTATAGAGATTTGAACAAAGCTAGTCCGAAAGATGATTTCCCTTTACCACACATTGATATGTTGGTAGACAATACAGCTAAATTCAAAGTCTTTTCATTTATTGACTGATTTTCCGGCTATAATTAGATCAAAATGGCACCCGAGGATATGGAGAAGACCATATTCATTACACCCTGGGGAACATTCTATTATAGAGTGATGCCTTTCGGTTTAAAGAATGCTGGTGCAACTTACCAGAGAGCAATCACTACTCTTTTTCATGATATGATGCATAAAGAGATCGAAGTCTATGTTGATGATATGATTGCCAAATCCAGTAATGAAAAAAAACATGTCGAGCATCTATTGAAGTTATTCCAGCGTTTGAGGAAATACAAACTCCACTTGAATCCTAATAAGTGTAAGTTTGGTGTTCGTTCTGGTAAGTTGTTGTAATTTATTGTCAGCGAGAAGGGTATAGAAGTTGATCCTACCAAGGTCAAAGCAATACAAGAGATGCCTGTGCCCAAAACTGAGAAGTAAGTCAGAGGTTTTCTTGGTCGTTTGAATTATATCTCAAGATTCATATCACACATGACTGCCACATGTGTGCCTATATTCAAGCTTCTTCGGAAAGATCATTCTAGTGATTGGACCGAGGATTTCCAGAAAGCTTTTGATAGTATCAAAGAGTATTTACTTGAGCCTCCGATTCTGTCTCCACCTGTTGAAGGAAGACCATTGATCATGTATCTAACTGTGCTTGAGGAAAGTATGGGTTGTGTTCTTGGTCAACAAGACGAAACTGGAAAGAAAGAATATGCTATCTACTACCTGAGTAAGAAATCCCCGACTGTGAGACTCGGTATTCTATGCTAGAAAAGGCTTATTGCGCATTGGCTTGGGCTACTAAGCGTCTGTGTCAATATATGTTGAATCATACTACTTGGTTGATATCCAAAATGGATCCAATCAAGAATATTTTCGAGAAGCCTGCTTTAACTGGGAGGATTTCCCGTTGGCAAATGTTGTTATCCGAGTATGATATTGAATACTGATCTAAGAAAGTAATCAAAGGTAGTGTCTTGGCTGACCATTTGGCTCACCAACGAATTGAAGATTATCAGTCAGCGCAGTAATATTTTCCTGATGAAGAGATTTTGTACTTGAATATGAAAGATTGTGATGAACCATTGCTTGAAGAAGGGCTAGAACCTGGTTCCCGTTGGGGCATGGTATTTGATGAAGCTGTTAATCAATATGGTAATGGCATTGGGGTAGTGATTATTACTCCTCAAGGCACTCATTTTCCGTTTACAGCTAGATTAACTTTCAAGTGTACAAACAATATGGTTGAGTATGAAGCTTGCACTATGGGGCTTGAAGAGGACATTGATCTCAGAATCAAGTATTTAGACGTGTTTGGAGGTTCAGCTTTGGTCGTGAATCAGATCAAAGGTGAATGGGAGACAAATCAACTCGGTTTGATACCATATAAAGATTATGCAAGGAGGAATCCAACTTTCTTTTCAAAGGTTGAGTTTCATCATATTCCTCGAGATGAAAACTGGATGGCAGATGCTCTTGCAACGTTGGCTTCAATGATCATGGTGAAATATTGGAGTGAAGTTCCCAATTTAACTGTGATGCGTCTTGATAGGCCAACTCATGTGTTTGTTGTTGAAGAGACCAAAGATGAAAAGTCGTGGTATTTTGATATAAAGTGTTTCCTCCAAAGTCAGATTTACCCTCCTGGGGCATCTTTGAAAGATAAGAAGACTTTGAGGAGATTAGCTGGCAACTTCTAACTAAATGGTGATATGTTGTACAAGAGAAATTTTGATATGGTCCTGCTCAAATGCGTGGATAGACACGAAGCAGCCCTGTTAATGGCTAAAGTCCATGAGGGTTCCTTTGGTACTCATTCCAATGAACATGCTATGGCTAAGAAGATGTTGAGAGCAGGTTATTATTGGCTGACAATGGAATCTGACTGTTGCAAGTTTGTGAAGAAATGCCACAAGTGTCAAATTTATGCAGATAAGATTCATGTTCCTCTGACACTATTGAACGTTATTTCCTCCCCATGGCCCTTCACCATGTGGGGAATTGATATGATTGGTATGATTGAGCCCAAAGCTTCAAACAGACATCGTCTCATTTTGGTGGCTATTGACTACTTCACAAAGTGGGTTGAAGTAGCATCATATGCAAATGTAACCAAGCAAGTTGTTGTGAGGTTTATCAAGAATCAGATTATATGTCGGTATGGTGTGCCAAGTAAGATCATTACTGATAATGGATCGAACTTGAACAATAATATGGTGGAAGCTCTTTGCAAAGCCTTCAAGATTGCACATCATAATTCTTCTCCCTACAGAACGAAGATGAATGGGGCTATTGAAGCTGCAAACAAGAACATCAAGAAGACCATTTAGAAAATGGTTGTGATGTACAAGGATTGGCATGAGATACTCCCATTTTCCTTGCACGGGTATCATACATACATCCGCACTTCAACAGGGGCAATCCCTTTCTCACTTGTTTATGGCATGGAAGTTATGCTCCTGGTAGAAGTTGAGATCCCATCATTGTGTGTGCTGATGGAATTAACTAAGGTTGAATGGTGCCAAACCAGGTATGACCAGTTGAATTTGATTGAAGAGAAGAGGTTGGCTGCCATGTGTCATGGACAGTTATATTAGCAGAGAATGAAGAAAGATTTTGATAGGAAGGTCATACCTCGTGTGTTCAGAGAAGGTGATCTTGTGCTCAAGAAGATTCTATCTTTCAAACCAGATTCTAGGGGAAAATTGAATCCTAATTATGAAGGCCATATGTTGTTAAGAGAGCCTTTTCAGGAGGTGCTTTAATTCTTACAACTATGGATGGTGAAGAGTTCACGCGTCCTGTGAATGCTGATGCAGTCAAGAAATACTTCGCCTAAAACAAAGAAAAGAACAACTCGCTAAGTTGAAAACCCAAAAGGACGGCTTAGGCAAAAATGAGTGTCTCGGTGGATTGAAAACCCGAAAGGGCGATCTAGGCAAAAGTTAGAGACATAAAATAGAATAAAGATTATACCGATAAATTGAATACCCCACCTTGGGGAAATTTATGCAAAAATTAGGGATCATGGCAAGTAAATGCAAGTTGTTGATCTTTAGTCTTGAGACTTTCTTGAGCACAATGTTTGGTTCTTATTCATCTTCAACCAAAGCCAAGAGCACAATGGATATAACAGTTGGTAGAAGGATTAGCGATCATTGTATTCAATATAGCCCTTTTCCATGTAAATTACCATTTTTCAACTTTTGTAAAGATCTATGAAGTCTTGTCATTTACAGACTACCATTCTATTAAATAAAGTTGAGCTTTTATCCAATTGTTTCTACTCTTATTTATTCGGCTAATTAGAATTAAATTTTATTATGATCATTTTAAAAATAAAGTTCTAAAATAAAAATCATGTTTTCTTAAATAATAAATGCAATTACTTTTTTAAAGAGCAATCAATTTCATTAAGGGATGTTCACAGCGGTCCGAGAACAGGTAAGCCCTAAAATACAAAGCATTATTGGTTTCCCCCAAGCAGTTGGCGTAATCTTTGTTTCTTCCCCAGAAGCTTTTCAACATCTCCAGCCGAATTTTGTTGGTCTCCCGAACTAAGTTTGTATTTACCTCCCTCGAGTTGTAGGCGCGTCATCGCAACAGTTTGCACGACTCAGCAGATTGTGGTTCCCCACAAGTCGCCATTAGATTTGTCCCTAACCTCTGTTAGCCTCGATTCTTGAGCAGTATTTTGGATCCTATGCAAGGTTGTCTCCCATTTGATATGGTGTTGACCTAAAATTCCCCGCATAATTGATAATGCAGTTTCCTCTCCTCTTTTCCCCAGTCAGGGTTGAGCCTTTGAGGTGGCCGATTCTCTCCACCAGTTGTTTCCCTCCTTTGAGGATTGGCTGAGAATTGTATCGATAATTCAGTCCAGTGACATTTGTATCCTTTTTGATCGTTTTGTCAACATAATCATCATATACACATATACATATACATATACACTCATAGATTTCATTATCACATTTGCAATACACTTTGTGATTTATTATTTCTCTGATCCTCTGCTACTGTGGTATACTTTTCCCCTACGCAGATTTCGTTTGTCTGTCCTCTTTCAATTGTAAAGTGTCAGCCCCTTAAACAGAAATAATTTAACCTTTCTCATTCCCAACTGAGTTTCTTCCTCGTGGATGATTCTTATTTCAGTTTCCTCCCCAGTTGATTATCTGGATGGAACTACTCCCCTTGAGTTATATCCTCATTGGGTGAAGTCTTTGATTAACCATTTCTTTCTATATCTTACCTAGATAGATGCTTTTGGTCCCCTGAGTGTTTATTACCCAGTAACTGGTAATATTCTTCTCAATTTGTGAATATTTCACTTTTGCCCAATGCCCGGCAAAAGTAACCTTTTTCTCCCCAGCAGATTCGGTTCTCACATCTCCCAGGAAGTTTATCCTTGATATGTTCATCCTAACCGGTGACAGATATTTTCTTCCCTGCTTTGAGTTTATCCTTGATATGTTCATCCTAACCGATAACAGATATTCTCTTTTTGGTATTGTACCCAGTAAAAGGGTAGTTGTAATCCCTACTTTGTTCCCCAGATAGTTAATCCTTGATATGTTCATCTTAACCGATGACAGATATTCTCTTTTTGGTATTTTACATAGTAAAAGGGTAGTTGTAATCCCTACTTTGTTCCCCAGAGAGTTAATCCTTGATATGTTCATCTTAACTGGTGGCGGATTTCCTCATCTTTGTGGTCTTCTGCCCAGTAACCGGTGGTTGTAAATCCTGTTTCCCCCTGCGGAGTCTATCCTTGATATGTTCACCCTAACCGGTGACAGATATTCTCTTTTCGGTATTTTATCCAGTAACTGATAGATGTAATCCCTATTTCTCCCCTCACAGTTTATCCTTGATATGTTCATCTTAACCGGTGACAAATATTCTCTTTTTGGTATTCTGTCCAATATCCGATAGATATAATTCCTACTTTTTTAGGTAGTTTATCCTTGATATGTTCATCTTAACCGGTGACGGGTATCCTTCCTAATATCCCCAGGCAAGTCTATCCTTGATATGTTCATCCTAACCGATGACGGATATTCTTCCCCTTTGAGTCTATCCTTGATATGTTCACTTTAATCAGTGACGAATATTCTCTTTCTTTGTGGTCTTCTTCCCAGTAACCGGTAGTTGTAAATCCTTTTTGGCTTTTCTCCAGTAGGTTATTCTTACCCAGTAACTGGTAATGAATATACCACCTGTTTGCGCTCAGCGAGTCATCCTTGATATGTTTACCCTAACTGGTAACGAATGTCCTCCCTGTCAGAATTTGTTATACCCTTACCCAGTAACTGGTAGCAGATAATATAATTATGTTCCTCCTGTGTTGAAGATCATTTCATCCCTTAGTTGAGCTTGAGTATGTATTTCCTCGTTGAAATCGCCTTTTCCTATTAGGTTCGAGTATTTCAGCTTTGTTTTGATCTATCTGTTTCCCCAGAGATGTTCCTTTTATTCCCCGGCTGAGTATTTCCATTGATTTATTCTCATGGAATCCCTCGTGTCCCCAGCAGTTTTAAGTCGTATCCTGGCCTACGCACGACCTTTTTATCCCCCAGAGTCTCTATCTCCCCAGTGAGTTTTCCTTATGGAATGCATTATACTCCTACGGACTTTTGGTCTCGCCGGATTCTTTTTCTTTGTGGCAGCATTTTCCCTATAAATATTATTTTTACATTCATATCATATGCATCATGAGGTCTCTTAGGGACCAAAATTTGTTTCTATATGTTGTTATATAAGTCCATTCTACTGAGTCGATACAAAGATTTTAACCTTCACCTCCTCAGCTAGAATGTCCTTAAATAAGGGCAGCTGTAAGTCCCTAATTTTGACCATAAGATCCCTCATGCTATTCTCATCATATCCATTAGCATTGGGATCACACCTTGGCACCCTCCTTATCCCTCTTTCATTGGGTTTTCATTGGAAGAGATCACCAAGCACCATTTGATTGTAGCATACTTCATTTTTCTTTGTTTACTAACCAAAATACCAAAAAGATGTCATTGTAAAGTTTAACTCTTTTGTAGGTAGTGCACATGCTCACCTTTGATCTATCAAGCTCATATATAGGGTTTAAGACCCTCATTGTAAGGATCTCAATAAAGAAATGGTTTAATATGGTTCTAAGTATCATATACGAATCCCCATGATCTTCACATGTTATCTTGATCAATAAATCATCAAGAGTTTGGAGTTGGTTTGCCTTGGAAACCCTAATTCATCTGGGTATCTTATGTAACTTCTTCAACAAGTTTCTTCACCAATTGATCAAATATTTCAAGGGATACTTCACATTACATCATCTTATGCATATATGATCCTCCGTGATTCCCAAAAGTCAAGATAATATCAAGGTAGCAAGTTGGTTTATGGTGGTTGTCCAGAGAAAGTCAGCTGATCAAAACTGGGGTTCCCTAGACCCTATCTCATACAATTTTTGTCATATGAAAATGATTCCAAGATAAACGTTACTCTAAATGACATTACAAACAACTTTCGTGTTAAGGTCAAGAGCTAGTTTTGCCTGGAAAGTCATTTTTTATGGTGAAAGATTATAGGTCATTTGGTCTAAACCCTAATTTGGAGGTCAACTTTGCAAGACCATAACTTGCTCAATTTTCATGAGATGAAAGTCATTCAAGTTGCATAATGAAATTCAATATGTCTACTTCAACTTTGATGTTTGGAGGAAGTGCAAATTCAACTTTTAAATGCATGTGATATGAGGAAACATTATAGGTTATTTTGGGCCAATACCATTGAACAAGTGATTTTCCTCAAATTCTAAAATGCATAACTCCTTCATGTTAAAACCTAATGAGGTCAAATTTGTGACCAATTTGAATTAATTTGAGAGGTATACAACTTTGAGGAATGAACCTTTCTCATTTGAAGCCCATAGAAAAAGTTACTCAAGGTGGAAGAAGTGAACATATGGCTTGGTACTTAGAATTTTTTTTGATATGTTTGATTTTCCAAACTTCCACCTCAAAATTCATCATGATCCAAGCTTCAAATGAAAAATTGTTCAACATGAAAATTTCTCCTCTTAATCTAACCTTTCCAAAAAGTCTAAATTCATCCCATTTGGTTAAAGAATGAATGACTTCCGCATGGCTTAAAGTTGAAGGACCATTTGGAAGATTTGAAGTTCCATTCCTTATACACGAATGCATTGTCTTTCCATATGACTTCAACATTGCTTACACTCATTTTTGGACCTGAATGCATCATTACATGGGACTATCATACGCCCATGCATCCATGTAAAGGTGATTTGCTATTTTTGAATTTTTGAAGAGGTGTGCAATTATCAATGACCTTGGATATAAATAGAAGCCCTATCACTCAGAATTGAGGACCTTGGCACGCAAGCTTTAAAATTACAACCCTAAAACTCCACATTTAAAGGATAAGCTTGATGATTTTCATTGAAAATCGAGTTTGAAATCTCCCACTGTTTTGAGATTTAAACTCCAAGAGTCCTTCTTCTTCCTTGATCCATTTCCAGTCCATCAAGCATCCAAAGCAAGGCCAAGCACAATTGAGAGCAAGATAGTGTCCATCTGAACCTGCATTGAAGGTAAATTTTTCATCTCTTCGATTCTCACTAAATTCTCCACTATTCTTGTTGATTTTTGGTTGTCTGAAGTCCTACCAATGTAGGCAACAAGATTGAGTTTCTTAGAGGTCAAATCGAAGCAACTCAGATCATGATCCTCAAAATTCAACTCCCTGTATCATTCTATATACTTGGAGTTAGGTGAAATTGAGGTCGGATTCGAGCTCCTGAGCATTTTTATTTTAAATTCATGTCCTCCTTTTTTATTTTGGTGATGGTTGAAGGTCGACCAGTCCGCTGAGGTCCACCGGAGAAGAAGACAGGAGCTCTGGCTTCGGCGATGTGTTGACATGTCTCTAGACCACATGATCCTTCTATTTTGTTTTAATCTTGAGCTTCCAAATTGATTACCACGTGTGTGGAACATTGACTAAGGTTCACCATGGATAGCACGCTCTGATCCACTTGATCTGCCACCTCAATTAATGAGGGATATCCAGTGGTCCACGTTTTTTAGCATTTTTTTATTTTCATTTTAATTGACTTATTTTCATTAATTCGTACTAATTTTAATATTGATTTAAAAAATATGGGACTTTCACCAATAAAATTCAAATATTTTTATTTTTCATTTTTGAATTAAAATTATTTTTTGGATCAATATTAATATTTTTCATGATTTAATTGTTTTTTTGCATATTTTTAATTGTTTAAAAATACTTTTAAGTTTCCAAAAATAATGATTTTTTTCCTCCAAGATCCTTTGACCTTGTTTGACCTATGATAAATCTCTTGGTCATTTATTTGGTGTTTTAAAGAGGTTTTAGGATTTTGATTAACCATAATTTAATTTAATGTATTTTTTATTGATTTTTAATTGTGTAATTGTAAATAAATTATGTTGAGCTATTTTGATTGACTTATTGAGTTTGACTTTTGTTGTTGGGCCTTGGTCAAGGTTGATTTGACTTTGTTGGATTAAAATCATTGAATTTAGAGGATTGATGAAATATGCATTTCATCTCCCAAAATGAATGAATGATTTTAATTTGATAAAAGTCCTCTCATGACCAATTTGTGTTTCTTTCATTTACCCTTCCTCTTCATCTTCAATCCCATTCTATCCCATCCATTTCATTGACCTATGATATCTCTATATCCTAAGGCTAGTTGATTTCAAAATCAACATAAGTATGAATGAGATTATGTCCACCCTCTTGCCATTTTCTTTTAAGTGTGGTATGTGTTAGGAGTATGGTTCATAATACTATATCTCTAACATGCATTAACACTAAAATTTCTATTGTCCGACCTCAAATAGTTGTGACTTCTACATAAGTCCAATTACGATTGCTTAACATAACGCTAAATTTTGACCCAAAAGCATAGCATTCTAGTAAGTGAGATTGTAAGTCTCCCCCATTTCATGGTATTGTATGGAAACTTGGCCTTTTTTCCTTCCTTTAGAAGATGTCTTGGTTCAAGGATCCATGCTTGTGAATAGAGGGTTGAGTGTTCTCCAATGAATGACTTAAACAATAAAAAAGCAAAAGCAATACTAACTTCTAATCAACTAACATTTGACTAACTTTTAATTTCAAGTCATTTACTTTTTGCACATTAAATTCAAGTCTTTATCATTTGACGTTATTCATACCATTTAGCTTGTTTACTTTAATGTCATTTTCATTTTGCTCACTTGAGCCATATCTTGTTATTATATTGTGATTGTATATATTGGTTTGTGTATTTTGTTTGTGTTTGTGGTCTTTTGACCTTAATGTACATAATAACGACAAAAACCCTAAAAAATATTTGTATGGACTGTTGGATTGGATGTGAGACATTTGACTTAGAATTAGGTAACATTCCCTATGCAAAAAGGACTTGGCCAATGCCAACTTTTCTAAAGTTAGTCTTTCTGAATTGAACTTTCATCTGAAGCAAGTATGGAGATCCCTTTTGAGTTCAATAATTACATGGTCTTGATGCAATTGTTACTTTGAACCTGTGTCTAGTGCCTTATTCTGAGCCATTCAAGGAGTATGTCATCTGATACATGGGAGATTATGAAGAAGATCGTGGAGTTGCTTAGCTTGGATGTGGCTATCTTTATTTGATGCCTTTCTCTTCACCTTACTATTGTGTGTATTGATATTGCTTGATTCTAAAGTCCAAGGGAAAATTAGGTTTCTATATGATATTCTTGTCTATTGGATTGCATCCCATTGGCCAGATCTTTACAACCCTTAGCTTTTAATTTTTGCTTTGGATTAGTATCTTCATCTCCTCCCACTTCTTAAATTTCAAATCTCTCCCCCCTTTCAAAGATTTCTTTGCTTGTGATTTCTAAACTATGACTTGGTTGCAAATTAGAAACTTTGGCCTTATGCCATTGCATTTTTCAAACTCTTTTTCTTAATCAAACTTACAAATGAATTTAACCATACTTGACTTAAAATTTCAAAAGACAAAAAGAACTAACACCTATTCAAACTATTTTAGGCCTTTTGTGCCTCTTTCAAACTTAAATTTTGTTAAAAAGTAACTCACTCACTTTGAAATTGTTACCACGAACTACGAGGTTTTGATCCCTCATTTTATGTTGGTACGTAGGCACAAGTCCGAAGGCCTTGTCAAACACAAAAATATAATTAATAAATTCTTTTCTCATCCCCATACTATATTTATTGAAAACATATTTATACCCAAAACACATGTACACACAAAAAAAAGGGCTCCCTAGGAGTACCTAGGACACTTTGGGTGCTAACACCTTCCCTCTGTATAACCAACCCCCTTACCTGTAATCTCTGGCATTTTATTAGTTTTGATTTGAAAACTTCTTATCTTTTGGTTTTGTTCGTACTTTTCCCTTTTCCCTTGGAATAAATAAAAGCGCGGTGGCGACTCTGGTTTTACTGACGTCAAGTTTATCCATAGCTTGATGGTCATGAATTTACCGCTACAATACATTAACTTGTTTTCATGATTAAGTTGATGTTATGTCTTACTTCATGCATATACATGTTCATTCATATTTATTATGACATCCATATATATATATATATATATATATATATATATATATATATATATATATATATATATATATATATATATATATATATATATATATATATATATATATATATATATATATATATATATATATATATATATATATATATATATATATATTCATGAATTGTTATGTCATTCATCTTTGTTTCTTCATGATGATATATCCATGTCATGCATATTCATTTTAACTTTATACATCTTTGATTGATGTTGTTGTACCTTTGTTCATGTTCATATGTTGTACATATGTGTATACATACCATGCTTGATATTATTATGATCATGCTTCCATATCTTTGTTGATGTCATGTATGAACATCTTCTTTACCATTTTTTTATCTTTGTTGATGTCATGCTTGAACATCTTCTTTATCATGTGCTTATATTTATTGATGTCATGCTTGAACATCTTCTTCATTTTTCTTATCTTTTGTTTATCTTTTTGCTCAAATCCAAGGGAAAGACCTCTTTATTAACTTAATGTCATAGGTAGTTTAGCAATCCCTAGTTCCTCTTTGACCTTGTTAGAGTCATTCTTACTTTCAACTTAGATTTAAGTAAGAGTTTGTAACTCTTGTAAGTATATTTGTTATGAACACTTACTTCCCCCTTTAGAACCTTGATCACTACCGAGTGTTCTTTCACCCTTAGTTAGGTGAACTACGGTTACTTTGATTCCATCCTTCTAAAGATATGTAGGCACATGACTGTAAAGTTTTTGCGAGCAAACTTAATAAAACCTTTAGGTCCTTCCCATCAAAACATTTCCAAATAATAGCAAACAAATAATAACATAACACAAATACTTTCAAAAGGCTCATATAGGATACTATAGATACTGAGGATGCTAATACCTTCCCTTAGTATAACCAACCCCCGAACTTTAGATCTCTTCGCATTGTTTTTACATTGCACAATTAGGATTTTATTCGATCTCTTCCCCTTACCTTGGATAAATTAAAGTTCGGTGGTGAACATTTAATATTTTGTGATTCAAGTTAATACAATAGCTTGATATCCGATTCTCACCGTGACATGGCGGTTAAAACTCAAATAGGTGAAATAAGCGCATTTTGAAATATGTTCTATAGGGAGAAAAACGTAGAAAATCACAGGTAGACATAGAAGGCGATTGACCGCCTTATTTCAGGCATACCTTGAGTTTGGGACTCAGATTGAAGCGTGGTTTGAAGCATTGGAAAGATAACGTGACAATATTTATTTTACAGTAGGGAAATTGGGTCTAGAGGCACTACAATAATATCAGTTCGCAGGTTTTTATACCAGAGGCGTAGTCAATTTCAGTCTTGTGTTGGTTTTCATGTTTCACGCGTAACTTGAGTTTTGTAAGTCCTTTTAGGATGCTATAAATTGCATAAGAAAAAGGGTTCATTGATCTTTCCAACTAGAGAGTTTCATAAAATTTTCTTGAGTATATAAATTTTTATTCTATTTTTAAGTTAGACATTATGTTTTAGAGTTTATACAGGAATTGTCGCGATATGGGTGAATTGAAACGAATAGAACTGGAGTTTCGTAACTCTTCTTGAGGTGAGGTTAAATGTATTTGAAATAGAGTTTAAAGAACTTTTAATACTAGAGATTCATAATTTTATCATTAGTATTTAATTTTTGGTGTTATTTTAAAGTGAGGCAATTTTAGAGTTAGGTTCAGAGTTTTGAGCAATTTTAAGTGTGACCTTTCGTTACCTTTTTTTATGAGTTTAAAAGTACTATTTTATTTGATTAGAGTTGTTATAGAACTATCAGAGTTTCTTTTGAATTGTTTAGAGTTGGAGATTAGAATATAGGATACACTTGAGTTGAGTTTGAAACATTGTTGATATTATAAGGTTACCTTTTGAGTAATATTTCTATTTGTTATAGGTTGTTAAGCCAAAAGAGTTAAAATTGAATTGTTGAGTAAATGATAATAATATTATTGAGTTTAGTTGAGATTTGAGTAATCTGACAGGTTCAAAATTGTTTTGATAAGGCTAGAGTTTGCCTTGAGTAACTGTTGTCTTACTTTGTTGGTGAGTATTATTGAGATAATATGTTAATAATTTTGCACTATTGATGAGTAAGTGTGAATATTATATGATTATGTGATTTAATGATAACTATATAATATGTTGAGATGTTGGTTTGGAGAGAAAATTGTTGAATTTGTGTGTTCAGAGAGAACTTTGTTGAATTTGTGTGTTTAGAGAGAATGTTGTTCAGATGAGTAATTCAGAGAGGAATTACAGTGTTGGCCTCATATTGACAAAATTATGATCCATGGAGGAATCTTTTGAGTATGAGTTTTGAGTATAATTTATGTTGTTTTGACTTTTGTGAATCATGTTGTCATGTTCATGCATACATGTATATTGGAGTTTGGTAGGATTTCGGTCCAATGAGGTCAGGTTCAAAGAGGAACCAGAGACAGGGATAAATCAGTAACATATCTCTGATACCCCAAAACCTTGGTACCACATGCATTCTTGAAGGAGGAGTACATTGCATTAGTACATTTGCAGTGTTATTTTCGTTTCTGTTTTGTGAGTTATTGTGTGAGAATGATAAATGATGTTATGTATGACTAGCCCAATTATTTATTACACTGTTGTTAATATTATGAACATATTTGTCACCCTTTTGTTTGCTTGTGTGATTGGTTGGGCCTATGGTATAAATACTCAGGTATAAGAGCCTTATCTGCTGTTGAGTTGGAGGATGGCATAGGGATGACATTCTTAGTGGTTTATCGATTTGAGTTTATTTTAGATTCTACGTTTTGCTCTAATATTGTAACACTGAGATGAGTTACTTTTCTGTTTTGTGTTTTAGAGTTTGAGCTATTTGTTTTTATTTAAATGAAGTTGTTTGGAATTATGAGACAATTAAGTTGAAATATGTTTTTGAGTTCCACTGATTTATTCTAAAATTTTGTGGATGATGGTTTTATTAGAAATATGTAACACCCTTTACTGAATAAAAAAAGTAATTTTTTTAAATGATTTTATTTAGATTTAATTGCAACTTTAGTCCCCTTTTTTTTTCATCCCCCCATTTTAAAAACCACGATTTTGGTCCCTCTTTTAAGTTTTTGTGTTGGAATTTAGTCCCCAAAAAGGGACCAAAATCCAACACAAAACTTAAAAAAGGGATTAAAATCGTAGTTTTTAAAATTGGGTAAACAAAATCTAAAAATAAGACAAAATAAGGGGACCAAAATTGCAATTAAACCTTTTATTTAAATAAGAGCTTTTGGGTTCAGGGTGTTACATAGTTGGTATAAGAGAAGGTCGATTCATTTGGCCTAGGTTTTGTGAACTTGTTTGTACCCTGGTGTACGACATGTGTGTGAACACTGTCGACACTCTTTTTCCTTTAACTGCTAGTCAACATGAGTGGGTTTGAAAGAAGTGGGCGAGGATCCATTGGGGTTAGCGTGACGAAGGGGTTAGAGAATCAGAGGAAAGGTATAATGGAAACTTGTTTCCTTTAAGTAATTTTCAATGGTGAAAATTCTTTTAAGTGGGGGAGAGTTGTAACACCCCAATTTTTAATATGTTATCTTTAAGAGAGTTTTTGGAGTGTTTTTAGTTTAATAATTTAAATTGGTGAACTTTGTATAGAGTTAGTCATATGGTAGTAAAATTAGTAGAGAAGTGAGAAATTGTGGTTTTGTAGTAAACTATAATTAAATTAGATTGTTATTATTTAAATAATGGATAAATATGAGAATATTGCGGCTTTGTAGAGAAAAGTATATTTTTAATAAAATATGGAGGTGGGTGGAATTAGTAAGAGTTGAGAGAAATTTGTGGAGTTAATTAAAATAAAATGGAAATTAGGTTTTTATTTATTTAAATATAAAAGTTGGGAGAGAGTTTGGTTAGTAGGTGTTGTTGGTGTAAAGAGGCAGAGAGACGGAACCTAGAAAGAGCTTAGGAAAGAGAAGGAAGGAAGATTTCAAAGGGCAGGAATTGCATCGATCTGCAATTTCGAGGTAAGTGGGAGAATTATTCATATATGAATGGTTATACATATGGATAGTGAGGGGTTTTCACCCTATTATTGTCTTCATCGTATTCTATGTGTTCTTTTTTTGTTCTTGTAGATGACCAAAAGGGTTTGGGCAAAACCCTTAGGTCGATCGATTGATGTGTTGCTCTCTATCTTTATTGTTATGATATGAAAATATATAATTGTTGTTTGTATGTTTGTGGGCAAAAGGTTTTGCCTTGAACCTGAAGGTTGAGAAAAACAAGAAAGGGAGGGGGGGGGGGGGGGGGGGGTTTAATTGTTTTAACTGATAATAAAAACTTTTGAAAACAAGACACACGTGAAAATAAAAGATATCAACATAAATTTTTTATCCTGGTTCGCTTGAAATTCAAAGTTACTCTAGTCCACCCGACCAAGCTGATTTTGCCTTCTATAAGGACTTAATCCACTAATCTTGAAAGATTACAACAATTGATCATCTAAGAGGATAAAGATCTCTTAGCCCTCTCAAGTTTACAGACTTCACAAGTCACTTAAGGAAAATTCAGCAATTAAGTGAAATTACAGTAGTGCTTAGTGCTTCTAGGTAATCAGAAATTACACAATATAAGAATAAAAGAAATGTTCACACTTTGGAGCAGCAACTCGTGTGAAGGAGAATGCGTAAGAGACATGAGATTAGTTTAAGTATTCTCATGTGTTTCATTATTTTTTCTTTGTGAAGAGATTCATCCTATATATAGGGATTGATGAAGAGACCGTTGGATCAAAAAGGATCTTGGAAATGATTGATGATTAATGTCATTAATCTCTGTGTTCTTTCCAAAGCAGTTTGGGGAGCTATAACTTTCTTCCAAAATTAGATTCTTGCCATAAGTGGAAGTCTTCATAGCTAAGTCTTTGGTGATCGTTTTCTGAATCGGAGTGTTCAGACATCAGAGTTTCTGTTCAGCAAGTACATCTTCAAATAGTTGCTTACAGCTGTCTGTCTTTAGAGGTTCTTGATGTCTTCCTGATTGATTACGTTAGAGTGTAAAAGCTTTAGATCCTAGAGTGCGCTATTCTGCTTCAGAGTGTCTGATATCTCTTTCTTTGTTAAGCTTTGTACGCTTACTTTGCTCAGAGTCAGAGCTTCTGCTTGTGTACCTTCTAAGTGGTCATTTTGAACTTGTGTCTGTATCTGATATATGTATATCTGACTTCTTTTTTATTAGAGTCCTGCACACTTAGATAAATTTTGTTAGGGTACCATTTTGTTTCATCCTTTGTTATCATCAGAATCTTATAGATGAATTGTAGATACTGAATTTTGTTCTTACAATCTCCCCCTTTTTGATGATGACAAAAAACTTCAGAGTGAGATGATGAAACAATGATACTATCAACAAGAATAGAAAATAATGTCTCAGAGTCAAATGAGAGATGACTCCCCCCTGAGATAGATCATAAAGATTTTTCAGAAGTTCTTACCAGATTTTCTTTCTGTGGCAACTAGTTTTTACCTTAGTTGTTATCCTGCATAACTTAGAGTTTTCATAAGAGATTAATGTGTGCAGTGCAGCAAGAGGCTTAGATATATTTTCATCAGAGTTGTTTTTATTCTCCCCCTTTTTGTCAGACTCAAAAAGACTTAGCACATAAAAGAGTAGGCAAAGGAAAAAGTTTATATATGATAAAGACAGGTACAGATAAGTGTCGCATTACGCGAAAAACCGGCGGGAAAACGAAACAACAGAGCCGCCACCGTGCGTTATTTATCCCAAAGGAGGGAAAGGAAACGCTCGAAGTAAACCGGGAAAAGACATGGTCTCGCGACCAGAGAAAGATGGGATCGGGAGTCGGTTATGTGAAGGGAAGGTATTAGCACCCCTACGCATTCGTCGTACTCGACGGGATCCACGCTCAGAAAGGAAAAGAAAGAAGGTTGCTAAAGACTGCTCAAACATTGCACACACGCTGGAAACAAACACAAAAAGACGGAAGAAACGGGACTCGGCAGGATATCGCATCCTGGGCCTACATAGTCTGTCAGACACAGACATCAGAGTCGACGTAGTTCGGGACAGGGGAAACGTGCTCGCTAGGATGTCGCATCCTATGCATACGTATCTTCTCTAACCAGAGAAGAATCAGAGCACTCGTAGCTCGGCTAACGCACGCCAAACAAAACCACACAGGAAACCGACTGCCAATCGCTGGACTTATGTCAGATTCCACACAACAGGCAAACCTGGAAACCGAATGCCAATCGTTGGACTTACATCAGACTCCGAACCAACAAACACACCCAGGAAACCAACTACCAATCGCTGGACTTACGTCAGGCTCCAACGCACACAAAGGGTTGAAAAAGAAAAAGGGCGCCCGGAAAGATCAGCTCATCTCCTGCCTACGTACCTCATCTGGTATGAGGATCAGGGCGACGTAGTTCCCCTAAACAGGGAAAGAACTTCTATCCTAACCAGAGACAAGGGAGATAACAGACTACTAGGGAGACTACGACTCGAGCCTAGAAGTTGTCATGTAATCCACAATGGCCCTAGGTTGAGGTTTCTATCCTAACTTGCACAGGAAGCAAGCTATCTAAACAGCACAATATCAAGCAAAAGCACAAGAGAGCAAGCACACACACTATATGCAAACAATTGGCTCACACAAGGCTAGGCTGCAGAAACAAGCCAACTGGAATGGGGTGTTTTTAGCTCTTAACCCTAACATTGAGAGTTAGGGTGAAGCAGATGAATTGGGAAGTGAGGGTAAGATCTCACAGCTCTTATCCCTGGCCTGGGAGAGCTTGACTCAAATAGAAAGTGTGGGAGTTCAAAATGTAGGAACTCTTCTCCACAAGTGACTGACTCTATGGACCAGATTTTGGGTTCTTACTCACAATGCATCAACACATGGTGTGAGCAAAGTGAGTGACACAACTGAATAGCAGGGGATGGATTGCACATCCCTTTTATCTGCCAATTGCCTCTTAAGAGGACTTTACCTGCTTGGCACAAAATTAAACATCCACAAACATTGCCTCTTAAGGAGGGCTTCAGACAGGTGCCTACCAATAACAGTAGGTCTTCCAGACTACATGAAGATTAAGGAATTATACCTCAGTGGTATGCAAACCACAAGCAATTCCAAGCAAGTTCAAATGAACTTAAAGCAACTTAGGTACCTGTGGAAACAACTAAACCAATCAGTACACAGTTCAGACCAACAGTCAACAGTCAATATCAAACAGACAACAAGTCATCATCAGACAATAATGAGTAAACCACAAGGTAAGCACAAATGAATTATCCTCAACCTACAAAACACACAAAGGTTAGCAAATAACAACAAAGGACCAAGCTTAAATGAAGGAGCCACTCCAATCATGGAAATGTACACTTGAACCTGAAACTCACAACCCAAATGGTAAGTAACAAACCACTAGGTCAAAGCCTAGGGTCAAAAGAGGATCAAAAATCCAAAACAGAACTTCAAACTCAACATGGCTCACATTTAATCCATCAAGAGCAAGTCCTAAAAAGGACCAAATCATAATCAATAAGCAAGTCCATTTCATGTGCAAGATAAGTCAAAGACCAATTCAAGGCATACAAATGATCATCATGAATGAAAATTCTCAATCAAAACAGAAATGATTCAAATAACTCTGGAAAAATTCATCAGCAATCAAGACATCTACAACATCCATCACACAAAAAATCAGAAACATTGGAGATCATTTGGCATGGAAATCACATTGTACAAGTTAGACAACCAAATGTGTGACACAAATTGTCACACCATGTTAACACAAGCATAAAACAGAAATGGAGCATGGGAAAAATGTCAAACCAAAACCAAAATGTCCATCAATGTGTCTAGAATCAACATGCAAAATTTCAAGTTCATTGGACTAAAAACAAGCATTTCACAACAAGATAAGCAAGGCAAGGTCACAAATGGATACATGACCACATAACCTAGCACCAAATAAAATCCAGCCATGCACAATTTTGGAAATCATGATCATTAAAAAATAGACAAACCAAGGAACAATTAGCAAAAAATTGGAGATGAATTGATGCATTTTTCAATTTAATATGATTTTTCTAAGTTGATGGAAAAAATAAAAATCAAGATGATCATGGCATTGGAAATGTGGAGGGAAAACAAGAAATTATAAGGCAATTTGAAAAAGTTCCTTCGCCAGGAATCGAATCCGGTGTGGATTCAAAAGTGTGGCGCACCAGGTGCTAAAACGCACCGTTTCATTAATGACTGGGACGTCTAGTCACCAGTCAGCGCCCAGTCAAACAACATGGACCAATAGATCTGCAAGGCAAGCGCGCACATGGACCAATCATGGTGAAACCCTAAGCCAGCATGGACAAAAACCAGGAAACCGTGGCCAATGCATGAAACCGTTGCCATATCATGAACTTCATCTTCTTCATGAGGAAGAAGATGAACAGTAGCAATCTTCATGCAATTTCCAGAAAAATTTTCCAGAAATTCCAAATGAATACATCAACATACAGCATTTTTCATGGAGATCATGGATCAAACAAGAGCTAAGCCTAATTCCACATATTAAGGGAGAATCGATAGAAAACATTCATGGATGCAAATCTTTAAACACACATATCTTGCTCAATATTGCACCAATTAACACGATCTTTAGCTCAGAATGATCACCAACACAAGATCTACACAAATATAACAATGAATTTGAGAATAAGTGAGATCGAAACTTGACCTCTTGAAGAACAGCAAGTTGGAAACGCGTGCTACAAGGCTCAGCAATGGTCCAAAGCTCTTCTACAATGATTGTTGAGATGATTGATGGAGAGATTGAAGCTCAAACAAGCACGAATCCAGTAGAATTTGAAATTTCCATTAATGCTTTAAGCTTCATGTGTGGTCAAAACTGGCACGAATTCCTCCAAATCCACGTTCAATTTCACTCAAAACCTTACCAGAAACCAGAATTATGCAAGGAAATGGAAGTTTATGTGAAGAATTTGGAAAGTATTTTTTGAGAGAAAAATTTGATCCATTCAAGATTCAGATCTGAAAATGTATGTTAATGACAAATGCAGTTGCAATTATCCTTATATATGCTTGGTTAATGATCCTGAAAGCAAGCTTAAGCCAAAGCTAAATGGGATTAGCAAGTTACAAGGTGTATCACAAATTTGTGTTTTCACCTCATGCATGAGATGCATGCGTGAACAGTACCCAAAGCTGGCCCAAATCCACTTAAAAATAGCCCATGCACACTTTGGAATTGGTATTTCATGCATATGATCACCCAAATTGATTTTGTTAATTTTCCTTCAAAAAACTTCATGAATGAGCATATGATCATGCAAAGGAATTTCATGCCATGTAATGAGATATTTGGAAAGTGCATGTCATGAGGAACAAAATGCAAAAAGAACCACCAAAATTGGGCTCTTGGTTCAAAAGATATGGCCATTTGAATTTTTAAACACACTTTGCCATGATTGGATCATAACTCTTTAACTATTCATTAGAAATTCATGATCTTGGACTTTTTGGAAATGGGAGAAAGAGATATTCAACTTTCATGTTGGACAAAATTTCATTTGAAGCTTCTTTAATGTTGGAAAGTTGAGTTGAAGTTGGTCCAAAAACTTTCCATTTTTGGAAATTTCAAATTATGGGTCACTTTCTATTTTGGGAAATTTTTGATCTGGCTTCAAATCCTTCAAGATAAATGTTTGACATGAAGAATAAACCTCTTTTAGACATGAATGAAGTGTCTCAAACCAATTCTCCATCTCCTAGCCTTCAGTTGACTTTTATGGGCCTCAGATGACCTAGTCATGCACTGTGGACTTTGAACCTTCAACACTTGGCCAAGTTGCTTCAAACTAATCATTGGGTCATGTAAGCTAATTGTAACCACCATAGGGCTTTCATCTCATGGAAAAACCCTAGCTCTCTTGCACAGATGGATTCTCCTGATCAGTTTTGACTGATGATATGCAGTGGTCTATGCAATATGAATGCAATGTTAATGACCTAAAAATGAAATGAATGTACAAATGGGAGGTGCAAATTTGAGGTGCTACAATAAGCAGCAATTCAAAATAGAGAACACATAATACATAGCAAAAAACATAAGGAAAGAAACAAGAAAAGCCTAAGTGCCTAAGGGTTCGGAGGCGGAGGCATCCTTTGGAGCAGCTGGGTCAACAGGTTCTGAATATTGTTGTTGATGGAGTCCTATTGATCCAATCTAGCTCTCACAATCAGTTTCTCCTTCTGCAGCTCTTCCAGAGTCTTCAGGACAAGAGGAGCAAAGTCAGAGTGAGATGACTCCCCCTGAGTCAGAGCATCGTTTCTTGCCTTTGCAGCTTATTCTGCAGTTACGTGTGCTGCCTCTTCAGCATCAAGTTTTGCTTTTGCTTCAGCTTTAGCAACAGCCGTAGCATCATCAACTTCAGCAACAACCTTCTCTGCAGCTTCTCTGACCCTTTAGTCTTCTTCCAGACGAGCTTTCTCTTTTGCTTCTCTTCTGACCTTCTCTTCTGCCTCTCTGACCAGACGTGCCTGCAGCCTTTCTCCAACTTCTCTGATAAAGTCGTTGCGGACTTGTTAAGAGAGGCCTTTTAGTTTGAAATCCTCAGAGGTCCTCCATCTGATCACTTTATTCCAGTGAATCCTCACTGCAGAGGGGTCATCACTGATACCAGAATTCTCATATAGAGATCTGATCTTCTCCACTGAGGACTCAGCAAATAAAGTAATTGTTTCTTCCAGGGTGGGGAAGGTAGGTTCTGGTTCGGGAGTGGGGGATGGATATGCTGGTGGTGTATGGGTAGTTTCAGCGGGAGGTTCAGAGGTAGGGAGAATAATGTTCTCAAAGGGTGTTACGATGGGAGTTTCAAATGGTGGTGTTGTTGGCTGTTTAGGTGGTGGTGTTGGTGGTTGTTCAGATGGTGTTGTTGTTGGTTGTTCAGATGGTGGTGTTGGTGGTTGTTCAGATGGTGGAGTTGGTGGTTGTTCAGATGGTGGAGGAATGTTGGCTTCTGGTTCAGATTGTTATTTTATGGCAAGGGCACGAGCCTGAAGCTGAGCCAAGGTGGGGGATTAGGGGTCAGATGGTTCTGAGTCAGATGAGAGGATGTAGTAAGATGGGGATGAGGATGTTGAAGAGGGTGGTGAAATTGGTTCATTCAACATTTCAGCTTCAGAGACTGGTAAGGTCGTGGTGGTAAGGTTAAATTTTTGGAGAGGGGGAGATGAGGGGTTAGAGGAAGGTGTTTCAGAGGGTTTGGTGGTTAAGGGTGAGGGTTTAGATTGTGTGTAGATGGGTGAAGTCTGGGGAAGAGAAGAAGAAATTTGCTTTAAATTACAAAGCGAGAGTGAGGAGGCAGGGACTTACTTGGAGATTCGATCAAAGGTATCGAAGGTCTTGATACAGAAGGTTCCCCCAGCTTTGCCTTCTTAGCCTTCTTTGACTTCTCATAGGGCTCTCGTTGTCTCTTCATGAAGTTTGGTGGATGCTCAGGCAACCAATCCACAGAGAACTCTGAGATGTCCACTCATTTGCTTGCTAGATCCTGCAGATAGTGTGAAACAACCTCTAGAGGATCGATTTTGAAGAAGAGGTAGAGGCAATTTGGAATCTTCCTCTGATCTTTTAGTGCTTCCCAAGAAGTGTCTAACGAGGGTTTCACCCGAATTTGCTCAATCCCCCCCCCCCCTCATTCTCTTCAGATTGCGAGCGTTCAAAGGTCTTCCAGTGTCAACGGTGACATCCTCCATCAGATTGTGGTGAATCAGGTGATCCACCAGCCCGCTCTCTATCACAACATCAGAAATCAGCCTTCCTAGAGGGATGCAGGTTATGGGCTTCATGTTGTTTCTGGTGTCTCTTACAGAGTCTCTCAGGTACTTGAACAGCAGCACTGGCAGATTCAGCTTGAGCCCTTTGTGGAGGTAGTACAGTATGCACTTCTGATCAGTGTTGATGTAGTCATAAGAGTTGGATGTTGGGCGATGATGAATGGTTCCCAGAATAATCTTCAGCCAGACCCTGAGGTTCTGGTGAAGTTCCTTGTTCTTGGAGGAGTTACCTTCAGCGTTCTGTTTGAAGATGGTTGGGGCAATTTCCTGGGACATATACTTTGCCCTAGGGTTAATATTGTAAATCCTTATTCCCCCTGTCTTCTCCATGTTCAGAAGGGAGGCGATGGACTTCTCTGTGATGACGATTTTTACCCCCATAACATATGACACGATATAATGATCATTTGAGTCTGCAAAACGCCAGAATTCTTTTACCATATATGTATAGACAGGACCATAGAGCCTTTGAAAGTAGTTTTCCCACCTTTTCTTTCTGAGTTCTTCAGTAAGGTCTATTCCATTTCTCTTCATGTTCTCAAAATCCATCAGGGATTCACACAAAACATCAATCTTGTCAAAGGGAGTAGCAAGATGAATGTGTGGCTCACAATCGAAGATGTGTGGTTCTTTGTAAATGGGGGTGGAGACAACACCAGTTGTCGCAGTTGTTTACCGAGAGGAACAGGGAGGTTGTTCCATTGATTCCATCTGTTGAGAGTAGTTGTAGACTGATTGTTGTTGGGAATCCATGAAGAAGATGAATTTGATGAAGGTTGAAGAACTTTGAGGAACTTGAGAGGGAGAGAGATTTGTGTAGGATGTGATTGAAAAGTGTGAAAGCGTAAAGTGTGAAAAATATAAGTACACATAGAAAACATGCAAAACGACAGCGTTAGGTAGCAGTTGAATAGTTAAAAAAAATAATTATGGCACAGAAAAAAGAGTTGACACGCTTAGGGGAGGCATGATTACAACTAATGATGGAAGTCTAATCCATAAATCAGCACACTGATCGAGGAGATCTCAAGGGTCTGTCTCTTGATTTCTGCTAGACAGTTGTTTAGAAGATCCAAGGTCAGACGCAAGATAACCCACATGTTGATCTATCTGATCTTCAGGAATACCAAGGGATTGGATCCTGAGGATTTCTGATTCAGATGACTTCTAACTGGTAGAAGTATCAGAGTCAGATATAGATACCAGATGTTATTTTTAGAGCCTTATTTTGCTATTTCAGATAAGCACGTTATATTAATTCTGGGCAATTTTGAATTTTTAAGTGTTTCAGAATGAATGAGAATATATCTTCAGCGGGGGGTTTTGTGAAGATATCATCCCATTGATGGTCTGTATCTATAAATTTTAAAGATATTACCCCTTTCTGAACATAGTCTTTGATAAAATGATGTTTTATTTCTATGTGCTTAGCTTTGGAATGCAAAATAGGGTTCTTACTTAAACATATGGTAGCAGTATTATCACAGAAGATAGGAACGTTACTCTCAAATATCTGAAGGTCTTCTAGTTGATTTTTCATCCAGGGCATCTGAGTAATGCATAGTGATGATAATATATATTCCGCTTCTGTAGTAGAGAGAGCAATGGTTGACTGTCTTTTGTTGGCCCAAGATATAAGATTGTTTCCCAAGAATTGACAGTTTCCAAATGTGCTTTTACGTTCCATTATATCCCCTGCATAATCTGCATCGAGATATCCAGAGAGCCTATATCTGATGTTTTCTCATACATCAAGCCAAGGTTAGGATTTACTTTCAGATACCTTAGGATTCTTTTAACTGCTGTTAAATGAGATTCCCTTGGATCTGATTGGAATCTGGCACACAGACATACACTAAAAAGAATATCAGGACGAGTAGTCGTCAGATAGAGAAGAGAGCCTATCATACCACGATAGAGCTTCTGACAAACCTTGACTTACTTCTTCTTTCTCCAGAATGTAGGTTGGATGCATGGGTGTCTTTGCTGATTTGCATTCTGACATTTCAAATTTCCTCAAAATGTCTTTTATGTATTTACTTTGATATACATGTGTAGCTTCTAAAGCTTGATTAATTTGAATTCCCATAAAGAATTTTAGTTCTTGCATCAAACTCATTTCAAATTCTACCTGCATTAGCTCAGAGAATTCTTGACAAACAGAGGGGTTAGCTGAACCAAAAATTATATAATCAACGTATATCTGACATATCATGAGATCATTTCTAATGTTTTTACAGAAGAGTGTAGACTCAACCTTTCCCCTAATAAAATCATGTTCCAGAAGAAAGTTGCTTAGTTTTTCATACTAAGCTCTAGGGGCTTATTTTAGACCATACAGTGATTTTTTTCAGTTTAAAAACATGTCTTGGACATTTAGAGTTTTCAAAACCTGGAGGTTGATGCACATATACTTTTTATGAGATATAACCATTAAGAAATGCGCTCTTGACATCCATCTGATATAATTTGATGGAGTGATTTACAGTGAATGATACAAGTAAACGAATGGGTTCTAACCTGGCGACTAGAGCAAAGGTTTCATTGTAGTCAATGCCTTCTTGTTGACTGTAACCTTGTGCCACCAGTCGTGCTTTGTTTCTGACTACTTCTCCTTTTTCGTTCAATTTATTTTTGAATACCCATCTTGTTCCAATAATATGAATTCCTTTTGGCTTTGGGACAAGATTCCAGACGTCATTCTTTGAAAACTGATCAAGTTCTTCTTTCATTTCAAGAATCCAGTCATTGTCTTGAAGTGCCTCATCACAGGAAGTAGGCTCAATCAGAGATACTAATCCCAGAGGAGTTTCTTCAGATACTTTGAATGTAGACCTTGTTCTGACAGGTTCATCCTTGTTTCCCAGAATCAATTCTTCAGAGATGTTTGGACGATTTCTTAATCTTTTCTAGATATTTGAGATTTCAGTTGTTTCTGGATTTTGCTTCTCAGATTCCTCTAATGCTTTAGTCTTTTCATCAGAACCTGCAAGAGTTATCTCCAAATTTGCAAGTTTTTCAACTAGGTTTGAGTTTTCAGAGTCAAGCTTATCATCAAATCTGGCATGTATTGATTCTTCCATAATTTTGGTTTCTGTGTTATATACTCTGTAGCCTTTCGAGCGTTCTGAGTATCCTAACATAATCCTTTTTTGTGATTTTGAATCAAACTTGTTCATATGTTCTTTAGTGTTAAGAATAAAACATGAGCATTCAAAAGGATGGAAGTAAGAAATGTTGGGATTTCTTCCCTTGCACAGTTCATAGGGAGTCTTCTCCAGAATAGGTCTTACAGAGGTTTTATTCTGAATATAGCACGTTGTATTTACTACTTCGGCCCAAAAATGCTTAGCCACATTTGTTTCATTAATCATGGTTCTGGCCATTTCTTGGAGTGTCCTATTCTTCCTCTCTACAACTCCATTTTGTTATGGAGTTCTAGGGCAGGAGAAATCATGGGATATTCCATTAGTATCAAATAGTTCTTCAAAGAACTTATTTTCGAATTCGCCTCCATGATCACTTCTGACTCTGATGATTTTAGAGTCAAATTCGTTTTGCACTTTAGAACAGAAGCTAGTGAATACAGAGTGAGACTCATTCTTGTGCTTTAGAAATTTTACCCATGTCCAGTGACTAAAATCATCAACAATCACCAGTCCATACTTCTTTCCATTGATTGACGTTGTCTTAACAGGTCCAAACAGGTCAATGTGGAGAAGTTCCAAAGGCTTAGAAGTGGAAATAACATTTTTCTTTTTAAAGGATGTTTTTGAAAATTTTCCTTTCTGACATGCCTCACACAGAGCATCTGAAGAAAACTTCAGTTTAGGTAGACCTCTGACTAACTCGAGTTTATTTAGCTGAGAGAGTCTTCTCATGCTAATGTGGCTCAAGTGTCTATGCCATACCCATTGCTTTTCGTTTATAGAAATTAAACATTTTACATTTTGATCTTTTAGATCTGAAAGATTTATTTTGTAAATGTTGTTTTTCCTCTTGCCAGTGAATAAAATTGTTCCATTATTCTGATTAATTGCTTTACAAGTTTTTTGATTAAAGATTATATCACAACCGCTATCACTTAATTGGCTTATTGATAACAGGTTATGCATTAATCCTTCTACATGGAGAACATCAGATATAGAGGGAAAAGATTCATTACCAATAGTTCTGGAGCCTCTGATTCTTCCTTTTTGATTTCCTCTGAAACCTACAAAGCTAGCATCCTTAAGTTCCAGGCTTTGGAACATATGCTTTCTTCCCGTCATGTGTCGCGAGCACCCAGAGTCTAGGTACCATGATTGGTGTCTTAACTCTGCTGCATAGGATATTTGCAACATAAACTATTTTATCCCTTGGTACTCAGAATCTTTGGGGTCCTTTGCGATTAGTTCTCCCAAAGTTTCTTAAAAATTTGGATTTTCTAGCATTGGTAAAACGTTAAGTTTGTGCATGTGTGTAGTGATAAGAGAATGGGGATTTAGGTTTGTCATCTGCAGAAGATATGTGTTTGTCTTCATTAGAATCATATCATATTCCTCTTTTCTTATTCTGACTGACTCCATAAATCATAGAGGCCATTATTCTTCTCTCTATCCCATTTTTTAGAAACTTTTGAAAAGCCTTTTCATATTCATATATAATTGTGTTGGAAGTTTGTGGGGCTTGAGATAAAGATTATTCAAGTTTTAAGCATTGTTTATTTGTGGATTCTTTTTCTCTTGTCAAAATCAAAATATCATCCTTTAATTCAAAAATTGTTATCTCAAGCTTATCACATTCTTCAATGGTTCCTTCAAGGACCTTTTTTAATGCTTTAAATTTTTGTTTAAGTTTCTAATATGAGTTTAGAGATTCAGAAAGGAATGATTCAAGGTCAGAGCGAGAAAGATCAGAAAATACCTCTTCAGGATCAGATTCTCTTTCTGATGAGTTTCCAGATGTGGTAGCCATGAATGCCACATTTTCCTATTCTTCAGAGTCTGATTCAGAGGAATCAGATTCAGTATCGTCCCAGGTGGCCATGAGTCCCTTCTTAGTTTTGAAGGAATTTTTCTTGAAACCTTCTATTTTGGAGCTTTCTTTCTTGAGCTTTGGGCATTCGTTTCTGTAATGACCTATTTCTTTACATTCATAGCATGTTACCACTTTGTTTGATTTGCTTCTGGAAGTTGATTCTGAGCGATCTCCCTTGGGTCTTGGTCTTCTGAAGTTGTTGTTCCTTTTTCTCCGGAGTTGTTTCACCCTTCTGGTCAGAAGGGATAACTCTTCTTCATTGTTAGAGTCTTCCTTTTTAGAGTCGTCATTGTCTTCTTCTTCAGCTTGGAGGGCTTTGTTCCTTTCTGGTTTACGTTTCTCTGATATGGATTTCAGGGCTACAGATTTGTTCTTCTTTTGGGGCTCATCTTCCTCAAGTTCTATCTCGTGACTTCTGAGGGATCTGACGAGTTCTTCCAGGCTTATGTTATTCAGATCCTTTGATAGTTTTAATGCAGTGACCATAGGTCTCCACTTCTTTGGCAGGCTTTTAACAATCTTTTTGACATGATCTGCAGTTATGTAGCTTTTGTCTAGACCCTTGAGGCCCGCAATTAAATTTTGAAATCTAGAAAACATTACCTCTATAGCTTCATCGTCCTCCATCTTGAAGGCTTCATACTTCTGTATTAAAGCCAGAGCCTTTGTCTCTTTGACTTGTGAGTTGCCTTCATGGGTTATCCTTAGGGAGTCAAGTATTTGTTTAGTTGTTCCCCTGTTGGTGATCTTTTCATATTCATTATAAGAAATGGCATTCAACAATATTGTTCTGGATTTGTGATGATTTTTTAAGTCACACTTCTGATCATCCGTCATCTTGTTTCTGGCAATAGCAATACCAGCATCAGATACAGGAGGTACATAGCCCATAGTAACTATGTCCCATAGGTCAACGTCATATCCCAGAAAGAAACTCTCGATTCTTTCTTTCCAGTAATCAAAAATTTCTCCATCAAAGATTTAAGGTTTGACATTGTAACTGTCTCTTTCATTGGTGTTGGCCATAGTGTTTTTCTCACACTAGATCTCTCTACATTGTTAAGTGTTTGATTAGAAAATCAATAATAGAGTCGAAGCTCTGATACCAATTGAAGGTTGAGAAAAACAACAAAGGGGGGTTTGAATTGTTTTAACTGATAATAAAAACTTTTGAAAACAAGACACACGCGAAAATAAAAGATATCAACACATAATTTTTATCCTGGTTCGCTTGAAATTCAAAGTTACTCCAGTCCACCCGGTCAACGTGATTTCTCCTTCAATAAGGACTTAATCCACTAATCTTGAAAGATTACAACAATTGATCTTCTAAGAGGATAAAGATCTCTTAGCCCTCTCAAGTTTACAGACTTCACAAGTCACTTGAGGAAAATTCAGTAATTAAGTGAAATTACAGTAGTGCTTAGTGCTTCTAGGTAAGCAGAAATTACACAATATAAGAACAAAAAAATGTTCACACTTTAGAACAGCAACTCGTGTAAAAGGAGAATGCGTAAGAGATGTGAGATTAGTTTAAGTATTCTCATGTGTTTCATTATTTTTTTTCTTTGTGAATAGATCCATCCTATATATAGGGATTGATGAAGAGACCGTTGCATTAAAAAGGATCTTGGCAATGATTGATGATTAATGTCATTAATCTCTGTGTTCTTTCCAAAGCAGTTTGGAGCACTATAACTTTCTTCCAAAATTATATTCTTGCCATAAGTGGAAGTCTTCATAGCTAAGTCTTTGGTGATCGTTTTCTGAATCAGAGTGTTCAGACATCAGAATTTATGTTCAGCAAGTACATCTTCAGATAGTTTCTTACAACTGATTGTCTTTAGAGGTTCTTGATGTCTTCCTGATTGATTATGTTAGAGTGTAAAAGCTTCAGATCCTAGAGTGTGCTCTTCTGCTTCAGAGTGTCTGATATCTCTTTCTTTGTTAAGCTTTGTACGCTTCGTTTGTTCAGAGTCAGAGCTTCTGCTTGCATACCTTCTAAGTGGTCATTCTGAACTTGTGTCTGTATCTGATATATGTCTATCTGACTTCTTTTTCATTAGAGTCCTGCACACTTAGATAAATTTTATTAGGGTACCATTTTGTTTCATCCTTTGTTATCATCAAAGTTTTAGAGATGAATTGTAGATACTGAATTTTGTTCTTACATAACCCTTTTTCCTTGTTCTGAAATACCTTGTATAAGGTTAGGAATAACTATTTATTTTTGGATTTCTGTCTTGCCTTGTAATTGTGTGATGATCCGTGTTTATGCCCTTTTGGGGTGAATTTTCTTAATAATAATTGAATCATGGTATATACCTGTTGGGAGTCTAGTATGTGTATTTTTGGGGCGGTTGGAATTCAAATAGGTGAAATAGAC
The DNA here is from genome assembly GCF_024323335.1 of Lathyrus oleraceus. Taxonomy (NCBI): domain Eukaryota; kingdom Viridiplantae; phylum Streptophyta; class Magnoliopsida; order Fabales; family Fabaceae; genus Lathyrus; species Lathyrus oleraceus. Next base: position 294,316,471 of record NC_066584.1, read on the forward strand.
GAGTTTTAAAATATGTTCATTAGGGGGATTCCATTTGGCCTAGCTTCAAACATGGCATGTTGCACTCTTTTTTGCCTGATGCTCAGAATTTGCAATTGCAAGTCATTTTGCATCTTGGGACCACTTGCACATGTGCTACTTATTTCTGACACTAATATGCGTGCAAACAAAGACAAAATGACCAAGTTTCATCATCAAATCACACATTCCATGCTTCATCTCACATGAGCACCATTTTCCAAAATGTCAACCCTAACTCACAAGAATTCAAATTTGTTTGGCATGTGTGAGCTTCCCATTTCATTTCTTATAAATAGAGGATCATTTTCCTTGATTTGCAAGCTTGAATAGCCAGAAAAACACTCCCTCACTTGAACCCGATATTGCTTCAAAACCAGTTTACGATTTCTTCAATTCAAGCTCTTTCAACCTCAAATCTTTGCCTAGAAAGCTTCATCGGCATCCTCCGAAGCTAACTGCATCATCACTTTGCCTTGAAACTTCTTGCATCGTGCTCCCCATTTCTGCCATTGTTTACCTTTGAAGCTTCAACTTGAATGGTAGCTACGAGTTAAATCCTTGAGCAAACAAGTTATCACTCTCTTCGCCTTGTTCCACTGATCAAAAGTCATATCCTACCATTAATTTATCTTTCATATTAGTCATTTAATTTTACTTTGAACACTTAGGGTTCATTGTGTTCTTGAGCAAAATTATCCCTACTCAGAGCCAATCAATGGCTCTGATGCAGGGAGACATGAACGATGATGTGTTGCGAAGCTAACTCCATGCTTAGGTGTTGCTAAAAACAAGAGTTCATGATTTGCAGAAATCGAATCCAAGGTTGAAGATGAAGTTGGTTTTACGCGTCTTTCGGTACCAAAGTTCAAATCCCACCAATCACAGCTAGCCAACGCATATTTTTGAATCTCTTGGCCGTTGGTGCCCTTTTCTATTTTTATTTTATTTTATTTTTTCCTTTTATTTATAAATTAATTTCTCTCTAATTTTTAAACATTTTTTATCCAAATTTTTTACACATAGTCTCTAAAAATATTTTGCATCACATAAATTTTTCTCACATGTTTTTTTTTAATCATTTTTTCATTATTTAAATATTTTTATTTCATTTTCATTTTAATTTCCTTTTCCAATTTAATTTGCAATCATTTAAAAACCTTTTTGCATCCAACTTTTGAGATCTATTCATGTGTAATATTTGAGACTTTGTATAATTTTCTTGGCCATTTATTCATTGATTTGCTTATGGTTTAAAATTTTCTCTTTAATTTCCCATTTTTAATCATTTTAAAACCTTTATTATTCCATTTTTAATTCAATTTTGTCTTTCTTTTGACTTTGTTGACTTTGGGTACTTGTTTTTATCAAATCTTTAACATTTCAAATGATTCATAGATGTTCTCTTGATTGATTCAATCTTCTCTGATTCAATATGTTGATAGATGGTCATTTGGCCATATTTTGAACACTTTGAATTAGTGATAGATCATTCATTGGTGTAACATATGTTTGAGTCCTTTGACTTGTTGATAGATAATTCCAATTTGATGACTTGATTTTGCTTTCTAAACATCTAACACCTAATATCTAACTGATAAACGTATAACACTTTACATTCTTGCAACTTACCTTATTTCATTTACTTAATGCAATTTATTCTTATGCCTCATTCATTATCTCACTTCATACATTAATCATCTTATCTTATTCATCTTATGATTCTTATCTTATGTTTGGTTTGCTTGACAATATCAATGAGTCAAAACATGATAAAATGGATAGACTTAAAGTTGGTACTTATGCTTGTCTAAAGTTGGTACCTTTTTAGGATTGTTTTAGGGTTTCAAATGACCTTCTTCGGTTGATATTTTAATTTTTCTTGATCACCATGACTTTTATGAATGGTGTGCATCATATATGAACTTTGTTTGTTGTTGTTAATATGTGCCTCTTGGTTTTGACCTAACTTTGACTTACTTTCATGTATCTTTACATGTTCATGTGCTTTAAAATTTTGTTACTATGCCATGACCTTTTGTGTGTTTATTTTTCCATTGATCCATGATTCACATGTCATTATTTCATGTCTTGTTGAACCTTTGTGTGCATTTGGACCCTTGTGTTTGTCTTTGTTTATGTGTTTGCAAATGCTTTAAACTTGTGATAACATGTCTTTATATGACTTGTATGCTTACATGTTCAAACCTTTTGTATGATGTTGAACCTTTGATTGTGATAATTTTGAACCTTAACATGCGTGTCTTGAATACCTTAACTTGTATTCATGATTAAGTTGATGTTATGTTTAAACCATGTCTTACTTCATGAATATACATGTTCATTCATACTTATTATGACATCCATATACATGTTCATGCATTATTATGGTATTCATCTCTGTTTCTTCATGATGACATATCCGTGTCATTCATATTCATGTTAACTTTATAAATCTTTGATTGATGTTGTTGTATCTTTGTTCATGTTCACATGTTGTACATATGTGTTTACATACCATGCTTGATATTGTTATGATCATGCTTCCATATATTTGTATTGATGTCATGTATAAACATCTTCTTCATTTGCTTATCTTTGTAGATGTCATGCTTGAACATCTTCTTTATCATGTGCTTATATTTGTTGATGTCATGCTTGAACATCTTCTTCATTTGCTTATCTTTGTGGATGTCATGTTTAAACATCTTCTTCATCTTTGTTTTTCCTTGTTGATGTCATGCTTGAACATCTTCTTCAGCATTTGTTCATATTTGTTGATGTCATGATTGAACATCTTCTTTATCATGTGCTTGTCTTTGTTGATGCCATGCTTGAACATCTTCTTCATTTGCTTATCTTTGTGGATGTCATGCTTGAACATCTTTCTTTACCATTTTTTTACCTTTGATGTCATGCTTGAACATCTTTCTTTATCATTTGCTTATCTTTGTGAATGTCATGCTTGAACATCTTGATTATCTTTTGTTTATCTTTTTTTCCAAATCCAAGGGAAAAACCTCTTTATTGACTTAATATCATAGGTAGTTTAGCAATCCCTAGTTCCCCTTTGACCTTGTTAGAGTCATTCTCACTTTCAACTTAGATTTAAGTAAGAGTTTGTAACTCTTGTATGTGTGTTTGTTATGAACACTTACTTCCCCCTTTGGAACCTTGATCATTATCAATTGTTCTTTCCCCCTTAGTTAGGTGAACTACGGTTGCTTTGATTCCATCCTTATAAGGATACATAGGCACATGACCGCGAAGTTTTAGCGAGTAAACTTAATAAAACTTTTAGGTCCTTCCCGATAAAACATTTCCAAACAATAGCAAACAAACAATAACATAACACAAATACTTTCAAAAGGTTCCTATAGGATACTAGAGATACCTAGGATGCTAATACCTTCCCTTAGTATAACCAACCCCCGAACTTTATATCTCTTCGCATTGTTTTTACATTGCACAATTAGGGTTTTATTCGATCTTTTCCCTTTCCCTTGGATAAATTAAAGTCCAGTGGTGAACATTTAATGTTTTGTGATTCAAGTTAATACAATAGCTTGATATTCGATTCTCACCGCGACAAATCATGCATTGTGTGTTTGATTCATCTTCCTCCTTTTGATTTAGCTTGATCAAATTCCATTTGATCAACTAGATCCTAGTTGCTCAAAGTATTCACCTTTATTCATAAACTTTAGTGCAATTCAAGTCATTTCATTGTCAAGTCTGCAACTAGCCCTGTGGCTCCATCCTTTTCTCTTTAGTTTAAACACCTTAATTTGGGTTGACACCTTTATGGTTATACACCTCCTTTCTTGGTTTTGATACCACTTTTATTTTTCTCTTTGGTTGAAACACCACAATCCAGGTTGACACCTTCACAGTTATATACCTTTGTCTCTCTTTTTTGGGTTGACACCTTCAGTGGTTATACACCCCCTCTCCTTGTTTTGACACCATTCCCTTACCATGTCATACCCAATACTTTGGTAAGATCCTTGTCATGTCAGTCCTAGTGCTTTGATAAGTTCCTTTTTCTTTCCCTTACCATGTCAGTCCCTGTGCTTTGGTAAGAACCTTGTCATGTCAGTCCTAGTGCTTTGACAAGTTCTTGGTTTTTTCCCTTACCATGTTAGTCCCAGTGCTTTGGCAAGATCCTTGTCATGTTAGTCCTAGTGGTTTGACAAGTTCATGCTTTTTCCCTTACCATGTCAGTCTCAGTGCTTTGGTAAGCCTTTCCTTTTGGTTTAAACACCACGCGCAATCTTTCTTTCTTTCAGTCTTTATCCTCCAAACTATGGAGCTCTGACTTCCTTATTGCACTGTGAGGATATGTAGGCACAAGGATGTGAACCCTTGGCGAGCACTTTTCTTTCTTTTCCCCCCTTTCTCTCTCTGGTTCCACGAACTACGAGACTCTGATTTTCTATTTCCCTATGAAAATCCGTAGGCATGAGGGGCCCAATCCTCCTCGAGCACTCTTTTCCTAACCCATTTTCTGTTTTCCAGATACATAAAGATAGCAACATCCATCCAAGCAAGAGCAATCAAAACGGTTCCCATGGAGTACCATGGATGTGAGGGGTGCTAATACATTCCCTTTGCATAACCGACTATCTTACCCGTTTCTCTGTTCTCCTTGGGTTTTATCGATATTTGCCCTTCCCTCTTTTGGGGTAAATAAATTTTGGTGACGACTCTGTTGTATGTTCGATCTTGTGACGCGTTCGGGTTTATTTTCGGCTAGCTTCAGCGAGACTCCTTCCCAACTGGACGACTAGTGTGAGTTTCAACTGAAGTAGGATTATCGAAGTGTGTATCTAGTTCTTCCTCTAAGACTATGTAAGACTCGGCCATGGTCAATATTTGATTGATGGTCTTAACTTTCTTCCTCCCTATCTTCGACCAGAATGGATGGTCCCTCAGGAGGCAATTCTCAAATATTCTTAAGGGCCTATTCGGCCCCTTTGACCTCAACAATTTCTTAAGTGAATCAATCGAGGTAAGACCGCAAGCTTTCCTTCTTACCTTGGATGATTCCGCTCAAAGTAGCTTCAATCACTAGTTGTCGCTTTCGAGTAATAAAATGTTAGAGAATCGTTCATGGAAATCATTTCATGACTTAATGCTCTCGTTGGGTAAACCGTTGAACCATAACTTACATGGACCGATTAAGGCTAAAGCAAATAACTTACATTTAAACATTTCGTTAGTGCTAAAGTAGTTCAGTCGTTCGTTGAAGAGTTGGATGTGCTCGTTGGGTCTACCTTCCTGTTATATTCACCTAGCTTAGGCGGCTTCTCCATGGATTTTGGAACCTTTCTTTATGAAATCCAGACATACAGTGGTTGCTTCGACTGCACCTTTCTCGATCAATTTTCTACTTGAGTAGAGGAAGAAGCATAGTTGCCCCGGTCTCCCCTGAAGCTTTGGGGAGGAGTATTTTGCTTCTTTCTTCTAGGTTGATTTATCGACCTAAGAGCTTTGTTTTCTTCTCCTCGATCGGCTCCGGGACAACGCTATGATTCCTTTTTGATGCAACCTCTCAGGCAGTGTTTTTGCGAGGAGGAGCCTTGTGGAGGATCTCTATGAAACATTGGAGCCTTTCTTTGAATGCATGTGAATTTTGTTGCCGAATGAGGTTGTATATATTATTCAGCAGTTCCTTTTCACCTTGCAAGATGAGGCGTGCTTCTAACACTTGGATTCCAGAAAATACTTCCAATTGCAAGGCTATATGTGGAACAAGAGATTTGACCTTAGGCGCTCGAATAGATCCAGTTATCTGAGAAGTCTGGAGCAGATCTGGATGTAGTGGAATCGTTGCTCCAAAATTCACGATGCCTTGCGAAAGAGGTAAAGGCGGTTGATATTGCTACTAAAGCAACAACGATAGCTTCACGCGCAACGCTAGATCGAGTAGCTTTAGCTCCAACTATAACTTGGAATCCTGAGAATTGGAGATCTGGAAGTTCAAAGAAAATCGAAGTTGAAATGATGCTTGAATGGATTGAATATGAAAGATTTTCTCCTTCGATCCTGAATGTTCTTAATTTGGTAACTTAGGGAGGTTACGAACAAATGAATCAGAGAACTACAGTGATATTGTGGAAATCATAGAAATCAAGAGTCGAATTCGATAAAAAAATATCATTGTTCCGTTATGGAACCAAAAAACGGAGTGATTATCGGAAGTGATGAGCAATTCGAGCCTCCAGTGTAGTGGTGAGAGGTCTGACTTTCAAGGTAAGCACTTCAACGCTCAAGTCAATATGTGAGGGAGAATAGTGAATTGAAATTGTGTGTGAAACGTGTTACCTCAATTTGGCGCATGTCGTTGGATGCACATGTCGTTGAGATCCTTTGTGATCATCATGATGATAATTCTCGTGTTTTGAGAAGATTTTAGAAGGAGTTTGATTTCTTCATGGTGGTCGGTCGGGGTCGATGTGGCCGGCTCAGAACAAATTTAATGTGTGAGACAAAGAATAGTGGTATCCAAAATTAATGACTTTAACCAAAAAATTAATTTGTCAAAAAGTATAAGCAAAACCATAAGAAAAAAATAAAAGACGAGCACACACAAAATCTATTTATCAAATTCGGTCAAATCAATCTACTCTAAAGAACAACTCTCGAGTTCATTATATCAAGAGTTCTTACAAAAGTTATAAGATATGTAACAACCTTTCAAATTTACAAGAACATATACTATTTTTTATTCAATTCTTTCTCAATATCTCTTCCTCTCAATATGTTTAGAGGATTTCTCAATCTCTTTAAATACGCTAAAAAAATTTAACAAATATAAAACAATATATCTTAAGAATGATTCTACTTATCACTCTAAGTTTATTTCTCTAAAAAAACTCTCCAATTACAGTCATATAAAAAAAAGTAAGAAAACGTCTAGTATAGATATTAGAAAAAAAAAATAGTGTTTCATTGAAATGCATTGTGTTTTTCAAAAATTGTTCTGCGTTCATGTTAAATACTATGCGTTCTCGTGCATCCATTTTTTTCTGAAATTTTAAAATTCACACCACAATTTTAATTAGATGAAATGCATAATTTGATTTGAGACCTTAAAGGATTGCACTAGTCACTCTCATTGAGGTCGGAACACATCACATTGCTTTTTTTATTCTATCACCATTAAGAAATTGAACATGCTAATTCATTGTTAATGTATGATATGATATCATGGATTTTTTACTTACGTGGTTCTTCTGACTTCTGTCTAAGAAGAACTTAGCTTTCAGCTTTTGTGCTACTGAGTAAGGCCAAGGGCCCAATGAATACTATAAAATTGATTATGCTCGGGGCGGATGGACGAGTACGAATGTGATACACGTATTTGTCATCAAATTTTATAAAATAAATAATGAAAGCATGGATAAAGAAAAAAATATTATATAATTAAGACAAGGTTTAAAAGAATTTAGTGAAAGTAAATATTAAATAATATTGAATATTGAATCAATAATAAATTATTTTAATTATTATTCAATATTTTGATCAGTAATTTCATGTTTCCGTTGTAATTATTTTAATTTGATATTTTTAAAAAATAACAATAAAAATGATAAGTTATGATAAGATCAAAATTTGTTTTATATAGTTGAAAAATATTAATGACAATAAAAATACATTTTTCGGATATATTTCATTTTATAATTTAATTGTAATTTAAAAATTAAATCAATAATAAATGTATTCCTATTATTATTATTCAATATTATGATCGGTAACTTCATTTTTAATTTGATATTTTTAGAAAATGATAAGTTATGATGTTGTTCAAAATTTGTTTTATAGAGTTGATCAACATCATCAAAAATATTAATGACAATAAAAATATATATTTTTGAATATATTTAATTCTATAATTTAATTGTAATTTAAAAATTAAATCAATAATAAATTTGTTTTTATTATTATTCAATATTTTAACCGGTAACTTCAAGATCCCGTTATAATTATTTTAATTTGGTATTTTAAGAAAATAATAAATTATGATTTGTTTAAAATTTATTTTTGTATAGTTGATCAACATCATAAAAAAATTAATGACGATAAAAATATATTTTTTAAATATATTTAATTCTATAATTTAATTGTAATTTAAGAAAATGATAATAAGTTATGATTTGTTCAAAAAAATTTATAAAAATATTTGACCAACAATATATTATTTCGGTGTATAAGACAATTAAAAATAAAAATATTTTAATGTTATATTGAAGAATTCATTAAATTTAGTATTTTTTTTGCAATCCTCAAAAAAAAAACTAAGGCATATAGTTAGAGAAAAAATTAATAAAATGAATGATCTAATAGTTTTAGATCTTTTTTATTTGTGATCGTTTACATAAATTGAATACTCAATCAAGTTTTAAAATAAAAGAAAGCTTTAAAACATTTATTAAATTTAATGACTGATTTTTTTTTAAATATAGCATAAATGAAATATATTATTACTTGAAATAATTATACAAAAATTTAATCTTTATTGTAAGAAGTGTTGTATAGTATAAATGGTCTAAATTTAATAACTGACTTCTATTTATCAATTTTATTGAGGTCTTGAGAATTGTTTATTATATACTCATAGTCTGAATTGAATTATAATAATATTTCACATTAATATTTTTATAAAAATTAATACATAAATAAGAAATTAATCATAATAAATGAATTTTATCTTGAAATGTTTAACAAACTAATGTTACTTAACAAAAGTCGATATATTATTTAACATATATCGAAATATTGGAAAACAAAATTATACTTAAAATTTATAATATAATTTTTCTTCATTTATTTTTAATTATTCATTTGTTGAAAACTAAAATTTCTTAATAGTTATCAATTTTAGAGTTTAATGTAATGATAATTATTTTATAAATAACACTCTTAATTATTTTATTAAACTTGTATTGTAAATTATTATTGGCTTTAAATATTATAATAACTTATAGTATCGTAAGACAATATTTTCTTATATTTGGAACAGTAAAATTGATCAAATTAATTGATCTTCATAAACTACCCTAAAATAATAAATACATACCAAATTTCTATTTATTGACACATTAAAAAATAATTTGTTTTTAATATATGTGTGTGTGTGATTGTTTGGTTTAACTCCAATTAATTATTTAATATTTAATTTTAATAATTTCTAAACTTTATGAATATTTATGTGACTTATACATGCAGTGTGTTATTATCTACAATTTTTATAAAACATGAGTGAGAATACGTATTAAATTTTTTATTAAGATAATCATGGATTGTTGAGATAATTATGGATTGTTAAGATGAATATAAGTTATTGAGAGAATAGTTCGTATTATTGAGATAATTATAGATACAAATAATTATTTGTTGAGGGAAATGAAGAATTAGAGTTTTAGATAAACTAAAACCTCGTATTATACATATGACTTGTAACATTGTAATCTATATGCAATTCACAATACATAAATAAAAGAAACTATAGCTATTATATAATCGCATAAGTAAATAATTTGGTTAAACTCCTTGAACAAAACTTTTATATGTTTCTCTTAACTTCGAATTATATTCGTTTTTCTGTTCTAGCTCTCTTAATAATAGTAATGTGATTTCTTTCAATGTCCCATTATTCCTTAATTTGAAAGAAAGTCTTTTTTTTCATTTAATGTCGCTTTAGATTTAGGTAATAAAATTTATATGCTTTATTATTTACTACATACTCAATAAATACATATTCACAGGATTTATTGATAATTTTAACTATTTTATAATTTAAGATTCTAACATATGTCAAACAATCTCATATTGAAAGATAAGACAAGTTAGATTGTTTTTTTTCTCAAAATTTCATAATTTGAGACATTGCTCTAACATTTGAGAACTCTAATTAGAAAATATAAAAGAGTCAATAAAGCTTCCCCTTAATGAGATGTAGAAACTTAATTAAACATGATAGCAACAACCAATTTAATAAGTATTTTATTCATTTTTTAAACTTTACCATTCGTTTTATGAATTTCATTAAATATGTTAGAATCAACCTTAGTGTCTCTATCATAATGAAACCTCTTAATTTTGCTACTTAATTGATTTAGCATCCCAGACCACTTAAATTATTATCAATAGACCCCAAAAACCAACACATTTATTTTCAACGTTTTCATGAGAAACTTCATAGAAGGCTACATATATAAAGAGTGATCCAAGACAAGCATCCTTATCTGATTAGTTCTTATGGTATGAGCAACCAAAAATAAGATACACATTATTGATATAAAAAATACAAATAAATTTGTATAAGATTTCATTCAACCATGCAGTCCTATACATGAAAAACCTCATAATTGTTTGAAATTTCCTAAAATCTATGGAGAATTTCAATCAATCTTGATGAATAAGATTGTTATTACCCGTATACTAGCAATGAAAAAAGAAGAACAATAGAGAAAGAAAAAGTGTAAAGAACGATGAAGGAGAAGAGTAATAAAATTCTGCAGAGTTTCTCTCTACCCACAAACTGTGGAAAACTTCTTATTCATTTTGCAACTGCAAAATACTATGAATACAAATGTTATGAGTGCTCTATTCACTTCATTACAAAAATAAGGGTTACTCCCTCTATTTATAGATTTAGGTTAACCTGGACCTCAAGCCAAAATCCAAAACTATAAAAGCCCAAAATAGCTAACACTACTAAAATAGGCATAAGTCAAAATCCTGTGTGAAGCAACATGCTTCAACACTTCGACACACTAACACAACTCAACACACTAGGTGGTTCGACACTTCCTTGCTCTGTCGAGCAACCTGCTTCAACACAAGAAATTACAATTCAATACACCACCTAATTCATTGCGTCTAAGTTATCTACATTCATGATAGCTCTTAGTCTTTTGAAACCTTCGATATGCACTCCCTTCGTCATAATGTCTGCAATCTGATTCTTAGTTCAGCAGTGTTCCACATTCATCTTCCCATCTACTAGCTGCTCTCGAAGATAATGGAACCTCATCTCGATGTTCTTGCTTTGATCATGTGCTATCGGATTCTTTGCCAAATTGATAGCTGACATGCTGTCAATCTTCATGGTAATTTCTCTATGACTATTCGTTGCTATCTCTTCGACCAGATTCACCATCCACGTTGCTTGACATGCACAAAGATAAGTAGCTATGTATTCTGCTTCGCAGATGATAATGCCACAACTGGTTCTTTCTCGAACTCCAAGCAACTAGTGCACCACTTAGCATAAACACATAGCCAACTATGGATTTTCGATCCTCAGCATCACTACACCAACTTGAGTCGGTGTATCCTACTAATTTGCATTCTTTTCCTTCATCAGTTGCAGGAAACAAAATTCCATAGTCGAGAGTTCCTTTCAGATACTTTAGTATTCTCTTCACCGCTGCTAGATGTGATACCTTTGACTTCTGCATGAATCTACTCACCATACCTACACTGTATGCTAAGTCAGTTCTTGTATGACAAAGGTATCAAAGAGACCCAATAAATCTTCTATATTGGGTTGAGTCGACATCATCTTCATCTGAATCTTTCAACATTTGTAATCTGGGCTCAGCTGGAGTCGAAGTTGGATTATAGTCTTGCATCTCAAATATCTTGAGTGTTTTGCCTGCATACCTTCTTTGTTGCATCATCAAACCTCTACCACTCTTATAGAATTCGATGCCAAGGAAATATGAAATGTCACCCAGATCTAACATTTCAAATTCCTTGTTGAGATCACCTTTGAAGTCTTCGATCTCCTTCTTACAACTACCTGTTATCAACAGGTCATCGACATAGAGACATAGTATAAGCAATTCACTTTTGCTTCTTCTTACATATACTCCATGTTCAAATTTTCACTTCACAAATTCCTTCTCCCTTAGAAAGCCATTTATCTTCTTATTCCAATCTCTTGGAGCTTGTTTAAGTCCGTACAAGGCTTTATGTAGCCTATACACCTTTCTTTCTTCGCATTGTTTCACAAATTCAGCTGGTTGTGCAACATAAACTTCTTCTTCTAAGGGGCCATTCAGGAATGCATATTTCACATCCATATGGCGTATCTTCCAATTGTTTATGTTTGCTAGACCAACAACCAATCTGATTGTTTCGATCCTAGCAACAGGTGCAAAAACTTCATCGAAGTCGATTCCTTCTTTCTGAAGAAATGCTTTCGCCACAAGTCTCGCCTTGTGTCGAGTCACTTCTCTTATGGGATTCAACTTCACCTTGTATACCAATTTCACATAGATTGCCTTCTTGTCTTGGGGTAATTCGACAAGTGAGCAAGTGTTGTTGACTTCAAATGACTTCAGCTCTTCGTTCATTACTTTCATCCACTTCGAATGTTTCAATGTCTCTGCTGCATTGACAGGTTCGACATCTGCATAGAAAGCATAATTTACCAACTCACCTTCTTCATTGACCATATCATTTGATGTAATCACACATTCTTGCAACCTTGCAGGCATGTGTCTTGTTCTTTGAGGTCTGCTTGGGCCTGCTTCACCTCTGACTTCTTCCTGTCGAACTTCTCTTTTGACTTCACTTGTTGGTTCATCACAAAATATTCTCACTGAATCTTTCTTGACATTCTCAGTCCAATCCCACTCCTTAAGCTAATCTATGATCACGTCCCTGCTGATCACCACTTGCTTATTCACTGGATCGAACAATTTGTATCCTCCAGTTGAAGGATATCCTATCAGGATCATCTGATTCGACTTGTCATCAAGTTTTCTTCTCAATTGACCTGGCACATGTCTATGTGTTATAGATCCAAACACCTTCAGATGACTTAAGCTAGGCTTGACACCAGACCAACATTCTTCTGACGTGATTCCTTCTAGCTTCTTCGTTGGACATCTGTTCAAGATATATGTCACAGTAGACACAGCTTCTCCCCATAATTCTTTGGGTAGATGTTTGCCTTTCAACATACTTATAACCATATTCATGATGGTTCTATTCTTCCTTTCTGCGAATCCATTCTGCTATGGAGGGTAAGGTGGCACCACCTCATGAACAATCCCTTCTTTCACACATAATTCATCGAAGTCTTTCAACACACATTCTCCACCACCATCAGTCCTCAAAATGTTGAGATAATTATGGATTGTTAAGATGAATATAAGTTATTGAGAGAATAGTTCGTATTATTGAGATAATTATAGATACAAATAATTATTTGTTGAGGGAAATGAAGAATTAGAGTTTTAGATAAACTAAAACCTCGTATTATACATATGACTTGTAACATTGTAATCTATATGCAATTCACAATACATAAATAAAAGAAACTATAGCTATTATATAATCGCATAAGTAAATAATTTGGTTAAACTCCTTGAACAAAACTTTTATATGTTTCTCTTAACTTCGAATTATATTCGTTTTTCTGTTCTAGCTCTCTTAATAATAGTAATGTGATTTCTTTCAATGTCCCATTATTCCTTAATTTGAAAGAAAGTCTTTTTTTCATTTAATGTCGCTTTAGATTTAGGTAATAAAATTTATATGCTTTATTATTTACTACATACTCAATAAATACATATTCACAGGATTTATTGATAATTTTAACTATTTTATAATTTAAGATTCTAACATATGTCAAACAATCTCATATTGAAAGATAAGACAAGTTAGATTGTTTTTTTTCTCAAAATTTCATAATTTGAGACATTGCTCTAACATTTGAGAACTCTAATTAGAAAATATAAAAGAGTCAATAAAGCTTCCCCTTAATGAGATGTAGAAACTTAATTAAACATGATAGCAACAACCAATTTAATAAGTATTTTATTCATTTTTTAAACTTTACCATTCGTTTTATGAATTTCATTAAATATGTTAGAATCAACCTTAGTGTCTCTATCATAATGAAACCTCTTAATTTTGCTACTTAATTGATTTAGCATCCCAGACCACTTAAATTATTATCAATAGACCCCAAAAACCAACACATTTATTTTCAACGTTTTCATGAGAAACTTCATAGAAGGCTACATATATAAAGAGTGATCCAAGACAAGCATCCTTATCTGATTAGTTCTTATGGTATGAGCAACCAAAAATAAGATACACATTATTGATATAAAAAATACAAATAAATTTGTATAAGATTTCATTCAACCATGCAGTCCTATACATGAAAAACCTCATAATTGTTTGAAATTTCCTAAAATCTATGGAGAATTTCAATCAATCTTGATGAATAAGATTGTTATTACCCGTATACTAGCAATGAAAAAAGAAGAACAATAGAGAAAGAAAAAGTGTAAAGAACGATGAAGGAGAAGAGTAATAAAATTCTGCAGAGTTTCTCTCTACCCACAAACTGTGGAAAACTTCTTATTCATTTTGCAACTGCAAAATACTATGAATACAAATGTTATGAGTGCTCTATTCACTTCATTACAAAAATAAGGGTTACTCCCTCTATTTATAGATTTAGGTTAACCTGGACCTCAAGCCAAAATCCAAAACTATAAAAGCCCAAAATAGCTAACACTACTAAAATAGGCATAAGTCAAAATCCTGTGTGAAGCAACATGCTTCAACACTTCGACACACTAACACAACTCAACACACTAGGTGGTTCGACACTTCCTTGCTCTGTCGAGCAACCTGCTTCAACACAAGAAATTACAATTCAATACACCACCTAATTCATTGCGTCTAAGTTATCTACATTCATGATAGCTCTTAGTCTTTTGAAACCTTCGATATGCACTCCCTTCGTCATAATGTCTGCAATCTGATTCTTAGTTCAGCAGTGTTCCACATTCATCTTCCCATCTACTAGCTGCTCTCGAAGATAATGGAACCTCATCTCGATGTTCTTGCTTTGATCATGTGCTATCGGATTCTTTGCCAAATTGATAGCTGACATGCTGTCAATCTTCATGGTAATTTCTCTATGACTATTCGTTGCTATCTCTTCGACCAGATTCACCATCCACGTTGCTTGACATGCACAAAGATAAGTAGCTATGTATTCTGCTTCGCAGATGATAATGCCACAACTGGTTCTTTCTCGAACTCCAAGCAACTAGTGCACCACTTAGCATAAACACATAGCCAACTATGGATTTTCGATCCTCAGCATCACTACACCAACTTGAGTCGGTGTATCCTACTAATTTGCATTCTTTTCCTTCATCAGTTGCAGGAAACAAAATTCCATAGTCGAGAGTTCCTTTCAGATACTTTAGTATTCTCTTCACCGCTGCTAGATGTGATACCTTTGACTTCTGCATGAATCTACTCACCATACCTACACTGTATGCTAAGTCAGTTCTTGTATGACAAAGGTATCAAAGAGACCCAATAAATCTTCTATATTGGGTTGAGTCGACATCATCTTCATCTGAATCTTTCAACATTTGTAATCTGGGCTCAGCTGGAGTCGAAGTTGGATTATAGTCTTGCATCTCAAATATCTTGAGTGTTTTGCCTGCATACCTTCTTTGTTGCATCATCAAACCTCTACCACTCTTATAGAATTCGATGCCAAGGAAATATGAAATGTCACCCAGATCTAACATTTCAAATTCCTTGTTGAGATCACCTTTGAAGTCTTCGATCTCCTTCTTACAACTACCTGTTATCAACAGGTCATCGACATAGAGACATAGTATAAGCAATTCACTTTTGCTTCTTCTTACATATACTCCATGTTCAAATTTTCACTTCACAAATTCCTTCTCCCTTAGAAAGCCATTTATCTTCTTATTCCAATCTCTTGGAGCTTGTTTAAGTCCGTACAAGGCTTTATGTAGCCTATACACCTTTCTTTCTTCGCATTGTTTCACAAATTCAGCTGGTTGTGCAACATAAACTTCTTCTTCTAAGGGGCCATTCAGGAATGCATATTTCACATCCATATGGCGTATCTTCCAATTGTTTATGTTTGCTAGACCAACAACCAATCTGATTGTTTCGATCCTAGCAACAGGTGCAAAAACTTCATCGAAGTCGATTCCTTCTTTCTGAAGAAATGCTTTCGCCACAAGTCTCGCCTTGTGTCGAGTCACTTCTCTTATGGGATTCAACTTCACCTTGTATACCAATTTCACATAGATTGCCTTCTTGTCTTGGGGTAATTCGACAAGTGAGCAAGTGTTGTTGACTTCAAATGACTTCAGCTCTTCGTTCATTGCTTTCATCCACTTCGAATGTTTCAATGTCTCTGCTGCATTGACAGGTTCGACATCTGCATAGAAAGCATAATTTACCAACTCACCTTCTTCATTGACCATATCATTTGATGTAATCACACATTCTTGCAACCTTGCAGGCATGTGTCTTGTTCTTTGAGGTCTGCTTGGGCCTGCTTCACCTCTGACTTCTTCCTGTCGAACTTCTCTTTTGACTTCACTTGTTGGTTCATCACAAAATATTCTCACTGAATCTTTCTTGACATTCTCAGTCCAATCCCACTCCTTAAGCTAATCTATGATCACGTCCCTGCTGATCACCACTTGCTTATTCACTGGATCGAACAATTTGTATCCTCCAGTTGAAGGATATCCTATCAGGATCATCTGATTCGACTTGTCATCAAGTTTTCTTCTCAATTGACCTGGCACATGTCTATGTGTTATAGATCCAAACACCTTCAGATGACTTAAGCTAGGCTTGACACCAGACCAACATTCTTCTGACGTGATTCCTTCTAGCTTCTTCGTTGGACATCTGTTCAAGATATATGTCACAGTAGACACAGCTTCTCCCCATAATTCTTTGGGTAGATGTTTGCCTTTCAACATACTTATAACCATATTCATGATGGTTCTATTCTTCCTTTCTGCGAATCCATTCTGCTATGGAGGGTAAGGTGGCACCACCTCATGAACAATCCCTTCTTTCACACATAATTCATCGAAGTCTTTCAACACACATTCTCCACCACCATCAGTCCTCAAAATGTTGAGATAATTATGGATTGTTAAGATGAATATAAGTTATTGAGAGAATAGTTCGTATTATTGAGATAATTATAGATACAAATAATTATTTGTTGAGGGAAATGAAGAATTAGAGTTTTAGATAAACTAAAACCTCGTATTATACATATGACTTGTAACATTGTAATCTATATGCAATTCACAATACATAAATAAAAGAAACTATAGCTATTATATAATCGCATAAGTAAATAATTTGGTTAAACTCCTTGAACAAAACTTTTATATGTTTCTCTTAACTTCGAATTATATTCGTTTTTCTGTTCTAGCTCTCTTAATAATAGTAATGTGATTTCTTTCAATGTCCCATTATTCCTTAATTTGAAAGAAAGTCTTTTTTTTCATTTAATGTCGCTTTAGATTTAGGTAATAAAATTTATATGCTTTATTATTTACTACATACTCAATAAATACATATTCACAGGATTTATTGATAATTTTAACTATTTTATAATTTAAGATTCTAACATATGTCAAACAATCTCATATTGAAAGATAAGACAAGTTAGATTGTTTTTTTTCTCAAAATTTCATAATTTGAGACATTGCTCTAACATTTGAGAACTCTAATTAGAAAATATAAAAGAGTCAATAAAGCTTCCCCTTAATGAGATGTAGAAACTTAATTAAACATGATAGCAACAACCAATTTAATAAGTATTTTATTCATTTTTTAAACTTTACCATTCGTTTTATGAATTTCATTAAATATGTTAGAATCAACCTTAGTGTCTCTATCATAATGAAACCTCTTAATTTTGCTACTTAATTGATTTAGCATCCCAGACCACTTAAATTATTATCAATAGACCCCAAAAACCAACACATTTATTTTCAACGTTTTCATGAGAAACTTCATAGAAGGCTACATATATAAAGAGTGATCCAAGACAAGCATCCTTATCTGATTAGTTCTTATGGTATGAGCAACCAAAAATAAGATACACATTATTGATATAAAAAATACAAATAAATTTGTATAAGATTTCATTCAACCATGCAGTCCTATACATGAAAAACCTCATAATTGTTTGAAATTTCCTAAAATCTATGGAGAATTTCAATCAATCTTGATGAATAAGATTGTTATTACCCGTATACTAGCAATGAAAAAAGAAGAACAATAGAGAAAGAAAAAGTGTAAAGAACGATGAAGGAGAAGAGTAATAAAATTCTGCAGAGTTTCTCTCTACCCACAAACTGTGGAAAACTTCTTATTCATTTTGCAACTGCAAAATACTATGAATACAAATGTTATGAGTGCTCTATTCACTTCATTACAAAAATAAGGGTTACTCCCTCTATTTATAGATTTAGGTTAACCTGGACCTCAAGCCAAAATCCAAAACTATAAAAGCCCAAAATAGCTAACACTACTAAAATAGGCATAAGTCAAAATCCTGTGTGAAGCAACATGCTTCAACACTTCGACACACTAACACAACTCAACACACTAGGTGGTTCGACACTTCCTTGCTCTGTCGAGCAACCTGCTTCAACACAAGAAATTACAATTCAATACACCACCTAATTCATTGCGTCTAAGTTATCTACATTCATGATAGCTCTTAGTCTTTTGAAACCTTCGATATGCACTCCCTTCGTCATAATGTCTGCAATCTGATTCTTAGTTCAGCAGTGTTCCACATTCATCTTCCCATCTACTAGCTGCTCTCGAAGATAATGGAACCTCATCTCGATGTTCTTGCTTTGATCATGTGCTATCGGATTCTTTGCCAAATTGATAGCTGACATGCTGTCAATCTTCATGGTAATTTCTCTATGACTATTCGTTGCTATCTCTTCGACCAGATTCACCATCCACGTTGCTTGACATGCACAAAGATAAGTAGCTATGTATTCTGCTTCGCAGATGATAATGCCACAACTGGTTCTTTCTCGAACTCCAAGCAACTAGTGCACCACTTAGCATAAACACATAGCCAACTATGGATTTTCGATCCTCAGCATCACTACACCAACTTGAGTCGGTGTATCCTACTAATTTGCATTCTTTTCCTTCATCAGTTGCAGGAAACAAAATTCCATAGTCGAGAGTTCCTTTCAGATACTTTAGTATTCTCTTCACCGCTGCTAGATGTGATACCTTTGACTTCTGCATGAATCTACTCACCATACCTACACTGTATGCTAAGTCAGTTCTTGTATGACAAAGGTATCAAAGAGACCCAATAAATCTTCTATATTGGGTTGAGTCGACATCATCTTCATCTGAATCTTTCAACATTTGTAATCTGGGCTCAGCTGGAGTCGAAGTTGGATTATAGTCTTGCATCTCAAATATCTTGAGTGTTTTGCCTGCATACCTTCTTTGTTGCATCATCAAACCTCTACCACTCTTATAGAATTCGATGCCAAGGAAATATGAAATGTCACCCAGATCTAACATTTCAAATTCCTTGTTGAGATCACCTTTGAAGTCTTCGATCTCCTTCTTACAACTACCTGTTATCAACAGGTCATCGACATAGAGACATAGTATAAGCAATTCACTTTTGCTTCTTCTTACATATACTCCATGTTCAAATTTTCACTTCACAAATTCCTTCTCCCTTAGAAAGCCATTTATCTTCTTATTCCAATCTCTTGGAGCTTGTTTAAGTCCGTACAAGGCTTTATGTAGCCTATACACCTTTCTTTCTTCGCATTGTTTCACAAATTCAGCTGGTTGTGCAACATAAACTTCTTCTTCTAAGGGGCCATTCAGGAATGCATATTTCACATCCATATGGCGTATCTTCCAATTGTTTATGTTTGCTAGACCAACAACCAATCTGATTGTTTCGATCCTAGCAACAGGTGCAAAAACTTCATCGAAGTCGATTCCTTCTTTCTGAAGAAATGCTTTCGCCACAAGTCTCGCCTTGTGTCGAGTCACTTCTCTTATGGGATTCAACTTCACCTTGTATACCAATTTCACATAGATTGCCTTCTTGTCTTGGGGTAATTCGACAAGTGAGCAAGTGTTGTTGACTTCAAATGACTTCAGCTCTTCGTTCATTGCTTTCATCCACTTCGAATGTTTCAATGTCTCTGCTGCATTGACAGGTTCGACATCTGCATAGAAAGCATAATTTACCAACTCACCTTCTTCATTGACCATATCATTTGATGTAATCACACATTCTTGCAACCTTGCAGGCATGTGTCTTGTTCTTTGAGGTCTGCTTGGGCCTGCTTCACCTCTGACTTCTTCCTGTCGAACTTCTCTTTTGACTTCACTTGTTGGTTCATCACAAAATATTCTCACTGAATCTTTCTTGACATTCTCAGTCCAATCCCACTCCTTAAGCTAATCTATGATCACGTCCCTGCTGATCACCACTTGCTTATTCACTGGATCGAACAATTTGTATCCTCCAGTTGAAGGATATCCTATCAGGATCATCTGATTCGACTTGTCATCAAGTTTTCTTCTCAATTGACCTGGCACATGTCTATGTGTTATAGATCCAAACACCTTCAGATGACTTAAGCTAGGCTTGACACCAGACCAACATTCTTCTGACGTGATTCCTTCTAGCTTCTTCGTTGGACATCTGTTCAAGATATATGTCACAGTAGACACAGCTTCTCCCCATAATTCTTTGGGTAGATGTTTGCCTTTCAACATACTTATAACCATATTCATGATGGTTCTATTCTTCCTTTCTGCGAATCCATTCTGCTATGGAGGGTAAGGTGGCACCACCTCATGAACAATCCCTTCTTTCACACATAATTCATCGAAGTCTTTCAACACACATTCTCCACCACCATCAGTCCTCAAAATGTTGAGATAATTATGGATTGTTAAGATGAATATAAGTTATTGAGAGAATAGTTCGTATTATTGAGATAATTATAGATACAAATAATTATTTGTTGAGGGAAATGAAGAATTAGAGTTTTAGATAAACTAAAACCTCGTATTATACATATGACTTGTAACATTGTAATCTATATGCAATTCACAATACATAAATAAAAGAAACTATAGCTATTATATAATCGCATAAGTAAATAATTTGGTTAAACTCCTTGAACAAAACTTTTATATGTTTCTCTTAACTTCGAATTATATTCGTTTTTCTGTTCTAGCTCTCTTAATAATAGTAATGTGATTTCTTTCAATGTCCCATTATTCCTTAATTTGAAAGAAAGTCTTTTTTTTCATTTAATGTCGCTTTAGATTTAGGTAATAAAATTTATATGCTTTATTATTTACTACATACTCAATAAATACATATTCACAGGATTTATTGATAATTTTAACTATTTTATAATTTAAGATTCTAACATATGTCAAACAATCTCATATTGAAAGATAAGACAAGTTAGATTGTTTTTTTTCTCAAAATTTCATAATTTGAGACATTGCTCTAACATTTGAGAACTCTAATTAGAAAATATAAAAGAGTCAATAAAGCTTCCCCTTAATGAGATGTAGAAACTTAATTAAACATGATAGCAACAACCAATTTAATAAGTATTTTATTCATTTTTTAAACTTTACCATTCGTTTTATGAATTTCATTAAATATGTTAGAATCAACCTTAGTGTCTCTATCATAATGAAACCTCTTAATTTTGCTACTTAATTGATTTAGCATCCCAGACCACTTAAATTATTATCAATAGACCCCAAAAACCAACACATTTATTTTCAACGTTTTCATGAGAAACTTCATAGAAGGCTACATATATAAAGAGTGATCCAAGACAAGCATCCTTATCTGATTAGTTCTTATGGTATGAGCAACCAAAAATAAGATACACATTATTGATATAAAAAATACAAATAAATTTGTATAAGATTTCATTCAACCATGCAGTCCTATACATGAAAAACCTCATAATTGTTTGAAATTTCCTAAAATCTATGGAGAATTTCAATCAATCTTGATGAATAAGATTGTTATTACCCGTATACTAGCAATGAAAAAAGAAGAACAATAGAGAAAGAAAAAGTGTAAAGAACGATGAAGGAGAAGAGTAATAAAATTCTGCAGAGTTTCTCTCTACCCACAAACTGTGGAAAACTTCTTATTCATTTTGCAACTGCAAAATACTATGAATACAAATGTTATGAGTGCTCTATTCACTTCATTACAAAAATAAGGGTTACTCCCTCTATTTATAGATTTAGGTTAACCTGGACCTCAAGCCAAAATCCAAAACTATAAAAGCCCAAAATAGCTAACACTACTAAAATAGGCATAAGTCAAAATCCTGTGTGAAGCAACATGCTTCAACACTTCGACACACTAACACAACTCAACACACTAGGTGGTTCGACACTTCCTTGCTCTGTCGAGCAACCTGCTTCAACACAAGAAATTACAATTCAATACACCACCTAATTCATTGCGTCTAAGTTATCTACATTCATGATAGCTCTTAGTCTTTTGAAACCTTCGATATGCACTCCCTTCGTCATAATGTCTGCAATCTGATTCTTAGTTCAGCAGTGTTCCACATTCATCTTCCCATCTACTAGCTGCTCTCGAAGATAATGGAACCTCATCTCGATGTTCTTGCTTTGATCATGTGCTATCGGATTCTTTGCCAAATTGATAGCTGACATGCTGTCAATCTTCATGGTAATTTCTCTATGACTATTCGTTGCTATCTCTTCGACCAGATTCACCATCCACGTTGCTTGACATGCACAAAGATAAGTAGCTATGTATTCTGCTTCGCAGATGATAATGCCACAACTGGTTCTTTCTCGAACTCCAAGCAACTAGTGCACCACTTAGCATAAACACATAGCCAACTATGGATTTTCGATCCTCAGCATCACTACACCAACTTGAGTCGGTGTATCCTACTAATTTGCATTCTTTTCCTTCATCAGTTGCAGGAAACAAAATTCCATAGTCGAGAGTTCCTTTCAGATACTTTAGTATTCTCTTCACCGCTGCTAGATGTGATACCTTTGACTTCTGCATGAATCTACTCACCATACCTACACTGTATGCTAAGTCAGTTCTTGTATGACAAAGGTATCAAAGAGACCCAATAAATCTTCTATATTGGGTTGAGTCGACATCATCTTCATCTGAATCTTTCAACATTTGTAATCTGGGCTCAGCTGGAGTCGAAGTTGGATTACAGTCTTGCATCTCAAATATCTTGAGTGTTTTGCCTGCATACCTTCTTTGTTGCATCATCAAACCTCTACCACTCTTATAGAATTCGATGCCAAGGAAATATGAAATGTCACCCAGATCTAACATTTCAAATTCCTTGTTGAGATCACCTTTGAAGTCTTCGATCTCCTTCTTACAACTACCTGTTATCAACAGGTCATCGACATAGAGACATAGTATAAGCAATTCACTTTTGCTTCTTCTTACATATACTCCATGTTCAAATTTTCACTTCACAAATTCCTTCTCCCTTAGAAAGCCATTTATCTTCTTATTCCAATCTCTTGGAGCTTGTTTAAGTCCGTACAAGGCTTTATGTAGCCTATACACCTTTCTTTCTTCGCATTGTTTCACAAATTCAGCTGGTTGTGCAACATAAACTTCTTCTTCTAAGGGGCCATTCAGGAATGCATATTTCACATCCATATGGCGTATCTTCCAGTTGTTTATGTTTGCTAGACCAACAACCAATCTGATTGTTTCGATCCTAGCAACAGGTGCAAAAACTTCATCGAAGTCGATTCCTTCTTTCTGAAGAAATGCTTTCGCCACAAGTCTCGCCTTGTGTCGAGTCACTTCTCTTATGGGATTCAACTTCACCTTGTATACCAATTTCACATAGATTGCCTTCTTGTCTTGGGGTAATTCGACAAGTGAGCAAGTGTTGTTGACTTCAAATGACTTCAGCTCTTCGTTCATTGCTTTCATCCACTTCGAATGTTTCAATGTCTCTGCTGCATTGACAGGTTCGACATCTGCATAGAAAGCATAATTTACCAACTCACCTTCTTCATTGACCATATCATTTGATGTAATCACACATTCTTGCAACTTTGCAGGCATGTGTCTTGTTCTTTGAGGTCTGCTTGGGCCTGCTTCACCTCTGACTTCTTCCTGTCGAACTTCTCTTTTGACTTCACTTGTTGGTTCATCACAAAATATTCTCACTGAATCTTTCTTGACATTCTCAGTCCAATCCCACTCCTTAAGCTAATCTATGATCACGTCCCTGCTGATCACCACTTGCTTATTCACTGGATCGAACAATTTGTATCCTCCAGTTGAAGGATATCCTATCAAGATCATCTGATTCGACTTGTCATCAAGTTTTCTTCTCAATTGACCTGGCACATGTCTATGTGTTATAGATCCAAACACCTTCAGATGACTTAAGCTAGGCTTGACACCAGACCAACATTCTTCTGACGTGATTCCTTCTAGCTTCTTCGTTGGACATCTGTTCAAGATATATGTCACAGTAGACACAGCTTCTCCCCATAATTCTTTGGGTAGATGTTTGCCTTTCAACATACTTATAACCATATTCATGATGGTTCTATTCTTCCTCTCTGCGAATCCATTCTGCTATGGAGGGTAAGGTGGCACCACCTCATGAACAATCCCTTCTTTCACACATAATTCATCGAAGTCTTTCAACACACATTCTCCACCACCATCAGTCCTCAAAATCTTGATCTTTCGTCCGCTCTGTCTTTCGACCATAGATTTAAACTTGGCAAATACCTCGATCACTTCACTTTTCTTCTGGATCAGGTAAGACCACAGTTTTTGACTGAAATCATTTATGAATGTAACAAAGTATTTGTTACCTCCAATCGAATCCACCTGGAGAGGACCACATACATCAGAGTATATGACTTCAAGAATTGCCTTCGACCTGCTTCCTGCATCCTTATTGAAGTTGTTCTTATGTTGCTTCGCCTGCACACATTCTTCATGTAACACCCTTCTAAAATACCCCAAAAGTTTAATTAAAATAACAACATATATCAATCAGAGTAAATATGCAATTAAGGGTGTCACACAATTACTTCACACCATTCACCATGATAACTGTCATGCTCTTTTATTAATTCAAAACATAAAGCATTTGCACAATACGCAGCGGATAGAGATTTAATCAATCATGCAAAACATGTAGCATATTACATGTAAACTGGTTCACAACCAACAATAAAACATTTAAAACATCCCATCCCGATGTTACATCTACCAGAGCATGACCCACTAAGGAACTACACTAGACTTCAAGCACTAGCTCCTACTCAATCACTGCTCGTTACCTGAAAAATAGTTGTAAGGGTGAGTTCCTCAATCGATATAAAAAGCATTATAAAATATCATGTAATGCTAAGTAAATAACACATTAATCACCCTAATTACATCACACATTCAGTAACGGCAACATCAACTCATACTCATAATCATACTCAACATAAACATCAAAACACACGTATAATATTGGAACACATCCATTCATATTATACACAATACATACATTATGCAATGAGACTCCATGCATGCGGTACCGACTATTCGTGAACATATAGTTCAACCTCACCGATCAAATCCAGATACGGCTACCAAGCTCACTAGTCTCACTCATTTGAGACCTAGTGACTCACTCACTAATTCCTCACCATGGGAATTAGCTACCACCCCAAGGGCTATGCTATGCACGCTAATTCACCTAGCATGCAAACATCAACAACAGTCCATAATGACTAACTCACTAATTCCTCACCATGGAAATTAGCTACCACCATAAAGGCCACAATATGCATGCTAAATCACCTAGCAATGCAAAATCATCAACAATAATCCACAATGGACATATGCTCACACTCTAAGCCATAAACAGTCCATTCACAATTGCATACATAACATATACATTCACAGCATTATGCATACCATCATACATTCATCAACACACGTATTAAAACATCATATCATGTCAAATAATTAATCACAGTATTAGCACACTCCACTAATACCTATACTGCTCAAAACAGCGGGAATTAATCCCTATTACATCATACGCCAATATAGGCCAAACACCAATTATGCACACATTATTCAAATATTAATTTTTCCAATTTCCAACAGTGTTAACCGGTTAACGCCCTGGGTTAACCGGTTAACGCAACACAGAACACGCTTTCTGGCAAAACTCAACAGTGTTAACCGGTTAACGCCCTGGGTTAACCGGTTAACGCAGACAGAACAACAATTTCTCAGAAATCACAACAGTGTTAACCGGTTAACGCCCTGGGTTAACCGGTTAACGCAAGCAAAACAGCAATACTTCACAATTCCTAACAGTGTTAACCGGTTAACGCCCTGGGTTAACCGGTTAACGCAAGACAGAAAGCTGTTCCTGCGCTAACACGAAGCAGAATGCAGAATTCTCCGCATTTTCCGCCGTTGGAGGACTTCCGGACCTCCGATTCCGATTCCGTAAAAAGCTATACGTTCGGGAAATCACAACTCACACAAATACAGATTCAATTACAGCTTTAACACAACTTATCCAACACAATTTTTCAGCATTCAACATCCCAATTAGGGTCAATTCAACGGTTTATCACTACCCATTACATGTTAACCCATAATACCCATTAAACGACGATAAACCCCCCTTACCAGAGTTAATCCGGCAATCCCTAAGCTCCAATCTTTTCCGTTCTTCAACCCTTGCTCTCTTGCTCTTCCTCCTTGCCCTTTCTCCCTTTTCAGCCGCTTCTCTGCTTTTCACGTAAAACCCTCTTTTCCAAAAAAAATGAAACTCTTTTCTTATTTCCCACTTATATACTTTCCAATAATTATTATTCCAATAATAATAATAATAATAATAATCCAATAATTCCAATTACCTAATTAAATTAATAAATATAATATTAACTTAAATTAAATAATTATCTTATTTTTATCGAGGTGTTACAACTCTCCCCCACTAAAAGAGTTTTCGTCCTCGAAAACATACCTCAAGCGAATAACTCCGGATAAGACTCCTTCATCTGACTCTCAAGTTCCCAAGTCACATTGCCACCTGCTGGTCCTCCCCAAGCTACCTTTACCAAAGCAATCTCTTTACCCCGCAACTGCTTCAACTCTCGATCCTCGATCCTCATAGGTGATGTTTCAACAGTCAGGTTATCTCTCACCTGTACATCATCTACTTGGACCACATGCGACGGATCAGGAATGTACCTCCTCAACTGAGACACATGGAAAACCTCATGCAAATTCGCAAGTGACGGCGGTAAAGCGATACGATAGGCTACCTCCCCTATCCTCTCCAAAATCTGATAAGGACCAATAAATCGAGGTGTCAACTTCTTCGACTTCAAAGCTCGACCAACCCCAGTTATCGGAGTAACACGAAGAAACACATGATCTCCCTCTTGAAACTCAAGTGACTTCCTCCTCTTGTCGTGATAACTCTTCTGACGACTCTGAGCAATCCTCATCTTCTCCTGAATCATCTTAATCTTTTCCGTAGTTTGTTGAACAATCTCCGGTCCAACCACAGCACTCTCACCGGACTCATACCAACATAAAGGCGTCCGACATCTCCTACCATACAAAGCTTCAAACGGTGCCATACCAATGCTCGAATGAAAACTATTGTTGTAGGTAAACTCAATCAAAGGCAAATAACAATCCCAAGCACCTCCCTTTTCCAAAACACAAGCTCTCAAAAGATCTTCCAATGACTGAATCGTCCTCTCAGTCTGACCATCAGTCTGCGGATGATATGCAGAACTCAATCTCAGCTTAGTTCCCAAAGCCCTCTGCAAACCTTCCCAGAACTTCGATGTAAATCTAGGATCTCTGTCCGAAACAATACTCGACGGAATACCATGCAAACTTACAATCTTCTCAATATACAACTCGGCTAATCTCTCTAACGGATAATCCATTCTGATCGGAATGAAATGAGCCGATTTTGTCAATCTGTCAACAATCACCCAAATAGCTTCAAAATTCTTAATCGTTCTCGGTAAACCAGAAACAAAATCCATACTGATACTATCCCACTTCCACACTGGAATAGCCAACGGTTGCATTAGCCCAGATGGCTTCTGATGCTCAATCTTTGACTTCTGACAAGTCAAACAAGAATAAACAAAACTCGCAATTTCTCTTTTCATTCCCGGCCACCAAAATAACTTTTTCAAATCATGATACATCTTCGTAGCTCCAGGATGAATACTCATGCCACTACGATGTCCTTCCTCAAGAATACTCTTCTTAAGCTCGGTAACATCCGGAATACACACCCGATTACCAAATTTCAAAACACCATTCTCATCAACTCTGAATTCACCACCTTGACCTTGATTCACTAGAGTCAACTTATCAACCAACAGTACATCGGATTTCTGACTCTCTCTAATCTCATCCAGAATACCACTCGTTAACTTCAACATTCCCAATTTAACACTATTGCGAGTACTCTCACACACCAAACTCAAGTCTCTAAACTGTTCAATTAAATCCAATTCTTTAACCATTAACATAGACATATGCAATGATTTCCGACTCAATGCATCAGCCACTACGTTTGCTTTACCCGGATGGTAATTCAAACCAAAGTCATAATCCTTCAGAAACTCTAACCATCTCCTCTGTCTCATATTCAGCTCTTTCTGATCAAACAAATACTTTAAACTTTTATGGTCACTGAAAACCTCAATTCTTGACCCGTACAAGTAATGCCTCCATAACTTCAGAACAAATACCACAGCTGCCAACTCTAAATCGTGTGTCGGATAGTTCCTCTCATGAACCCTCAGCTGTCTCGAAGCATAAGCTATAACCTGCTTATTCTGCATTAACACACCACCCAAACCCAACGATGAAGCATCACAGTAAACCTCAAATGGTTCTGACGGACTCGGTAATATCAGAATAGGAGCAGTAGTTAACCTTCTCTTTAACTCTTGGAAACCTTCTTCACATTTTGAGTCCCAAACAAACGCTTGCCCCTTTCTAGTCAACATCGTCAACGGTAACGCCAACTTAGAAAATCCCTCGATGAACTTCCTATAATAACCAGCCAAACCAAGAAAACTCCTTATCTCCGAAACTGACTTCGGAGCTTCCCACTTAGATACCGCTTCTATCTTAGAAGGATCAACAGCAACACCATCTCTTGAAATCACATGACCAAGAAAACTAACCTCTTCTAACCAAAATTCACACTTTGACAGTTTAGCAAATAACTTCTTTTCTCGTAGAACTCCTAAAACCACTCTCAAATGCTCAGCATGCTCTTCTTCAGATTTCGAATACACCAAAATATCGTCAATAAACACCACAACAAACTGATCTAGGTACGGATGGAAAATCCTATTCATATACTCCATAAACACTCCAGGCGCATTGGTTACACCAAAAGGCATTACAGAATACTCATAATGTCCATACCTCGTTCTGAAAGCAGTCTTCTGAATATCCTCAGTTTTCACACGTATCTGATGATAACCCGATCTCAAATTTATTTTGCTGAACACACTCGCACCAACCAACTGATCCATCAAATCATCAATCCTCGGCAAAGGATACCGATTCTTGATCGTCACTTTATTCAGTTGCCTGTAGTCCACACACAACCTCATAGTACCTTCTTTCTTCTTAACCAATAACACTGGTGCACCCCACGGTGACACACTCGGACGAATAAATTTCTTATCCAACAGATCTTCCAACTGACTCTTCAATTCAGTTAACTCAACAGCAGACATACGGTACGGAGCCATTGACACCGGCCTAGTACCAGGTACCAAATCAATCGAGAACTCAACTTCACGCTCTGGCGGTAATTCATTCACTTCTTCCGGAAACACATCAGGAAAATCACACACCACAGCTAGATCGCAAATCACCAGTTTATCTTTAGCCTCCAAAGTCGCTAACAGCATAAACAACTCTGCCCCATCTGCTACTGCCTCATTCACCTGCCTCGCTGATAGAAACAAACTCTTTCCTTCCTCAATCTCAAGAAAGATCACAGTCTTATCAAAACAATTGATATAGACTCGGTTAAACACCAACCAGTTCATACCCAGAATAACATCAATCTGCACAAGTGGAAGACACACTAGGTCCATCCCAAAGTCTCTACCAAAAATACTCAAAGGACAATTTAAACAAACTGAAGTAGTAGTCACTGAACCCTTCGCAGGAGTATCAATCACCATACTTCCATGCATCTCAGATATCTCTAACTTAAGTTTCACAGCACAATCCAAAGATATAAAGGAATGAGTCGCACCTGTGTCAATAATAGCTACAAGAGGAAAGCCATTAATATAACACGTACCTCGGATCAAACGATCATCTGCAGAAGTCTCAGAACCCGATAAAGCAAAGACCTTGCCTCCCGACTGGTTCTCTCTCTTCGGCTTAGGACACTGTGGGCTAATATGACCCAACTCTCCACAGTTGAAACAAGTCACAGTCTTCGACCGGCACTCTGCAGCCAAATGACCACCTTTTCCACACTTGAAACACTTCCTCTCAGCACTGGTACACTCATGGACACGATGTCCAGCCTGACCACATCTGTAACACTTAGCAGGGGCACTAGAGTCTCCCCCACTAGGCCTCTTCATTCCACTCTGTCTCTGGAAACCTTTGCCAGCTGCATACGGTTTCCCACGATCATTCTGATTCTTGCCTTTCCTATCAACCCTCTGCTGATAGCTTTCCGCTCTGGCCTTGGTATCCTGTTCAAAAATCCTGCAACAGTCAACCAAATTAGAAAACACTCTAATCCGTTGATACCCAATAGCCTGCTTAATCTCGGGACGTAACCCGTTCTCAAACTTCACACATTTCGAGAATTCCCCAGTAGCCTCATCATAGGGAGTGTAATACTTCGACAGCTCTGAGAACTTAGCAGCATACTCAGTAACAGACCGATTGCCCTGCTTCAATTCTAAGAACTCTATCTCTTTCTTTCCTCTAACATCCTCTGGAAAATACTTCCTCAGGAATCTCTCTCTGAACACAGCCCAAGTGATCTCAGCATTCCCAGCAGATTCCAACTCAGTGCGGGTAGCAACCCACCAATCATCTGCTTCTTCTGACAGCATATGCGTACCGAACCTGACCTTCTGGTTATCGGCACACTCAGTCACTCGGAAGATTCTCTCGATCTCCTTCAACCACTTCTGAGCACCATCGGGATCGTATGTTCCCTTGAACATTGGAGGATTGTTCTTCTGGAACTCACTCAGTTGACGAGCAGCTCCCAATCCCACCATATTCGGATTCCCTCCAAGTACTCCAGCTAGCATACCCAGAGCCTCAGCAATCGCAGCATCATCTCTACCTCTTCCAGCCATCTCTATTCTGAAAACCCAACAAGCTAAAACAATAAGTACTGATAGGGTTACACGACACCTATCACGTACAGGGGAACGGAATAATTACGACTCGACTCGACCGACTATGCTCTGATACCACTAATGTAACACCCTTCTAAAATACCCCAAAAGTTTAATTAAAATAACAACATATATCAATCAGAGTAAATATGCAATTAAGGGTGTCACACAATTACTTCACACCATTCACCATGATAACTGTCATGCTCTTTTATTAATTCAAAACATAAAGCATTTGCACAATACGCAGCGGATAGAGATTTAATCAATCATGCAAAACATGTAGCATATTACATGTAAACTGGTTCACAACCAACAATAAAACATTTAAAACATCCCATCCCGATGTTACATCTACCAGAGCATGACCCACTAAGGAACTACACTAGACTTCAAGCACTAGCTCCTACTCAATCACTGCTCGTTACCTGAAAAATAGTTGTAAGGGTGAGTTCCTCAATCGATATAAAAAGCATTATAAAATATCATGTAATGCTAAGTAAATAACACATTAATCACCCTAATTACATCACACATTCAGTAACGGCAACATCAACTCATACTCATAATCATACTCAACATAAACATCAAAACACACGTATAATATTGGAACACATCCATTCATATTATACACAATACATACATTATGCAATGAGACTCCATGCATGCGGTACCGACTATTCGTGAACATATAGTTCAACCTCACCGATCAAATCCAGATACGGCTACCAAGCTCACTAGTCTCACTCATTTGAGACCTAGTGACTCACTCACTAATTCCTCACCATGGGAATTAGCTACCACCCCAAGGGCTATGCTATGCACGCTAATTCACCTAGCATGCAAACATCAACAACAGTCCATAATGACTAACTCACTAATTCCTCACCATGGGAATTAGCTACCACCATAAAGGCCACAATATGCATGCTAAATCACCTAGCAATGCAAAATCATCAACAATAATCCACAATGGACATATGCTCACACTCTAAACCATAAACAGTCCATTCACAATTGCATACATAACATATACATTCACAACATTATGCATACCATCATACATTCATCAACACACGTATTAAAACATCATATCATGTCAAATAATTAATCACAGTATTAGCACACTCCACTAATACCTATACTGCTCAAAACAGCGGGAATTAATCCCTATTACATCATACGCCAATATAGGCCAAACACCAATTATGCACACATTATTCAAATATTAATTTTTCCAATTTCCAACAGTGTTAACCGGTTAACGCCCTGGGTTAACCGGTTAACGCAACACAGAACACGCTTTCTGGCAAAACTCAACAGTGTTAACCGGTTAACGCTCTGGGTTAACCGGTTAACGCAGACAGAACAGCAATTTCTCAGAAATCACAACAGTGTTAACCGGTTAACGCCCTGGGTTAACCGGTTAACGCAAGCAAAACAGCAATACTTCACAATTCCTAACAGTGTTAACCGGTTAACGCCCTGGGTTAACCGGTTAACGCAAGACAGAAAGCTGTTCCTGCGCTAACACGAAGCAGAATGCAGAATTCTCCGCATTTTCCGCCGTTGGAGGACTTCCGGACCTCCGATTCCGATTCCGTAAAAAGCTATACGTTCGGGAAATCACAACTCACACAAATACAGATTCAATTACAGCTTTAACACAACTTATCCAACACAATTTTTCAGCATTCAACATCCCAATTAGGGTCAATTCAACGGTTTATCACTACCCATTACATGTTAACCCATAATACCCATTAAACGACGATAAACCCCCCTTACCAGAGTTAATCCGGCAATCCCTAAGCTCCAATCTTTTCCGTTCTTCAACCCTTGCTCTCTTGCTCTTCCTCCTTGCCATTTCTCCCTTTTCAGCCGCTTCTCTGCTTTTCACGTAAAACCCTCTTTTCCAAAAAAAAATGAAACTCTTTTCTTATTTCCCACTTATATACTTTCCAATAATTATTATTCCAATAATAATAATAATAATAATAATCCAATAATTCCAATTACCTAATTAAATTAATAAATATAATATTAACTTAAATTAAACAATTATCTTATTTTTATCGGGGTGTTACACTTCACACACTTCGTTTGGAATGTCGATTTCTGGTAATCCTGAAACCATATTTCTTCTCTTCAAATCTCTAATGTCTTTGAAATTGAGATTGCCAAGTCTATAATGTCATATCCATTCATCTCTGCTGGCTGCTGTTACAAGACACTTATGCTCCATCACATTTAGTTCAATCTTGAAGGTTCTATTTTGAGACATTGGAGCCTTTAAGATCAACCTTCCATTAGAGTTGACAACTCTCATAATCTTGTCTTTGATCGACACCATGTAGTTCTTTTCGACTAACAACCCTATGCTGAGCAAATTTCTCTTCATGCATGGTATGTACAACACATTTGAAATTACTGACCTCTTGCTATATTTCCTCATAATCAGAACATCACCAACACCTTCAGCTGCTAGAGTGTTGTCATTTGCAAATTTCACCATGTTCTTCATTGAGGGATTTATGTTGACAAACCAATCTTTCCTTCCAAACATGTGTGATGAGCATCCTGAGTCCAAGTACCACTGATCCTTGAATCTCTCTTCATCTCTTATTGTAACCATCAACAATGTCTCTTCTTCTTCATGTTTCGCCAGCTTTGCATAAGTTTCTTGATTCTTCTGCTTTTCTGAATAATCACTAGAATAGTAACCATACGTTTAACAATTGTAACACTGAATGTGACTCTTGTCTGGCTTTTGACCACCACTTCTTCCTCTACCTGCAACACCACCTCTTTGGTTGCATTGGTTCCAGGGTTTTCTCTGATTCGACCAATTTCCTTCTTGCTAATTTCGACCAATTGAATTGTTGTAACCTCCTCTGCCTTTGTTGGCATTCCAACTACCTTTGCCTTTTCTTTCTTTTGTTGATTAAGCTTGTAAAGCCATATCACTCTTCGACTTTCCTGCAGCTCTTTCATCCATTCTTTGTTCATGAGATTCAAGCATCCCTTAAAGCTCTTCCTTTGTCAGTTTTGACAAATCTTTCGACTCTTCTATGGCTACTACCACGTGGTCGAACTTTGGATCTAACGACCTCAAGATCTTTCCAACAACAGATCTTGATGTCAATACTTCTCCACATACCTTCATTTGATTCACCAGTTTCGTAACCTTGGTGAAAAAATCAGTTATGCTTTCATTGTCTTTCCATCTGAAGCAATTCATACGTCCTTTTGTGAGTTTGTAACCTCACCTCTTTCACCTTCTCCGCGCCTCCAAACGATTTCTCTAGAATTTCCCATGCTTCTTTCACTGACTCTACATCACTAACCTTTTCAAAGTTATCTGCATCAACACATTGATAGATTATAAAGAGAGCTTTATAATCTTTCTTCTTCAATTCTTTATGGGCAGTCTTTTCTTGATCTGTCGCGACTTTTGCAAGTGTTGTTACTCCTTCCTTCATAAGATCTCAAAGATCTTAATAACAGAACACAACCTTTATCTGCTTGCACCAATTCTCATAATTGTTGTTCTTGAGAATCAGAAGATTTGCTGAAAAACATCTGTTTGGATGATTCGTTACTACGGTGATTTCTTCCCACAAATTGTTTCAATCGGAGCTCTTGATACCAGATGTTGGAAATTCTCCAAAACCTATGGAGAATTTCAATCAATCTTGATGAACAAGATTGTTATTACCCACACAATAGCAATGAAAATATAAGAACAATGGAGAAAGAAAAAAGTGTAAAGAACGATGAAGGAGAAGAGTAATAAAATTCTGCAAAGTTTCTCTCTACCCACAAACTGTGGAAAACTTCTTATTCACTTTGTAACTGCAAAATACTGTGAATACAAATGTTATGAATGCTCTATTCACTTCATTACAAAAATAAGGGTTACTCCCTCTATTTATAGATTTATGTTAACTTGGACCTCAAGCCAAAACCCAAAATTATAAAAGCCCAAAATAGCTAACACTATTAAAATATACATAAGTCGAAATCATGTGTGAAGCAATATGCTTCGACACACTAACACAACTCAACATACTAGGTGGTTCGACACTTCCTTGCTCTGTCGAGCAACCTGCTTCGATACAAGGAATTACAATTCAACAATAATCCCTCACATTCTGATGTGAATTCAATTCATTCATGTCGCTTTTTTGATATACTATCTAGGAGATTCTCATTGTCCATTCCTTGAGCACTGACGACCACTCCTTGTCCTCGACAACGTCATATACTTCATATCTGTCAGCTTCCGCTTGATTCGAATTCAAACCACATTATACTGGAACATGCTTACTCATAAACCATATAAAACACCCTTAAAATATATTTGTAATAACAATTAAATGCATTTAATGTCTAAGTTTCTGATTATGAGAAGGATAAAATAAAACTACATTTTAATTCTAACCCTTCTTACTTAAAATCTAAAAACCATAATATTTTATATGGTAAGATAACACAACAATTAAATGCATTTAATGCCTAAGTTTCTGAATATGAGAAGGATCCAAAAGCCTAATCTAACTAACTTGTGAACTTAAAGGACCGAAACATTAAAACGACCACTAAAAAGTTTGGCCTCAAAATTTATGGTAAGAATGGAGATAAATTAACTTTGGTAAATTGTATATCATTTACCATCACTTACACATCCTATCCATATTATTCTCTCTCAACCCTAAGCCATTCAAAAGAACATATACAATTATCATAATATATTTAGAAATTACCGATTAAGCGTTCATGTATATTCTTATATAATGGAAAATAATACTCCTACTTATCCTTCATCAATACCTATCACACATATAGCTTTCCATTAATAATTCAGCTCACGAAAACATTTTCAATAAAAAATCATCATTCACCTTTTGTGTGCGTTCAATTTATTATATTCACCTTGTGTGCATTCAATTAATTCTATCCAAATAACCTCAAAATCAAGTTTCAAACAATCAAAATTAAAATTCAACAATTTAATTAAAATATCAAATGATTAACGATTTGATTAAACAAATACTCTTTAGAAGCATATGACAAGAAATTTCATCAAAATTGCAGTCCCATAATGTAAATTTTGTTTGGTATTAGGGTTGAACACTAGTATTTACAACATCAAATTTATAATAATTTTTATCATCGGCTAATGAAAATATTTGAATTAAGAGATGTTATTCTTAAAAAGAATTCTTTCTATATTTTCACTAATGATAAACACAAGTTAATTGTGAAATAAATCAAGTACTTAGATATGAATGGTTAAGATCCATGGAATTTCAAAAAGACCGATGGAAGTATAACAATTAAAGATGTGACTCTATCTCAAAATCTTTCAACTTTTCGTAAACTAGAACAAGTAAGTTTGAATCAAATGATCATTACTTACTATTCTTACTCTTTGTATAATTATGAGTGTATCAATGTTATAGTGAAATTTTTTAGAACTTTATTTATTTTTCTATAGTTAATTGTATTATTATATACATACAAAGACACAATTTTCTTGAAGTCTAGAACCCCTCAAAATTACCTTGTTGATTATTGATAAAATTTTCTGTTGCTAAATCATCTGTGTTTTAAACATTTTCTTTGTTAAAACCAAATTAATTTCATTGTTTATAAAGCATTTATTGTAACCATTTGATTATTTTGAAGTTAGGTGGTTACAAAATCTCAAAATTTTGACATGTAACATGATTTTAAGTTTTAGGTTTTTTTAGGAATAACAATCTTCTAAGTTTGGGGGTGGTAGTCCTAAGAGCATACACAATAAAAAAATAATAAAAATAGGTACTCAAAGAAAAATAAAAATAAAAAAGTATAAATAAATAAATGAGTACTAAATCGATAAAAAGTTTCGAATTGCTCAAGAAATTTTAGTAAAGAGTTGAAATGAAAAATGAAAAATAGCCAAAGAAGATGAATAAGGAAATGTAGTGTCTAACTCTAAAGATTTAGTTCACTTAGCTTAAATTTATTCTACCTTAAACCAAACCACATTATAATCCTTATGACCTTAAAAGTGTGTGTAATAATTGTTTAATAGACTATTTAGAAATTCTTCAGGCTTTTCTTGTAAAGCATTTCTAATTCTAAGAGCATAGACAATAAAAGGAAAATGATGAAAATAGGCACACAAAAAAAATAAAAAAATAAAAAAAATAAAAAATTAGTCTCGAATTATTCAAAAAAAAAATAGTAAAGAGTTGAAGTGGAAAAAGAAATATTTCCGAATAAAATGAATGAGGGAATCTAGTGTCTAACTCTAATGATTTAACTCACTTAGACTAAATTTATCCTACCTTAACTAAAATCACATTATAACCTTTAAGACTTCAAAAGTGTGTGTAATTATGATTTGATAGACTCTTTAAAAAAATTTAAGTCTATGATAAAATTATCTATACATGTTCATTGAGTGAACATTCTCATTTGAGTGAATTGGTGAAAAGAGAGAGAAAATTGAATAGGTTTGAAGCATAAGTAAAAGTATTTTGAGTTATCCAACCCAAGGTATGAGAATAGAAGTGTTGGTTGAACATGAATATGGAAGTACTTTGATAAGTAATGTCAACTTAGAAATTATTTGTTAGAAAATTAATTTAAATTAAGCGGGTCAAGGCTAGAATCGTGAACAAAATCACTTTCCTTATAAGTATTTCAAGCACTCTCAAATGTCTTAGAGTTGGAACGCAGGAATAATCAGGATCATTCAGCCTATACTCGAGTTTGTACAAGACTGATGAAAACTCAAATGTAGGGAAGAGTATCTAGAATTTTAGTGAAGAGGATGTATGACTTTTGTTATATTTTTCTGAATCCGGAATGAAGTATTTATATGCCATATTGGTGTTGTTTCACAAGGTTGCGACCCTTGGTGAAACGACTTCCTTTTACCAAGAGTTATAATATTTTGCCAAAAGTTATGTACTTTTATCAAAAGTTGCATTGTTTCTCCTACTGCAACATTCTTCAAAAGTTGCATACTTTCATTCTGCAATACTTCATGAAGTGTTGCCTATTTCCAAATTTAAACCTACTATAACACTTCACAAGTGTTGCATATTTCTGAATTCAAATCCGTTGCAACACTTCACAAGTGTTTCCTATTTCTGAATTCGAAATTAATATTCACTTGCATATTTTCTTGTCATTTTGGAACACACTCAAGATTATTAATTCTTAATAATTTATAATAATCCCCCACTTTTTCTAATAATGACAAGATCAATTCTAGAAAAAGAGAAATAAAGAATGTTAATACAGTTAGTTATCTTTCGATTTAAAACTTAACCTTAGTGAGGACAACGCAAAGTCTAATCGGAATGTTAGGTAGAAATGCTTTTAAATCATTAATCCATATGATTTGATTGGCGTTACCTTACACACATTTCTTAAGGGTTCTTCCCCTACCATATGATTAGGCCATCTGCTTTCCTGTTTTATGAATTTTCTGTGAGAGATACTCAAACTCTCACTTTGAGATGGCACCATCTCGGAATTCACATATAGGTGAAGTTCATATTGTATCATTTTCCATGAGACACATACCCTCGGTATTGAAATCCATTAAGAGTTAAAAAACCCAACCCTTATTTTAAAGGTCAACATTATAATGAAATGTTTGACAAACATCCAAATCAACGACTTGTTGTTACCCATTGAGTCTTGAGGTTAATATTATGTTAACATAAGATTGGATTGTCGCCACTGTCAGAACTCTTACTCAAGGAGTTTCAACCTCATATCTCTCGAGGTTGTTTTTACTAAGTCTCTGGCCAGTGGCTTAGTAAATGGATCAACCAGATTATAGCTCGTTCGTATATAGGTGAGTGAAATGATTTCATTTTTAATCAATTTCCTCACAAAGGAATGTCTAAGTCCTACTTGCCTAGACTTTATGTTATACACTTTTTGTACGCTCTAGGTAAAGTGACTTGACTACCACAATGTATCAACATCTTTGGAATATTATCTTTAGCCAATGGAACTTTCAACAGAATGTCCCTCAACCACTCAGCTTCTTCACCAACGGAAGCAAGAGCCTCGAACTCTGATTCTATGGTTGAGAGAGTGATCCAATTTTTTTTCTTGCTCTTCCAAGAAATTATACCTTTGCCTAGTGTAAATATCCACATAAATGCAAATTTATGATATTCAACACTTGATATCAAACTCGTACCGGTATATCCTTCTAATATGGAAAGAAATCTACCATAATGGAGACCAAGATTTTTGGTTTTCGTAGGATAGTCAAAATACTAATGATGGCCTTTTAATGCTCACCATTTAGATTCTTAGTAAAATCTACTCATTTTACTAATTGCAAATGTTAGGTCGGGTCTAGTACATTACATGCACTTGAATATTTCAATTAAGCCACAACTCTTCCATCATTCTTTTGAAGTTTGACACTAGGGTCAAATGGAGTACTCACTTTCTTGAAATGTAAGTGGTTTAACTTGTCAAGTACTTTCTTAACATAATTTGTTTGACTAACTTCATAACCCCCACTATTTTGCTTTACTTTGATCCCCAAAAGTGTGTCAACTAATCCTAGATCATTCATCTTGAATGTGGAAGTTAGAAACCTATCTGTTTCTAAAATTTCTATCATCTCATTGCTAATGATTAATATGTAATCAACATAGAGACAAAGGAATATCACAATGTTGTCACACAACTTTGTGTACAAACACTTGTCACAAGAGTTTGATGAAGAATGTTTTTAGATAGTCATGCATGATGATGCAAGAAGGTTTTAGATGAAGTGAGAGATGAAATTATGAGTAATTTAAATTAGTATATTATAAATTGCAATGAGCACCTTAGTTGTGTTCACTTATCTCAAATAATCACTTGAATTTCTATGTTAAACTTTCTTGATCGACTTCATCATTGATGTGATGACACTTTTGATCCTTTTCTTCTTTAATAATATTTTGTCTTCATCAAAACTAAACTAGATATAAGATGTATTCTTCATAATCCTCCCCTTTTGATGATGGAAAAATATTGTCTCCTCCTAAGTTGTGTGTCTCCCCCTTAATTGGTGAATCAAAAAGCACATAACCTTCCGATTTCTCCTTGTAAATCTCCTCATTGAGATCTCCATTTAGTAATGTTGTTTTGACATTAATTTGATGAACTATAAGGTCATGCAAATAAGTTAATGCAAATAATACTCTAGTTTTCATTGTGCTTGCTACTATTGCATATGTGTTGAAATAATCAACACCTTCTTTTGTTAAAAACAACATTGATCATTAATCTAGACTTGTAGAATCATCTTCCACTTGAAGAGTAATAGGAATCTTACGAACACAATTCTTACTATTTCCTTCAATTAGATAAAAGAAATAAATGGACTATTGATAACGCGAAAACACATCAGATAATTGCCTTGATTTACACTCAAAGATCATATCATTTCAGTTAATAACCCGATTATTGCGCAAGTACTCGTGATGTTTTTGCAGGTATTTAAATCTTCATGCATTAAAGAGAAAAATGAAGAAAAGGAAGAAAAAGAAGAAGAAATAGATGAGAAAGCAAAGAAAAAGCAGAAAACCAGATTATGCAGAATTTGCTTATGTGACGACCGTCACAGATTCATGACACTCGTCACGACCCAGACTATGACGACCGTCACAGGCCCATGACGAGCATCACGCGGCCATAATATGCGCTTTGAAACAGTCAGCCACAGGCACCCAAACGTGCCTAAATTCCCTCCAACAAACTTACTCCCACGAATTCCTCATTCAAACCAAGTCTTCCTTGAATATCTCAAACACCAAGACCTAAAGGAGCACTATATAAAGGACCAAAATGGGAAAAATTGGGAAGGCCTACATTTACACTTACGCTCTACAATTTAGTTTTACAGCTTTCTAGCTTTTAGTATTTTCTTTTCAACAACCTTGTTTCCGTTGCCTTATTTTATTCGCCATTCTTTTTAGAGTTTCCCTTTTCCTTTCCGTTTTCCAGTTAGCCATAGTAGTAGTTTCCTACACTAGAGAACTACTACACTTTATTTAATTTTAGTAGTAATTTGTATTGAAGAAGCAAAGCCTACCGGCTTGTGGAGGACTGCTCAAGTACTCCAAGAATCGCTATACTCGGTTACTTCGATCTCCAGGTTTTTATTGAATTATTATTATTATTGCCCAATTATTATTATAATTATGTTTGCCGTAATGTTGATCTGTATATGCTCTGTGTTTTCCTTATTTAACATGTCTGGCTAAACTACCGGTATCGGTATGTAGCAACTTAATTTGATGGGATTTAATAATAACCGGTGAAAACCCTTTTTCTCAAACAATCTTTTAGGCTGAAGTTTTTAATTTAAATTTAATTAAATTTATCACAAAAGCGTGAAAAGCTATTTAATACGGTTTTGCCACGAGAGTGGAAAATTAACTAAGGTGAGAACCAACAATCGCGAGAGCGTGAGGCTCAAGCTGGATAGTAAAAATTAGGCATTGAGTTTAAAAACAGCGAGAGCACTTTAAAAGCAATTAGAACTTAATTATTTTCAAAAAGCAATTTTAACTTCAAATAGGACAGCGAGAGCGTACATTCTGACTTAAAGCTATAGGCCGAATCAACAATCACGAGAGTGTGAGATAAAGCTTTTTAAATAAATATTTTCTACTGAGAGATATTTGGCATTTAAACTATTCACCGATGACTTATCGAATCCCTGACAATTAATGCGTTGCTTACTGATTCCTTTCATAAATTCTTTCTTAAAACTAAAATTCCCTTAGATTTACTATATTGCCCCCGAACTTCTACTAATCAATTCCCTTAGCTAAACATAGTGACGTTAGTAACACTAGTTTGACCATAGGTCCCTGTGGGATCGATATCTTTTAAAACTAAAGCGACTGGACTGTGCACTTGCAGTCAAGTACCCGACAGACTATATTTTATATATAGCCAGATCAAGCATCAAGTTTTTGGCGCCGTTGTCGGGGACCTGTTTTAGTCGAATAGTGTGATTCTTTCGTTGCATGGTATAAACTAAGGTAAAAATAAAAACTAATCCTCTCTCCCTTATTTCCCTGATTGTATGCCAAGTACTCGCTCACAAGGCGATAACTTAGCACCACCAATCCCTGAATTAGAGCGTTTCTTATACGTGAGACGCCGAATACATGAATATCAACAAAAGTATGATATTCCCGATATCTTCTCTCCTCCTAAACCAGAAGAAAAACCAAACATGGCTGAAGAAGGACCACAGAATCATCCTCTTAAATTCTATGTTACCCCGTCCCAACAAGAACCTCACAACAGTATTGTTTCCCCCGCTATAAATCGAAATGATTTCGAGCTGAAAC
Source organism: Lathyrus oleraceus (assembly GCF_024323335.1). Taxonomy (NCBI): domain Eukaryota; kingdom Viridiplantae; phylum Streptophyta; class Magnoliopsida; order Fabales; family Fabaceae; genus Lathyrus; species Lathyrus oleraceus. The sequence goes on from NC_066584.1 coordinate 294,359,238, forward strand.
CCTCACTATTATCAGTCGTCTAACAACATCAATTTGCTGGAAATCCTACGGACGATCCTAATGAACACCTGACCAAGTTTGTGCAGCACGCAGATACTATAAAGGCGAATGATGTATCTCAAGATGCGATAAGACTGCACCTTTTTCCTTTCTCATTAAGAGACAGAGCTTGGGCTTGGTTACAATCCTTGCCCTCGAACTCCGTTACGACATGGGAAGAACTGAAGAACGTCTTCTTATCCCGATATTTTCCGCTGAGCAAAACTGTTATGCTAAGAGCTCAAATCAACGGATTCAGGCAAAAAGATGTAGAATCTCTCTACGAAGCGTGGGAGAGATACAAGGACATGATGAGGATATATCCACATCACGGTCTCGAAGACTGGGTGATCATTCACACATTTTACAACGGGCTTCTGTATAACACAAGACTTACAATAGACGTTGTCGCGGGCGGTGCACTTATGGATAGGCCATACAACGAAGCTTATCAACTCATTGAAAACATGGCCCAAAACCATTGCCAATGGGGAGGTGAAAGAACTCCAGTGGAAAAGTCCCAGACTAAGGGTGGAATGTACGAAATCAGTAGCCTTGACCATGTTCATGCAAAGGTAGATGCCCTTGTTCAAAAATTAGATAACTTGACCATACCACCCGCAACCACCGTGGGTGCTGTAACTCCAAACTATGAGTTATGTGGAAACCCTGGACACACTGCACAAGAATGTCAAATATTAGAAGGAGTCCCAACCGATCAAGTGAATTACACACAAGGAAATCCCTATTCGAATACCTATAACCCATGTTGGAAAAACCATCATAATTTCTCGTATAAGAATAACAATGCCCTTTATGCACCTGGCCAAGCACCAACTGTTCCGCATGGATATCAAAAGCCAGCTAATAATGCTCCTAACATGCTTAGGAAGTCAAATCTTGAATTGATGATGGAAAGCTTCATAGCTACCCAAGCTCAGACAAACAAAGACTTCTTACAAGCACCAGCTATAGATGATACCTGCTATCTGCTTGATGTCATAGACGAGTGCGTGAGAGAGATGGAGATGCAAGAAACCATATATTCTGACATAATGAAAATCCAAATCCCTCCAATCTTTGAAGACGATAATTGGCATGAACCATACCAAAACGAAAGTCTAAGCGAATGCTTAGCACTTACACCCGACCACATGCCATGCCCAAAGAAACCTGACTTGGAACTAAAAACACTACCAAAGAACCTAAGATACGAATTCCTAGACGCTGAATTGAAAAGACCAGTAATAGTCAACGCTGACTTAGGACAGATGGAAACTGAGAAATTACTAGATGTTCTAAGAAAATACCCAACAACGTTAGGATATAACATCGCCGATCTAAAAGGAATAAGTCCTTCTATCTGTATGCATCGCATTATGCTGGAGGAAGATTGTAAAACCTCTAGAGAACACCAGAGAAGGATCAACCCAATCCTAAGTACCGTAGTCAAGGATGAAGTAAAGAAACTGCTAGATGCTGGGATCATATACCCTATCTCTGATAGTCAACGGGTCAGCCCCGTTCATGTAGTACCTAAGAAAGGAGGCATTACAGTTGTTAAGAATGAGAAGGGCGAATCCATAGCACAAAGGGTTATGACTGGAAGCAGAATGTGCATTGACTATAGAAAACTAAATAAAGCCACTCGTAAAGATCATTTCCCTCTACCCTTCATTGACCAAATGCTTGAACGATTGGCTAAGCACTCTCACTTCTGCTATCTAGACGGTTATTCAGGATTCTTTCAAATCCCAATCCATCCTGATGACCAAGAAAATACTACTTTCACATGCCCTTATGGTACATTCGCCTACCGACGAATGCCATTTGGATTATGTAATGCTCCCGCAACATTTCAAAGATGCATGATGGCAATCTTTGCCGATTTTATAGACGACATCATGGAAGTCTTTATGGATGATTTTTCTGTTTGTGGGCAGAGTTTTGAAGGATGTCTATCTAACCTCAAAATGGTACTCGAAAGATGCGTGAAAGTAAACCTCGTTTTAAACTGGGAGAAATGCCATTTCATGGTTCAACAAGGAATTATGTTAGGTCACGTAGTATCTGACAGAGGAATTGAAGTAGACAAAGCTAAGATCAAAATCATAGAGAACCTTCAACCTCCAAAAACCGTACGAGAAATAAGAAGCTTTCTTCGACACGCCGGTTTCTACCGGCGTTTTATTAAAGATTTCTCGAAAATAACCAAGCCACTTACATGATTATTAATGAAAGACGCTGACTTCATATTTGATGAAAAATGCTTAACAGCGTTCAATCAACTGAAAACATCTTTAATCACCGCACCCATAATGCAACCACCTGACTGGAGATTACCCTTCGAAATCATGTGCGATGCGAGTGATTACGCAGTAGGCGCAGTACTAGTACAAAGGAAGGATAAGAAGCTTCATGCTATTTACTATGTGAGCAGAACGCTAGATCCATCCCAAATGAACTACGCCACCACTGAAAAAGAACTTCTAGCAGTCGTGTTCGCTTTGGACAAATTCTGTTCCTACCTAGTGGGGGCAAAAATTATCATTTATACCGACCACGCCGCTATTAGATATCTGTTAAGTAAGAAGAATGCCAAACCAAGACTTTTAAGATGGATCTTACTCTTACAAGAATTTGATTTAGAAATAAAAGACAAGAAAGGTACTGAAAACGTAGTAGTAGACCACTTATCACGTATCGAAGGGAATAAGCCTGAACAAATCTCAATTAATGATGATTTCCCTTACGAACGACTTATAGCCCAAATGGAAAGTGATATGTCTGAACTAACATTAAACGATACAGAAATAGAAGAATCCGTGGAAGAAATACATGCGAATGCAACTCTGCCATGGTATGCTGATTTTGTCAACTACCTAGCTGTCGGAGTACTTCCACCGGACTTATCTTACCAACAGAAGAAGAAATTCTTCCATGACCTTAAACAGTATTACTGGGATGAACCTCTAGTTTTCAAAAGAGGTACCGACGGTATCTTCCGTCGATGTGTTCCGGAGGACGAAATAGAAGATATAATCTCTCATTGCCATTCCGCTCCCTATGGAGGGCATGCAAGTACCTCAAAGACTTGTACTAAGATCCTGCAATCAGGCCTCTTTTGGCCTACTCTATGGAAAGACGTCCATAACGCGGTTATAAAATGCAACCGGTGCCAACGTACTGGCAACATCTCAAGACGCGATGAAATGCCACAAACAGGAATCTTAGAAGTGGAAGTCTTTGACGTATGGGGGATTGACTTCATGGGACCATTCCCAGCTTCTTTTGGTAATAAATACATACTCGTTGTTGTCGACTATGTTTCAAAATGGATCGAGGTTGTAGCTTCTCCAACAAGTGACACATGAGTGGTGATCAAGTTATTCAAGAACATTATCTTTCCCAGATTCGGTGTGCCAAAACTAGTGGTTAGTGACGGTGGATCCCACTTCATATCAAATATCTTTGGAAAACTTCTTCTGAAGTATGGAGTCCGACACCGCGTAGCAACACCATATCATCCACAAACTAGCGGGCAAGTCGAAGTATCGAATCAAGAAATTAAACAAATTCTTGAGAAGACCGTAGGAATATCCAGAAAAGACTAGTCATCCAAACTAAACGAAGCTTTGTGGGCCTACAGGACGGCTTATAAAACCCCGATAGGAACCACACCCTTCAAACTAGTTTATGGTAAATCATGCCACCTCCCTGTGGAATTAGAACACAAAGCATATTGGGAAATTAAAACCCTAAATATAAACTATACTTCCACAGACGAGAAACGGATTCTGGACATCCACGAATTAGAAGAGCTGAGATTGGACGCTTACGAGAATGCCAGGATCTACAAAGAACGAACCAAAAGATGGCATGACAAACGCATTTCTAGGAAGGAGTTTAAAGTCGGCGACGTAGTGCTACTATTCAATTCAAGACATAAACTTTTTCCAGGAAAACTCAAATCTCGGTGGTCCGGCCCTTTCGAGATCACCAAAGTCCTAAATAGTGGTGCGATAGAAATAAAAGGTAGGAATAATGACCCTTTCATAGTAAACGGGCAGCGACTAAAGCATTATCATAATATCGGAAATAGAGACTATTCGAATAGTCTCAGACTCATAGAGCCGCCCGCTCAACCCAACACCTAGTACACCGCGACGCTACTGTCGAACTTACGACATTAAACAAAGTGCTTAGTGGGAGACAACCCACCCTTTTTCCTTTTTGTTATCTTTATTACAAACTATTTTCCTTCTTTGACTTTCTTCTTTATTCCGTTTTCTCCCCTCTTCTTGATTCCTTGCAGTCATTCTTGTTGCTAATAGTAACTAACTTAGACATATTGGATACTGATAAACAGGAAAATTACTAACTAGTTAGTTAATTACTTTAATCATGCAACAAATAGAGACAGTTTTCAGAGGCAGAGTTCAACGAAGGAGGTATGATTATCTAGCCCGGAAGGATATGGCATTGACCATATATTATGATGGACCGACCATGGATAAATTAGGCATCCGAGATAGCATCCTATTTATGTTTAACCAGCTTGGGTGGGAGAATGCAGCCATTAAAAGACGGTTTGTCACGTACCGTGAACTAACCTTAGAATTCCTTAGCTCCCTTGTATACAACCCCGAACATGGTTACGGACTTAACAAAGGGTTGATATCCTTTAGGTTATTTAGCATGGACTTCACCTATACCCGTCGAGACCTTGCTGACCTCCTAGGATTCCCTAGTGGCCCTTTCGTTTTTACTATCCGCCAGGAGGACCTAATCGAAGACATCGACCTAGATGACTTTTGGGGTAGTATATCTGGAGAATCCAACCCTAACCCGAATGAGATGCACTCACATAAGATCCATAACCCTGCTATCCGATACTTTCATAAAATACTAGCCCACACCCTATTTGGTAAGGAAGAAAATAACACCTTAGTGTCTCGCGATGAACTCTTCATCCTACTTTGTGTCGATCAAGGTCGACATGTCAATATCGTGACATTCATCATGGAAAGATTTGTTCACCTTGCTAAGAAAAACCGTACCCCAATAACCATAGGTGGCCTAGTAACCATGATAGCAGACGCCATAGGACTTGTACGCCCACTTTATGAACTTATACCATTTGGAAACATTTGACCAATGGATATCGAATTTTGCTTTAACCGCAGAATCATAGAAAACATTGGAACGGATACCTTTGATTATCTAATCAGTAACGAAGTGGTTCGACTATTCACCTTGCCTAACCATGAGAAAACGAGTGTTCACAACCGCGATAACTGGATTTATGACTTAGAGGAACACCCTATTGATCCACCTTCACCTCCCACGACTCCGCCTAAATATGAGTGTATCAATGACCCTATCTATATGGAAGAATCTGACCCTGAAACACCTCCCAACTATTATAACATTGATGAACCGGTCCCTCCATCATACGCTGATAATCATGCCATGCTCATCACCCGTCTGAATGGTTTTCAAGCTGACATCACAATTGTGAAAGAAGAGATAAAGCTCATACGCTTTGATGTCTTAGGCCTGATGGATATAGCCATTGAGCAGTTTCATTATCTGAATGAAGTTGTCGCTGCATTGGGACAAAACCATGGCTAATACTACTGACCACTGATTTCTCCTACTCGCACCAAGCAATGAGGACACTGCTTTGTTTTGTGTAGGGAGGGAGCACATTTATTTCATTACTTTTGTTTAAATTACTTTATTGCTTCTGTTTGCTATGTTATCGCTACAATTTTTTCCTATGTTACATTTAATTTCAATCTATTAATGCATTTGCAATTCATTTACTTATGCTCATTTATTTATTTATTTATTTATGCATTTATGCTGTTAAAACTCAATTGCTTAGTTACCATTATTATGTTGTTATCATATGCTGCTGCAACCTGTGTTAGAAAATTGAAAATCTGAGTGTGACGCCCGTCTCACAGACGTGACGACCGTCACAGATCTGCCACGATCGTCACACGGCATGCAAGTGACCGTTACGAGCATCTGACCGTTGTAGACGAACGTTACGCATCCGTTGCGTGTGACGACCGTCACACCCCTGTGACGACCGTCACGAATTCCAGAGAGTTCGCCTATAAAAGCAGGTGCTCTTTCTCTCTTCTTCCTCATCAATCACCACTCTTTGACATTCTGCTCTTCATCTATTCAATTCTTTACATTTTCTTCAAGCGTGTAACTCACAAATATTCTATCCCACCCACCAATACCAAAAGTTCCATACACCTCACAAATGGCCCGCCAAGAAAGAGCTACTCCCGACCTATCAACCGTCGTATTCCAAAATGGGGAAGCCGACGAACGTCAAAGAAACAACTACCTCAAGTTCTACCAACGCTCCGTTCAAGCTACGAGGTATGTTGATCATGAATGCCTGACGGAGTTAGGACTTTTGGAAGGCGTGGAGTGGATGCTAGCTAACTCAAGCTTGACGCAACTCTGTACCACGCCATAGCCAACCTACGAAGCGCTGACCCTAGAATTTCTAAGTTCCTACTCTTATATCACACCCCCTGGCGCTACCCAATATCTCACCGGTGTCGCCACCTTTAGAATGTTCGGCACCGAGTATTCTCTAAATCAAACCCAGATAGCGAGAATGCTTGGTTTCCGACATGGAGAAGGAATCCACTGTTGTATCCCAGAAGGATGGTCAAAGATAGCATTCCCAGTTTGGCACAACCTCGCCAACATGAACTCCACAAGCTGGGATACGCTCAACGCAACATATATCCACAACCCAGCCATTAGATACTTTCACTGAGTCCTGGGGCACACAGTTTTTGGAAGAGCAGCAACCACAAAGTAAACTCCCAGGAACTTTTCCTTCTTCACTATGTGTTTGCCCAAATTGCGCTCAATGTTACTCCTTTTTTACTAGCCAACATCCAGGCTGCATGCATGAGAGGTAGCCAGGCGTTTTGTTGTGGGGGAATCATCACCTCTATAGCATTAGGCTTGAACCTGGGAGATAGGCTAGCCAACTTACCAGCCCTGGAAGCAGAATTCCTCGACATCGACTACTGTTGTGCTTCACACCTGATCAAAGCAAGAGATGACGGGAAGTATCATCCTGTTGTCAGAAACAAAGTAGTTAGAAGCATCATCATGCCCAACAGGAACCGCACAGATCCGAGAGAAATGGCAAATTGGATTTTTGATCTGGATGCCCCCGAGCCAAATGATGGAAATCCTGGTAATGGTGCAGATGAAGTCAAGGGGAAGCTTGACAAAGGCATGCCTCAACCACCTCAAGAGCACGCTGCAGAGACTTCTTCCCGAGGACAGCGGAGAAGCGAACGAAGACCCTCCTCCATGGAAAACATCTACGCCGAGATGTTATGACACAACCAAATAATGAAAGACCGCCAAACGGAACTGATGCAAGCGATCCAGCAAATGCAGCGGGATCAGCACGATTATGCTAACTGGCATGATCAGGGGATGGCAGAACTTTCAGACCAGATGAGTGCCCTGATTTATCGCGTAGATACCATCCCGGAGTATGCTCAGCATGTAGAATTGGATCCTACCCAGCGAGGAAGGGGTGAGCGAGCAAGAGCAAGAGCCAGAGCACGCAGAAGTCAGCAAAGGAACAACGAGTAGTGATTTTTGTTTCTTTCCTTTTTTTTTCCTGTATACTGTCGCATTGAGGACAATGCATTGTTTAAATGTGGGAGGAAATCCTTATCACTCTTCTACTTGTTTTTATTGCTAATATTTTCAGCTAATACAATTTTTTTTGCTTGTCCTTATCAATCATTTTTACATATTTTGGCATAACAAAAATTTTCCTTAAGATTAAATGCATACCCTACGAGTACATAGGTTGTCTTGCGGAGGCTTTGTTAGGAAAACTGAGAAAGATCTAACAAGATTGATACCGTCTCGACACCCTAGATCCCTCACTTCTACGAGATCAGTTTGAATAACCATTATACCGACACCTTAAGTCTCCATTCTAGATTAACCCCTAGTAGTTTATACTAGCAGTCAACACCGTCTCAAGCGCAAACCACGTGGAGAGCCGATGAATATAAGTGTTTGATGTCTACAAATTAAGAAATTCCTTCATACTGTTGCTATCAAGAAATTGATAAACGAACCATACAAAAGGTTGTAAAGTTATGCAAAAAGAAGGAACATAAACCCCAATTGGTTGGTCCAGAGGTACCTGGTACAAGACTCGGCAGGGAGAACTACGGCTCGATCCCCCACAACCTTCAAAAAGGGGATATATAAAGGGGTACCACACTAGTGTACTAGACCCCCCGTGCTAAGAAAAAGGATCAAAGTCACTAACCGGCTACTTCACTAAGTGCGTGCGAAGGCAAAAGGCTTAATGTGATTGCGCTAGAATGAAACCGGGTGAAATAGAAACAGAGACACTAGGTTGAGCTATAATAGCATGATTCGAACTGGCTTGTGAAAAGGAGAGATCTACACTAAAGCTGAAAGCTCGTGTCGGCACGGTATCTTTGGTGTTTTACTTGAATATCGACCATCTTAACAATCCACCTGACAACCACATACGAATGTGTAATGTATTCGCGCTTAACTTTGTTTTCAAATTGTATTTGCTTGAGGACAAGCAAAGATTCAAGTTTAGGGGAGTTTGATAACGCGAAAACATATCAGATAATTGCCTTGATTTACACTCAAAGATCATACCATTTCAGTTAATAACCCGATTATTGCGTAAGTATTCGTGATGTTTTTGCAGGTATTTAAATCTCCATGCATTAAAGAGCAAAATGAAGAAAAGGAAGAAAAAGAAGAAGAAACAGATGAGAAAGCACAAAAAAAGCAGAAAACCAGATAATGCAGAATTTGCTGATGTGACGACCGTCACAGATTCATGACACTCGTCATGACCCAGACTGTGACGACTGTCACAGGCCCATGACGAGCGTCACGCGGCCACAATATGCGTTTTGAAACAGTCAGCCACAGACACCCAAACACGCCTAAATTCCCTCCAACAAATTTACTCCCACAGATTCCTCATTCAAACCAAGTCTTCCTTGAATATCTCAACCACCAAGACCTAAAGGAGCACTATATAAAGGACCAAAATGGGAAAAATTGGGAAGGCCTACATTTACACTTACGCTATGCAATTTAGTTTTACAACTTTCTAGCTTTTAGTATTTTCTTTTCAGCAACCTTGTTTCCGTTGCCTTATTTTATTCGCCATTCTTTTTAGAGTTTCCCTTTTCCTTTCCGTTTTCCAGTTAGCCATAGTAGTAGTTTCCTACACTGGGGAACTACTACACTTTATTTGATTTTAGTAGTAATTTGTATTGAAGAAGCAAAGCCTGCCGACTTGTGGAGGACTGCTCGAGTACTCCAAGAATCGCTATACTCGGTTACTTCGATCTCCAGGTTTTTATTGAATTATTATTATTATTATTTCCCAATTATTATTATAATTATGTTTGTCGCAATGTTGATCTGTATATGCTTTGTGTTTGCCTTATTTAACATGTCCGGCTAAACTACCGGTATCGGTATGTAGCAACTTAATTTGATGGGATTTAATAATAACCGGTGAAAACCCTTTTTCTCAAACAATCTTTTAGGTTGAAGTTTTTAATTTAAATTTAATTAACTTTATCACAATAGCGTGAAAAGCTATTTAATACGGTTTTGCCACGAGAGTGGGAAATTAACTAAGGTGAGAACCAACAATCGCGAGAGCGTGAGACTCAAGCTGGATAGTAAAAATTAGGTATTGAGTTTAAAAATAGCGAGAGCACTTTAAAAGCAATTAGAACTTATTTATTTTCAAAAAGTAATTTTAACTTCAAATGGGACAGCGAGAGCATACATTCTGACTTAAAGCTATAGGCCGAATCAACAATCACGAGAGTGTGAGATAAAGCTTTTTAAATAAATATTTTCTACTGAGAGATATTTGGAATTTAAACTATTCACCGGTGACTTATCGAATCCCTGACAATTAATGCGCTGCATACTGATTCCTTTCATAAATTCCTTCTTAAAACTAAAATTCCCTTAGATTTACTATATTGCCCCTGAACTTCTACTAATCAATTCCCTTAGCTAAACATAGTGACGTTAGTAACACTAGTTTGACCATAGGTCCCTGTGGGATCGATATCTTTTAAAACTAAAACGACTGGACTGTGCACTTGCAGTCAAGTACCCGACAAACTATATTTTATATATAGCCAGATCATGCATCAACTATCAATTTTTTCGATTCTAGATCCTTAACATTTCAGACTCTCTTGATTATTCTAAGTTCGGGTTATTTTTCAACAAACCAGAAGAATCTTCCTCACGAAATTCTTCATTAGTGACGAACTTTCGATTTGTGTTTTACCAATCTGTGGAACTTTCGATTATAACTTAAACAATTTTAAATTAGACGGTATATTTTTCAACTTTAAAATTAAATAATGAATTTGAACACTTTACTGATTAACAAATTTTACTTTATTAAATAATTCCAAAATTTAAGACTTGCGTATCATTTTATTTAAAAGTGTATGTATTCTAGAAGTAAAACTAATCTTTTTGTTCAAACAATAACAAAATGTTAAATTGATTTAGTGGAAAATACCTATATCCATGTGCTTGTTTTAGCCAATTTTGTCAAAGTAACTTATACCTTTTCATTCAAATTATAGATGAAATGATTAGACATGGCAACATAATCCGTACCCAGGGGTACCAACCCGAACCCACCCCGAAGTTGACGGGGAAAACCCGTTTTGATTGGGTTTGGATTCGTGTTTGGGTTTTCCCCGATTTTAAAATATGGGACGGGTCGGGTAATGGGGACACTAGTACCCACCCCGAACCCGTCCCTGAACCCGTCCCGTTTATTTTATTATGTACATTATTATTTATTTTTCATAATTTAGAATATTAAATATGTGGTCAATGTTTTGATATTTTAATATGAATTTATTATTTAAAATATTTGAAATGTATGTATGGATTTTTTTTAGGTTGTTTTAATTTATTATTTGTAATATAATTTTATTTTGGAAAAATAAATATTTCTATTAAAAAAATTGATTTCACTAAATGAATGGTGGCGGGGCGGGGATACCCGAACCCGTTTGGGACGGGTTCGGGTTTTGATTCTCCATCCCCGTTTGAGTTTGGACGTGGGGAACGGGGATTGTTTGGGGATTCGGGTTTGGGTTTGGGGGAGGTAAAAACTGTCCCCGACCCGCCCCGTTGCCATGCCTAGAAATGATGCAATGGTCTAGTGGAGCCGTTTCTCCCTATACGTGCCTCTTGGGAAACACAAATTATGTTAGAATCTTGCCATTAACAACTTTTGGTTGTTTCTCTATTTTTTCATGTTTCTATTAATTTGTAAAAACTGATTTTAATTCAAAATTGACACCTCGGAATCATACCTTTGGATAAATAAGGTGTGCCTTACCACTACTACACGTTACAATACTGTGTTTGTATTGTGATTTCAATTACTTTCTCCGTTTTTTATTATATGTCACTTTAGAAAAATATTTTGTACCACAATATAAATCGTTTTATAATATTAATGAATCATTAATGTTATTTTTCCTATTATACCCTTAAATATTTATTATTCTCTCTTTTCAATTATGTCAATTTGTCTTTCCAATACCATAAATGAAGGATAATGTTGTAAAACCCTTCATAATTTATCTTTTTCATACCATAATTATTACATTTCTTAATACGTGTGAAAAGTCAAAAACGACTTATAATAAAAAACTGAGGGAGTATTATATATTATTTCAAAATTATCATTCAACCATTAACGTATAGTATTTTGCCAAATAAAAATCATATTGTGCCCGTAATTTCGGTAACAAGAAAATCATGAAATTAAATAATGTCAATATCACAGTTTCAATATATGCATATGTCTCCGTATGAAATAAAACGAAGTGAAAATGAATAATGATTAATGATCAAGATTCATAATACAATAACATGATTTACGAATTTATGTTATTGTATTATGAATAAAACGAAGTGAAAATGAATGATGATTAATGGAGATTCATAATGCAATAACATCTTAATGCTATAATGGTTGACAATTTTGTATTATGATCAAGATTCATAATACAACAAAACGAAGTGAAAATGAATGATGATTAATGATCAAGATTCATAATACAATAACATAAAACGAAGTGAAAATGAATGATGATTAAAGAAAAAATAATAATTAGACTATCTTAATGCTATAATATCGCATCAGAACAATATTGTCAAATATTTATGGATTCATGATAATTTCCAAATTATAAATATAATAGATTTTCTATAACTTCAAATATTATCATTATTACCAAAAATTAAAATATTGGTAATCTAATTCTTATACTAATTATTAGTGAAAATGTCATTTACAATCTTGATATTATAATTTTTACACTATTTTAATTTATTTTTAATAAAAAAATAATAAATCGTACTTAGATCAATAATGACAAAATCTTCTTGTACTCTTTTTTTTAGTATTTTTGATTTGTCACTTTTATATTTAAAATGAAACGGAAGTCTCGGTTGTCATTATTTGAATACTTATGAGATTGTTAGAAAATTAATTTAAATCAAGCGGGTTGAGGCTAGAATCGTGAATGAAATCACTTTCCTTATAAATATTTCAAGCAATCTCAAATGTCTTGGAGTTAGAACACGGGAATACCAAGGATAATTCAACCTATACTCGAGTTTGCACAAGACTGATGAAAACTCGAATGTAGAGAAGAGTATCTGAAATTTTAGTGAAGATGATGTATGTTTTTTGTTATATTTTTCTGAATCCGAAATGAAGTACTTATAGGTCACATTGGTGTTGTTTCACAAGGTTGCGACCCTTGGTGAAACAACTTTCTTTTACCAAGAGCTACAATCTTTTGCCAAAAGTTATATACTTTTATCAAAAGTTACATTATTTCTCCTGTTGCAACATTCTTCAAAAGTTGCATACTTTCATTCTGCAACATTTCATGAAGTGTTGCCTATTTTTAAATTTGAAATTAATCTTCACTTGCATATTTTCTTGTCATTTTGGAGCACACTCATGATTATTAATTCTTAATAATTTTTATTATCATCAGCAAAGTAAGTAAAAATCAAACTTTTCTTAAATCTCATTTTTCAAGTATTTTCTATGAAGACAAGGAAATGTTCATATTTTGGATTTTGATGATAGTATGAGAGACTATAATTGGAGTACTTAAATTTGTGGTTTTGAAGTTTTTTTCCTTCTATTAATACATTTTCATTTTATAGGTTTTAATTTAAAAAAATGAATATTCGTGAAAAATACCAAACCATGTTGAAAGCATACTAACCAAACAAACTTCAAAGTATTTTATTGTGAAAGTTATAATGAAGAAGCAGGAAGAAGAGTGGAATATGAAGACCGAAAGAAAATACGAGAAAAGTACGTACCATAGTCAATAGCGGTACACTTAACCATCATAGCAGCGCTATTGAACTTCAACAAGTCATTGCAACACTCAACAAGTACAATTCACATATCCAAACGTTTTGCTTGAATTGTAAAAATAATAGAGTCATCTAATATTTGCACGCTTACAAGACACCACGACACTATCAAACACAAGAAGGCAAAAACGACACTTACATTTGCATAACGGTGTTATCCAAACCATTTGTCAAATTCTGGACCTGATTCATGAAACAACCGCTGACACTTAACTACAATAGCAACATGATCACATCTTTTTAGAATTTTTCCTATAATATAAAATTGCATTTAATCATTAGGGGTCCTATTTTTAAAGAGTTTAAGGTATTTTTCTATATCAATGAGTGGTAAAAGCAAAGGCTAACATTAGCAACTTGTTCCTAATCATCGTAAGTCTTTATTATTGCCTTTCTATTGTTAAAACCATGGACCCCTTAAGGATAAGTGTGAATTTGTGTTTAATATTATATTATTTTATTTGAGTTTAATGCTTTCTCACATCTACGAAATTGAGAAAATTGATTTAGATGGCAATTGAGATTTAGCAATGAATTATTCATCTGATTTGTAAAACTATGAGAATGTAATGATAATATGTGCTCCGATAGGAATATATTCTACCATTAGTCTAATTTTACGTGCTAGAAAACATTTGTCATTATAGTTTGAGACTCCAAATATAATGAGGACTGCTCTGACGAAGTGGATCATTATAAAACTATGTATAATATACATCTAGAAAATACATTATACACAATTTTAATTGGTACTGATACACCACAAGTGTCTAACGGCATCACTATATATATATATATATATATATATATATATATATATATATATATATATATATATATATATATATATATATATATATATATATATATATATATCATAAAGAAAATACAACTATGACACATGTTATACATGTGTGTCTAATCAAAAACTTAGATATATGTACAATATCCACATTGCACGTAATCCACAGCGAAAGATCACAATAACGAAAGTCTTTGAAACATCATCATACAAGCTCATCCTTGCCTTGAACCTGCAAAGAACCATGTGAAAAGAAACAATAATAATGGAGTGAGATAATAATCTTAGTGGGTTCCCTATCTTATGGGACTCAAATCCACTTCAAGAACTATCACTCGTATGGGACTCGAACTCACTTAGAGTATCTTTCACTATATGGGACTCGAATCAACTTAGGCGTCCACCTCTTCTCCATGGACCCAATCCATAATTGGGACTTAAACCTATTATGAGGCACAAATCATTTGTGCCACATCCCTAATTCCACTTTACATAAGCATCTCAATTAGGATGTGCACGATCAAGGGTAAATTCCAAATGTGTGACTGGTTCTTAACAATCACCACGTGATTATTCTCATCAAACACCATGTAATCATACAATAATCACCATGGGTTGATATCATAATTACCATATAACTATATCACACTCATAATATATTATAGTGTTTTTCCATACAAGCTATTTTAATTCGCAATTGAATCATCGTTAACCATCCATGCCATCCATCACTTTCCTTAAATGGAATGATCCAACTCTAGGAACTAATCTTTTATGGATGCACAAAGAGGTACCTCTTTCATTCGAGCATTACAACTTATTTACCATAACCTAAGTTATCTTTATTAATTCATTCACTTAGTTAAAAACCTAGGTTTAGCCTCACTTTTCATCATAAATTTTAATCAATTATTATGCATTCAACACAATTAAGCAATCCATAGTATGTTTCATAATACACACATATTAACTCATACACATACACATCACAACATGATACATGAAATATACATAATAGTTCATCACCAATTAGGAGTTTCGAAACAAACGTTCCTCACCAATAACCAAACAATAACATTTGGCATTCATATAGGTTTTCCTTACAAGTTCTTCACTTAACTTGTTACAAAAACCTTAGGTGAAGCTTTCACGTAACCCACTTCGACCTAAACTATTCCACCTACACGTCCCATAGTAAGTGTATGTTTGTTCATCCTATGATGGAGATTACCCGGACCAAACGTGTAATTTGAGTGGGATAATAACATAAATGTTTCACTATGTTACATCTCTCTATGTTAGATTTCCAACACATCCGACCGTGTCTCATTCTGAATTACGAAACTAAAGTTACGTCACAAACAATGCCAAGAAAAAAAATACAAAGTTATTAGACTCGCTGGGCGAGCTAGCATCGTGCAGAGCGAGATTGGGATAGAAGGTCGCGCTTGAAGCCTCATGAAGTAGTTGAAGGCTCACTGAGTTCCCCCAGGCGGTGTTAGAACAAGATTTGGTTCTGTATTTATACCTTGAGTTTTGATGATAACAATGTTGCATTTGTGTCAGAATAATTTTGGTACCCTAATAGTTTGTTATTGTGTAGCTTTAACAACCATTTCTAATTCTGAGTATATGACGTGCAACATCATCAGTTTTTGGATAATGAGTTCCAATTCCGCTTTTGCGCTAGTCATAAGAAGTCCTGAAAGATGTTCAATGTTGGTGCTGCAATGTTCTTTCTGCTTCTATGTTGTTTCACTCTTGAGAAGCTTTTGAGGAGACGATATGTTGCTGCTACAACGTTCTCTCAGTTCGTGCTTCTGGATGTGACTCTTATCACCAAACTTCTGAAGAATGGCAAGCTTCTGAAGTTGTGTTACGTAGCTGAAGACTTTGAAGATCTCAAGCCAGACGATTGAGGTTATCAAGGTTCTAATTGTAGATTCTGAAGATTCTAAAGATACTGAAGATCTCAAGCCAAACTATTGACGTTGTTAAGGTTCTGACCAAATATTCTGAAGTTTATGAATCCAGCTTTATGTTTCTTCATTTCATGCTTCATCAACTTTCATCAGAAGCCAATCAACTTGAAGATAAGATCAAATAGGCACACGATCAAATAGTACATAATAAAAATCAAATATCCTCTCTACTACCCGATATCATGGGCAAGGACAATATTATACATCACACATGTCATTGATTTTATGGGTGAAGGACACTATGCAGTATCACTCCTTTCACCATCCAATAGTGGATAACCGCTCTATGATCTTTCCCCATTTTGCCCTCCAATAGTCTTCTTCTTATACTATATAAGTGAGACTTGGAGACTTGAAGAAACACACTGGTGCTATAACATTTTGACAAGTCTGTTTTCTTTGTTAAAAGCTATCAACTTTTGTACACAATTTTTCTTTAAGTAATTTTTTTTTCATTTGTGTAAACTCTGCTTATATAGAAGCAACTTGTAACACATAAAATATTATTCAAACTGTTTATCTGATTCCTTAAGAAGGCTAGGGTATAGTCGGATCCTTGAGAAGACAAAGAAGGTTATTCTCCGTGAGTCTTTAAGGAGACTAGGGTATAGTCGGATCCTTGAGAAGACAAAGAAGGTTATTCTTTGTGATTATTGTAATTAGTTGATTATAGTGGATTAAGTCCTTATGTATAAGGCAAAATCACCTTGGCGGATGGACTGGAGTAACTTTGAGCTTCAAGCGAACCAGGATAAAAATACTTGTGTTTTTATCTCTTTGTTATTAACCTTTTAGTGGTGCTCTTGTTTTGGAAAACACTTTTGTTTTGTAAAACCCAATTCAACCCCCCTCCCCCCTCCTTTCTTGTGTTTTTCACATGTTCAATTGGTATCAGAGCTCCGGTTCTGATTGTGATAAAAGATTTATCAACACTTGACCATGTTCAATACCGGTCCAGTTTATGTGAGAAACAATGGTCGCTGCTAACTTTGTTAACAATAAGGAGAGAGATCACTATAGTGCAAAACCACAAGTATTTTATGGTGAGAAATTTGATTATTGGAAAGATAGAATAGAAAGTTTCTTTCTTGGTTACAATGTTGATCTCTAGGATTTTATAGTCAATGGCTACGTTCACCCAGTTAATGCTGAAGGAAATAATATAGCAAGAAGTGCTATGACTGATCAAGAGAAGAAAGATTTCAAAAATCATCATAAGGCCAGAACTATATTGCTAAAGGTTATCTCTTATACTGAGTATGAGAAGATAACAAATAGAGATTCTGCCAAATCTATTTTTGTCTCTCTGGGGATGACTAATGAAGGGAATACTTAAGTAAAGGAGACAAATGCCTTGGCCTTAATCTAGAAGTACAAGGAACTCAAAATGGAAGATGATGAAGCATTTGAGACTATGTTCTCAAGGTTTCAGATGCATGTTGTAGGACTGAAAGTTTTGGATAAAGGATACTCTACAGCTGACCACGCCAAGAAGATTATCAGAAGTCTTCCTAAAAAATGGAGACCTATGGTAACTTCTTTGAAGCTGGCAAAGGATATAAATAATATCATTCTTGAAGAACTTGTTAGTTCTTTAAGAAGCCATGATATTGAACTCGAGGAAGATGAACCTCAGAAGCGAGGTAAATCTATTGCTTTAAAGTCTAAGCCTGATAAGACAAAAGCTTATCAAGCTGAGGAAGAATCAAAAGATTCTGATAAAGACTTAGAAGACGATGATGTGTTATCTCTAATTTCAAAGAGAGACAACAGACTCTGGAAGCACATGCACATTGGTCAAGGAAAGTTTTGAGGAGCCAGAAGGACTGTTGGTCATTTTGATTCTTCATTTGGACAGAAGAAGCAAGGTTCTGGAAAAGCAGTTATGTGCTTTGAGTGCAAGGAGCCATGCCACTACAAAAATGATTGTCATAAGATGAAAAAGGACATAAGGCCTAAGAAGAATTTTTCTAAAGGCAAAAAGGGGTTGATGGCTACATGGGATGACTCAGAATTAGAAGAAGAGGATTCTAACAAGGAACAAGCCAATGCTGCATTGATGAAAACAACAGCTGTTCCAGAAGGTTCTAAAAAACCAGAAGACAAAGTATTGTCAGAATCAAAATCCGACTCTGATTCTGAAGAGGTATTTTCTAACATATCTCATTCTAATATTGAATCATGTCTCTCTGAAATGCTGGAAAAGTACTAGAATCTTTAAAGTAAGTACATAGACGTTAAACAAGTCCAAGTAGTTGCTTCTGAGCTTGAGAAAGATAAGTATTTTCTTTAGAAAGTAACAACTCTGCCTTGAAAAGAAAAAATTCAAAACTAGAGGAGGAAATAGTCTCAGAAGCTTCTGGTTCTGATTGCTTCATTAGATATGACATAGCATTCCAGTACTTTCTAGCTAAAAGCATAGATAGAAGCAAAATGACTTCTCTAATCTATTGAGTTAGCATAAATGGCAAGAAAGGTTTAGGTTGTACAGAAACTATAAAACCTGACGAAAGTCAAAAGGTAAAACCAAAACCTCTCTATGTGCATTTCATGCCTGCTGGAACTAAGCTTAATATTTCTGTACAGACATAGAAACATACAAAGAGTAATAACTCAGCTCTGAAACCTAAGTATCATACACAAATTCCTCATGATTATCCTTTTGCTTAAAGACCCAAAGTTGTAAGAAATTATGGGAAAACTAACAAGAAAGGACCCAGAAAGTGGTTACCTAAGGATAAAATAGTTTATGTTGTAGACATCCTTAGTAGCTCAACACAAACACCAGTCATGGTACTTGGACAATGGATGCTTGCGACATATGACAAGCAGAAGGTCTATGTTCCAAGGTTTGGAGCTTACGCCTGGAGGCTTCGTTGATTTCAGAGGAAACCAGAAAGGAAATATCATTGGCTCTGGAACTATTGGTAACGGTAAACTTCCTTATATTACTAATGTTCTTTTAGTTGATGGTATGTTGCATAACCTTTTGTCTATTAGTCAACTTAGTAACAATGGTTATGATATCATTTTTAATCAAAACTCCTGTAAGGCTGTTAGTCAGAAAGATGGTACAATCCTCTTTAACGGGAAGAGAAAGAACAACATTTATAAAATCAGACTTTCTGATCTTGAGGATCAAAATGTAAAATGTCTAATGTCTGTTAATGAGGAGCAATGGGTATGGCACAGACGTTTAGGCCATGTTAGCATTAGAAGGATTTCTCATCTAAGTAAGCTTGGATTAGTCAGAGGCTTACTCAACCTGAAGTTCGCTTCAGATGCTCTTTGTGAAGCATGTCAGAAAGGCAAGTTTTCTAAAACATCTTTCAAAGTGAAAAATGTTGTTTCTACCTCTAGATCATTAGAACTTCTTCACATTTATTTGTTTGGACCAGTGAAAACGGTCTCTATCAATGGAAACAAGTATAGATTGCTCATTGTTGATGACTATACTTGATGGACACAGGTAAAGTTCTTGAAACACAAGGATGAGTCACATTTTGTGTTCTCTACTTTGTGCTCACTAGTGCAAACAAAAATGATCTCCAAAATAGTCAAAGTCAGAACTGATAATGGTGGCGAATTTGAAAATAAACATTTTGAAAATATTTTTGATGCAAATAACATTTCCCATGATTTCTCCTGTCCTAGAACTCCGCAGTAAAATGGGGTTGTAGAAAGGAAGAATATGACTTTGCAAGAAATGGCTCACACCATGATCCAAGAAACTGACATGGCTAAGCATTTCTGGGCAGAAGCAGTTAACACATCATGTATTCATAACATGATTTCTATCAGACCTATTCTAGGTAAGACTCCTTATGAATTGTGGAAGAACAGAAAGCCCAACATTTCTTACTTTCACCCTTTCGGATGTGAATGTTTTATGTTGAACACTAAAGAGAATCTTGGAAAGTTTGACTCTAAAGCATAAAAGTGTTTACTGTTAGGATATTCTGAACGCTCTAAAGGCTACAAAATCTTTGACACTGAAACACGAATTGTTGAAGAATAAATTTATGTTAGATTCAATGATAAGCTTGACCCTGAAAAGTCAAAGCTTGTTGAGAAATTTGAAAACTTGAAGATCAATCTTTCAGAATCCAAGGACTCTAATTCAAATCAAATTTCGTTAATTAATTTAGTTCCTTGTTTAATATACCATTTACCTCATCATATCTCTCATGCACTCATCTTTGCCATATCTCTCATTTAGACTTATATTTATTATTATTGGTTTATTTTTTAAAATTAAAAATTAAATGAATGATTATATTAATTTTAAATATATTTTATAAATGTAAAAAAATCTTGATCCAATGCCAAATAACATTTTCAAATTTGATTAAAATCGATTCGACACAATTCAAATCTTTCTCTAAATAAACATAACATCAAGCTCTTTTCAAATCAAATTAAATCACTTAACTGTACTTAAATACCATTTCATTAAAGATAAAAAAGGGTATGATCTCGAGCCTTCGATTCCTCTCCTCAATTGATTGGTACGAGTTCCCTTACTCGACTATTCAAATAATTATCGTCTCTTAAAAACTTATAATCTGATTCACCTTAAAACCTTTTCATGATTGAATAAAATCAAACCCATTTTCATAATAACTTAGATGAAAAAGGAAGTGGTCTAGAGCCTTCTATTCCCTTCCCTGAATATTTAGATATGAGTTGCCTTACTCGACCATTCGAGTATTTTCCATCCACTCAAAATACTTTAACTAAATTAAATCCTTTCGCAACTAAGGATAAAAAGGGAGATGGTTTAGAGCCTTTCATTCATCTCTTCGATTATTAAGATACAAGTTGTCTTACTCGACTATCTGAGTAATTGTCATTCAAACAAAACATTTAATATATTAACTCAACTTATCTCCCTTGTGCGATCAAATTCTTTTCTCAAAAGAACATTATTTAGTCCTTTCTAATGGGTATACAAACTAGTTCTTAAGCCTCCACCGCGAGTAGATAAGCCAATGTTTAACCCTTAGAGCACGATCTAAACATTTGTTCATTAAAAAACACAAATCAATAAATTGTAACCCCCCAAACTACGAAGCTTTGTGTTCCTTATTGCACCTGAGGATACGTAGGAGCGAGACCCGTAATTTCGGCAAGATCCCTAATAATTTAAAACCCCTTTTCTTTTCTTTTAGACTCTTATTATTCGCAGAAAACAATTAACATAAGCTAACATCTAATCACAAGTCTAACTAAAAGGTTCCCGTTGAGTACAACGGACGCGAGGGGTGTTAATACCTTCCCCTTGCGTAATCGACTCTCAGACCTCAATATGTTTGCGACGACTATTTTCTCTTTTAAGGGTTTTAACGATACTTTCCCTTTCCATATTTGGAATAAATAAAGTGTAGTGGCGATTCTGTTCAAACTATTTTCTGCGAGTGTGCAATATATGCTTCGCGAAGGATCATATTTTTTTGGTACGAAGTTGGCGACTGTGCTAGTGACATATGTTCCAAGCTAGGGATAGTCAAGCCTAATTTCGTTCGATTTGTGATGAATGTTAGCTTTGTTGACCTTTTTTCCTCCATCTTCTTTTCTTTATCTCATTTTATTATTACCACTTGTCATCTACTATTGGTTCTCATGGTACTATTGGAGGATCTATGATTATTGGCACTTTGTGAGATAAACTCTCTACCTGAGTCTGAGGAAAACCATAGGATTAAAATGGTGGTTGTGTAGTATAAGCCTGTGAGATATCTTCCTCGTTGGGACGATAAGAAGACCTCTCATATAGTAGATTCTCTTGGAGATGTTATTGTCCGACGAGCCTTCGTCGCAATGATAATGTTTTCAAGTTGGATCAATGACTCTATGGACCTTTTTAGAACCTTGGAGTCGATGGTTGTGTAGTGTTGACCCTCAAAGAGCCTTCCTCATTAGGATGATATGAAGACCTCACCTAGAATAGATCATCTTGAAGGTATTACTATTCTACGAGCCTTCATCATGGCGATGATATGCTTAAGGAGGGTCCATGACTCTAGGAACCTACAACCGTAGAGCCTACCCATGGGGTTCCTTTAATCAGAGATACCAGTTATTTACCCGATGTTCTAATTGGCATGAAAACACGACGTGCCTAAAATAACACATGGCATCATATTACATCCATTTCTATACCATTGCATTCCTTTGCATAAGGCTTCATGCATACATTCAAGTTGTAAAAAAAAACTCATTTCATTTGTTATTATCTTCAGAGTTGTCAGTCTACCATCAAGTTGGTTCCTAAACACAAGTATAGAGCTAGGGCCAACGTCAAAAGAAGAATGGCTGATCAAGAGCAACATAATGAAAAAGTTAGGGAAGACATTGATGAGTTGAAAGGAATAATGAGTAAGATCATGGAAATTCTATAAGCCTTGACTGCTAGGGAAACTCAACCTCAAAGGATTTTCATCTCTGAAATCAATAGTTTTACTATTGACCCTATACCTCCCCCGACGTCGGTTACTTCTTAGCCAGAATTTGGATTACCACAAAATTACTCACTACCCTTTAAAAATACTCTAAAGGTTGGCTCATTTGTACTTCCAGTATTCCAAGCTTTGATAATCATTGAACCTTAACCTGTCGTGCATACTGTTACCCAAGCTGCTTATGAAGATCCTCACTTTGTGTACCATGCTGCTGGTCCCTAATTAGAAAGTCAAGGAGAAGTTGGAGATATTGATGAATTCAGAGAGCAATGCCAAACTCTAGAGAAGAGGTTAAGATCCACGGAAGGTAATGATGTCTTTGGTGTTGCCACAATTGATATATGCTTAACTTTAGACTTGGTTATGCCCTCCAAATTCAAAGCTCCAGAATTTAAAAAATACAAGGAACACACCTGTCCAAAGAGAGATTTGGTGATGTACTACCGTAAGATGTCTGCATACACCAATACTTACAAAATGCTCATTCACTATTTTTAGGATAAATTGAGAGGAGCTTCAATAAAGTGGTATATGTGACTTGAAAAGAGTTGTATCTAAAGCTGGAAAGACTTGGCCGACGTTTTTTTGAAGCAATATAAGTACAATCTAGACGTGGAACTAGATCACAGTCAATTGCAGAACATGTCTCAGAAGGAGAAATAGTCCTTCAAAGAATACGCTCAGCGCTGGAGATAGTTGACTGCCTAGGTGGAGCCATCATTGGAAAAGGAAGAACTTACTAGTTGTTCATGGACACTATACAACCTTTCTTTTGGGAAATGATGATAGGCAGTGTATCATCTGGTTTTGCTAACCTGGTAGTTATTTGAGAAAGACTAGAGGAGGGTATCAATAATGGAAAAATTGCCAACGCTGTTAAATCCTCTAGTGGTGCAAGAAAGTCCTCTATGAACTTTCAGAGCAATAATGAGGGCAAAATAAATGTTATTTCAAGTGAAAGGAGACCTTATCGTAGGCAACAATACTATAATCAACCATATGTAGCTGCAGTTGCTCCTATTGCTAATGCTCCCCCAACTCAGGCTCCTCAACAATAGAATGTTCACTAGAATCAGAATCATAATGCTAGGAATATGACTTAATTTAACCATATTCGCATGACATGTACTCATCTATATCCTCACTTGGTCCATAAAAGGTTTTATTATAACTAGGTCTCTACCTCCTCCTCCAAATCCTCTTTCAGATTAGTTTAGGTCCAACCTTCATTGCGAGTTCCACAAGGGAGCTACAAGTCCTAATCTAGAAAGTTTCTTTGCACTAAAGGCTAAAGTACAAGACTTGGTTATAGAAGATGTTATATCTTTCAAGAAGATTGTTCCCAACATTAACAACAATCCTTTTCCAAAACAGAGTGAGTGAAGACTGGGTCAGAGCATGACAGGTCACCTCCTAAAGTTAATGGATAAGATAGGAAAGCTCATCCTAGATGTTGGTTAGTTATTAGGCCATATTTTATTCCCATTTGAAATTTCCTTGTTTGTATTGTGTTTATTTGTTTTCAAACTTGTTTGTGTTTTTTATATTAATATCAATTAAATTAGTGTTGCATGTTTGGAATCAATCCATTCATGTTCATATTTGCACATATTTACACTTTCCTTTCTCGAAATAAAAAATATATACCAATGCTGCTCTCATTCATCTTTCTTTATCAAACTTATGTTTAAGCAAAGATTAGAGGGATAATGACGAAAACTAAATACCCAAGTTGCTAAGCGGTATGCTTTCAAATAAATATTTTGCTGACGATGTAAGGCATTGTTTCAATTCCCAAACACTGGAGAGGGAAGGAAGTTAATCCCTAGTGAACCCATTTAAGCCTAGAAGTTCATGTTTCTTTCTGTACGAAAAAGCCCATAATTTAAACCTAGGGCAGAGTAGTTCTCAATTAATTCAAACATGCATTCAAGTTCAAGAGAATCATTCTGTACACCTTTCATTAAAAAATTTAAGCACGAGCTTTCCTTCGCACATATTAAAGAAGTGTCGGAGAAGCCATGAAAACCCAAAAGTGGCAGTGGTTGTTCTCATCAACCATTAAGCAAGGAAGACACTATCTTTCTAGATCAAAAAGAAAAAAGCTCGTTAAGTCAAAACCTATAAAGATGACTTAGGCAAAAATTAGGGCATCCCAGTGGACTAAAAACTTCAAAGAAGTAGTCTATGTAAAATTAGGGATAACAAAAGGAATATCAATCAAAAGAGGTCAAAAAAAGCCTTAGCAAAGACAATATGAGGTGACTATTATATCAAAATAAAAAGGGTCACCAATATTCTTTACAAAAATAGAATGTTGTGACTATCGAAAGGGAGAAGTGACTGATATAAAAAAATCACCTTGGCTTTTGAGCTGTCATCATCAATGCAATTCCAAATATCCTGGAACCTGAATGCATAGGTTGAATTAATTGAACATAGGACTGGAAATCATCATGGAGAATGGGTTGGATTAAAATTAAAAATTTGAGCTATAAATCCTTTGTTTTGAAAATTATGAATCAGGTTATGTTATATACCTTAAAAGACCTAACTAGAGCTAGGTTTTTTTAAAGGCATACTATAAAAAGGTTGTGTAATCTGACTCCAAATAGATTTACTAATCATTTGTTTTGATTTCATACCTTCACATTATCTTTAACTTTGAATGTCTAAGTCAATATTGCATTCTGACCAGTGATCCATTTGCTGTACATCAATAATATCATTCCAATAATGGTTTTGATTTCAAAAATTGCATGAGCATTGCATTAAAATTACCATTGTTGAATGAACAATTCTATTTGCAAATAAGCACTCATCACCAAGGAAGTTCAAACACTTAAGAAACTTGATTAGTAATCCTATCAGAGGCATGTCACATTCAGAATCATATTGTTCAGGGAAGTCGATTAAAAATATGTCAATTAGGGAAAAACCACCTCGAGAATTGGTTGGCCAAGAGAAAATATATTCAAGACTCGTGATGGGGAAAGCACTTTAATCACGCAGTAAAGAAGTCATTTCAAGAATCAGCCAGTTTAGGGAAGTCTACTTTAAGAAATCCCCAAGAAAAGCTCATCAGTTATTCTCAAAGGGATCATTAGCCTAATACATTTAACAAGTGCGTAAGAAGTATGTTCAAGGCATCTTTTGAAGGCAGAGTTGCAGAGCTTCTTGTGTTGTGGAACTAGAGTTCCAACCTTACCTCACTAAAAGAGTCTAACTCAGTTGTCATAAGTATTTGCATGTCATGCATCGATCATTCATATATCATGCAAAATTCAATGTCATGCATAGCTCAAAGTGTATTTCATGCTCATTTGCATTTCCCGAAGTCGTGTTATTATCAACATCATACCCTGTGGTCAAAGTCCAACCTCGTCGGCACCTACAAAAAAATAGATTTTTGTCCATCCAGGTTCAATTTGTGTCTTCTTATCCGATGTTCTTCTGGATATATTTGCTGTTTGTTCTGATGTTTTTCCATAACCCCTTTTCTTACTTATTTTATGTTCTTACGGATATATTTGTTGCATGTTCTAATGTTTTTCCAGAACCCTTTTTTCGCTTATCCGATGTTCTTCTGAATATGTTTGTTGTATGTTCTGAATTTTTTCCAGAACCCTTTTTTTCACTTATCTGATGTTCTTCCAGATATGTTGTGTTTTGTTCTGATGTTTTTCCAGAACCTTTATGTGCTTATCTGATGCTTTTTCCAAATATGCCCATCATTATGATGTTTTCCTGTAATCCTTTTTCACCTATTTGATGCTCTTCCGAATATGTTTGTCGTTCTGATGTTCTTCCAAAACTTGTTCATGTACATTCAATGATTTTCTTAATGTTTCGGATGTATCTTCAGAACCATTTTGATTCACATCCAATTTTTTTCTGGATGCCCTCAATACATCTATGAGTTTGGTTAACAACTTGGTTTAATGCTTTTCTAGATGCCTGCGAGTTTGTTTCCTTTTTATCTAACACTTTTCTGGATATTTTTCATATATTTATGAATTTGGTTAACAACTCGGTCCAATGCTTTTCTGGATGCCTTCAAGTTTGTTTCCCTCCCATCCAATACTTTTTGGGATGCCTACTCAAGAATCTTTGATTTGGTTTCCCTTTCACCCAATGCTTTTCTGGATGACTCTGACGTATTTCTGGAGTTTATTCGCCTTTTTCATTTAATGCTTTTCTAAATGTCTTTGCGTCTTGTCAAAATAGGTTTCCTTTCCATTCAATGATTTTCTGAATGTCTATGATGTTTCCCTAGAGTTTGGACTCTTTTTCCATCCAATGCTTTTCTAGACGTGTCTAATATTTTTCTAGAGTTATCACGTTCAATGATTTTCTGAATGCCTCCGACGTATCTTCAAATTATTTCCTTTTCCCTGGTGAAGTTTCCATTGCTTTCCTGGATGTCTTCAATGTGTTTCCTAGAGTTGTTACATTCAATGCTTACCTGGATGTCTCTGATGTATCTTTGGTTTGATTTCTTTTGCATCCAATGCTTTTCTGGATGTCCTTATTATCTGTCCAAGGTTTGTCTCTTATATTCTAAGTTTTACGGGTTATGCCTTGATTATTCTGACCGATCTCCATAATATATCTTATCTTTTCCCAACAAGTTTTTTCACCTTACCTCATTCAATCTTCAATATAATTTTCTTTACGAGTCTTTTCCATAATTCCCACAGAGTATGTTTCTCATATCATATTCCTGATAAAGAATTTTTTTTCATGCATTCATGACATTTTATATCATTTCATCAAGGGACAAAATTTGGATCCTTTAGTATTTAACTATTTCCCAATGCGATCATATGAAGAGTGACCTTCTTGATATTCTTTGGTCGAAGATATTTAAATAGGGGTAGCTGTCATACCCCAATTTTTACTAGGCATTTTAAATTCATCTGATACATGTCTATTTATCAAGTTTTGTATTTTTATCATCAAATAAAGTCACCATATTCATGCATATATGCATTATAGCAAAAAAGTTAACATAAAGTCAACATTTTACATGTTGAATAAATTGACTAAATTTGTATTTTTTAATATTCATTTAAAAAAAAGAAAATAAATTCATAATCATTTGATTTATCATCGAAATATCTATTTAAATTTTATTAATCATTTTCATGCATCATAAAATAAAAAATCAATGTTTCTAACATATATTACATCATTATTCACTATTTAATTAAATAAGTTTCTAGAAGGCACTCACACTATTTGCAAAATTCCTAAACCACTCTTTGACCTAATTCTAGAGCCTATAAATAAAATCATCCTCATTCACAAATCTTACCACCAATCATTCACAAAAACTAAGCCAAACTCTCTTCACTTTTCTTCGAGTCTTTTCTTTCTTTCTTTATTGAACTTTATTTTAGGTAGGCTCTTATACTTGCCATTTAATAACTTCTATTGTAATTTATTTTTGCTTCATTTATTTAGTATATTAATCATCATCATTTTGCATGGAAACTCAATTGATTCAAAATCAAGAATTGAAAGTGTTCTTGAACCTTTATGAGCAAAAGTGATTAAATGTGATTTAAATTTTCATTTTTTTTTCGTTTCTTATTTTTTAATTTTGAGCATATCATATTGTTCTTGAGATCGAGTAGATGAATTTTTATTATTCATTTGCTTAATTTAATAAAAATTTGAGCAAATTATGGTCAAAATAAGGATGTATGTTATTGTTGTTTTTGAAGAAACCCATAATTAATCACAACCATTCATTTTTTTTTTCTGATGCATGTAAAGTGCGCCTCAATGCACTGTGTGACTAGCACTAATGACCTCCTATCTAGGCCTAGTTTTCTTTTTCCATAATTAATCACAACCAACAATTCCTTATTTTTTTATACTATATTTCTTTTGTTTACTTAAGTTGGGCCTTATGTCATTTTTTATTTTGTTTGCTAAACTTATACCTCCTTTATTTCTCTTGCACCCATTTATTTTGTTCATAGTTTTTTTTTATTTTCTTTTTTTATTATTATTTTAGTCTTTTATTATTATTATTATTATTATTATTATTATAAGTAATTAGTTCAAATCAAGTTTAGTTAATTAATTTAATTCATTGTTTAATATACCATTGGTTTCATCATATCTCTCATGCACTCGTCTTTGCTATTTTTTCTCATTTAGACTTATATTTATTATTATTGGTTTATTTATTTAAATTAAAAATTAAATGAATGATTATATCAATGTTAAATATATTTTATAAATATAAAAAAATCTTGGTCCAACGCCAAGTAACATTTTCAAACTCGATTAAAATCGATTCAACATAATTCAAATCTTTCTCCGAATAAACATAACATCAAGCTCTTTTAAAATCAAATTAAATCACTTAACTATAATTAAACACCATTTCATTAAAGATGAAAAAGGGGATGATCTTAAGCCTACGATTCCTCTCCTCAATTGATTGGGTACGAGTTCTCTTACTCGAATATTCAAACAATTGTCGTCTTTTAAAAACTTATAATTTGATTCACCTTAAAATCTATTTATAATTAAATCAAGTCAAACTCATTTTCATAATAACTTAGATGAAAAGCGAAGTGGTCTAAACCCTTCTATTCCCTTCCCCGAATATTTGGATACAAATTGCCTTACTCGACCATCCGAGTATTCGTCATACACTAAAAATACTTTAATTATATTAAAATCTTCCGCAATTAAGGATGAAAAGGGAGAAGGTGTAGATACTTTCATTCCTCTCCTCGACTATTAAGATACAGATTGCTTTACTCGACTATTCGAGTAATCATCATTCAAACAAAACATTCAACATATTAACTCAACTTATCGCCCCGTGACATCAAAACTTTTTCTCAAAAGAACATTATTTAGTCTGTTATAATGCTATACAAACTAGTGCCTAAGCCTCCACCGCAAGTAGAAAAGCCAATTTTTAACCCTTAGAACGCGATCTAAATAATTGTTCATTAAAAAACAGAAACCAACAAACTATAGCCCCCTAAACTACAAAGCTTTGAGTTCCTTATTGCACCTGAGGATACGTATGAGCGAGACCCACAATCTCGTCAAGCATCCTAATAAAAACATTTTTGTGACCATTTTTCTTTTCTTTTACACTCTTATTATTCGAAGAAAACAATTAACATAAGCTAACACTCAATCGAAAGTTTAACTAAAAGGTTCTCGTTGAGTAAAACGAACGCGAGGGGTGCTAATACCTTCCCCTTGCGTAATCGACTCCCGAACCCGAATATGGTTGCGACGACCATTTTCTCTTGTAGGGGTTTTATCGATATTTTACCTTTCCTTCATTAGAGTAAATAAAGTTTGATGGAGACTCTGTTCGAACTATTTTCTGTGAGCGTGCAGTATACGCTTCTTGAAGGATCATATTTTTCGAGGTACGACACCACACAAATAGAATTAGGTTGATCAGGCCCAATACTACATACTGTGATATTAAGAATCATGTTGGAAAATGCAAATATGAGGCAAGAATTGATTTACTTATGATATTTGAAGGTTGGGTCGAGAATTGACCTTCTCTAATACCAATTGATGTTTGAAGGTAGGGTCGAGAATTGACCTTCTCTGATACCAATTGTAACAGCCTGTATAATATACATCTAGAAAATACATTATACACAATGTCAATTGGTAATGATATAACACAATATATATATATATATATATATATATATATATATATATATATATATATATATATATATATATATATATATATATATATATATATATATATATATATATATATATATATATATATATATATATATATATATATATATATATATATATATATATATATATATATATATATATATATATATACATGTCCAAAAGAAAATACAACTATGGCACATGTTATACATGTGTGTCTAATCAAAAGCTAAGATCTATGTACAATATCCACATTGTACATAATCCACAGCGAAAGATCACGAGAACGGAAGTCTCCGAAACATCATCATACAAGCGAATCCTTGCCTTGAACCTGCAAAGAACCATGTGAAAAGAAATAATAATAATGGGGTGAGATGATAATCTTAGTAGGTTCCCTATCTTATGAGTCCACTCGACTCTAAAGGGATCTCTTATCAATGCTTAACTTAAGCCTTCCAGCTTCGTCCTACTTGTGTACACTAACAAATAGAACAAGGACTTAAGCATCTAAGAGAATTGCGCTTCGTATGGAAAACATCCAACATGAGTTCACATAAACTCAAAGAATCACTATTTCGAAGCACCGAACATTGTTCCCTTACTGGACCTACATCTAGAGCAAGGCTCGGTTTACTTATGTTCGTATGATTCCACTTTCTTGTGGATTCGTGTTCTCCTTGAGACACAAACCCACTTCAAGAACTGTCACTCGTATGCGACTCGAGTCCACTTAGTGTATCTTTCACCGTATGATACTGGAACTCACTTAAGTGTCCACCTCTCCTCTATGGATCCAATCCATAGTTGGGACTCAGCCCCATTATGAGGCATGAATCATTGGTGCCACATCCCCAATTCTACTTTACATAAACATCTCAATTGGGATGTGCACGATCAAGGGTAATTTCTGAATACGTGACTAGTTTTTGACAATCACCACGTGATTATTCTCATCAAACACCATGTAATCATATCACAATAACCATGGGATGATATCACAATTACCATATGATTCTATCACAATCATAATATATTACAAGATTTTTCCATACAAGCTAGTTGAATTCACAATTGGATCATCATTAACCATCCATGCCATCTGACACTTTTCGTAAATGGACCAATCCATCTCTAACAACTACTCGTTCATGGATACACACCGAGGCTCCTCTTACATTCGAGCATTGCAACCTAAGTTATTTATCGTAACCTAAGTTATCTTTATTAATTCATTCACCTAGTTACAAACCTAGGTTTAACCTCACTTTTCATATTGGATTTTAATCAATTATTATGCATCAAACACAAGTAAGAAATCCATAGTATGTTTCATAATACACACATGTTAACTCATACACATACACATCGCAACATGATACATGAAATACACATAATATTTCATCACCAATTAGGACTTTCGAAACAAAGGTTCCTCCCTAATATCTAACTAATAACATTTAGCGAGCTTTCACACAACCCACTTCGACCTAAACTATTCCACATATATGCCACATAGTAAGTGCACATCCGTTCATCCTATAGTGGGGATTACTCATAAAAATGGGGAAATTGAGTGGGATAAGGACATAAAAGTTTCATTATGTTATAGTCATATGTGTTATATTTCCAACATATTCGACCATGTCTCATTCAAAGTTACGAAACTAAAGTTACATCACAAATAATACCAGAGAAAAAACACAAAGTTGTCAGGCTCATTGGGCGATCTAGCATCGCGCTGAGCAATATTGAGACAGAATATACATGTAGAACAACAAGAATATCATATATCAACATCAATTTTCATGATCATAGCAAAACCACACAAACCTTAAATCCCCTTCCATGATAATTTTTTCCCAAAAGCTAAACTAACTAGAACTCACCTCTAAGTGATGAAGATGATGGAGAAATTGAGATGAATTGGTGAACATGATAATGATCCAAGCTTTAGATTCCACTTCCAAGCTTCTTCCCCTTCTCTTATCTTCTTCTTTCTCTCTTCTGTTTTCTTACCAACTTTCTTCTCTTTCTTATTTCTATTACTCTCTTACTAACCAAAGAAAATGTGTGGTTGGTAAGAAAAGGAAAAAGAAGAAAACATCTTAAAGGATATTTTTATCTTCTAGAGAGAAATTGACCAATTATTAATATTTTTAAAATTTTACTCATTTTACAAATTAATAAAGGTAAACCTTACTGAGTAAGAATAAAGCTCATATTAGTTTATTATTTACTCTATTTGTCCCAAGTGACAACTAATAGATCACTTAGGAACTCAATGTGTCATAACTAACAACTAATAGAACACTTAGAAGGATATGAGATATTAGAGTCACCTTGCAATAGCATACTCCCACTATATGGGGGGTTGCGAGGTTGTAATTTTGTGCTTTGTAAAACGGTATTCTTATGTTTTGCACCATAAAACCTTCGCCTTGCGATTTGAGACCTCCATTATATGGGGGTTGCTTATGACAAAGTCGATCACCTCACAATTGGATACTCCCATTATATTGGGGGTTGCAAAGGTTGTAATTCCTTGTTTTATAAGAGATCATAATTAAAATAAAATCACAATATAATTAGTCATGAGAATTACCACGTCTAGGGATGGATGATTCGAAAGGGAAATTTAATGACTTTTATAATTATATTTTCAACCATTAGTTTGAACTTTCTATTTACAATTATATACATAAACCAATCAACGAAGCTCTAAGAACACACCGTTACCACTAACCACTCATTACGTTGAATTCATAAGTGCAATCACATTGTCCTTGTATAAGATTAATTCATTATTTGTTGATGCGATAGTTTAACTTGTCACGTTCTAGTTTTTGTTGGTACAATTACCACGACAATTGTTTTTAGTCCAACAACATGCATCAAAGATTGATTTATAAAGTACTAAGCATGTTCCATTATTATGTCATTAATTTAGATCCCATAACCCCATTCAATCAAATTAAACCCATGCCCCACTTTTGATTCCTATAAGATGATGTTCTTTATTTCTAATGGATTTTTTCTCCCAATCTCTTATTTTTCTCTCCTATTTTTCTTAATCACTAGTGCAGATAAGGAGTTTAACACCTGTTTTTTAAAGATTTAATACCTATTTTTTCGGTGTTATTGTCGTCGATATTATAAGTAAGTTTTTGACACCAATTTTAAATCAGGTATAATAAATTGTTATAAGTAGGTGTTAAAACTAACATTCAACATTTTTCTTCTTCTTAGAAAAAGGTGTAAAAAGTTATAAATTGCACTTAAGTCTCCAAAAATTGGTGTTAAAATCTAAATGAAAAGAAATCTTCTTAGAAACCAAACTATTACATATGTTTTCTATTAAAAATGGATGTAAAATGTATATGTCATACATGTTTTAGCTAAAAATGGGTGTTAGTAATTTAATAAAGTGCTATATTGTTCGAAACAAACTTTTCACACTTGGTTTTTCTTCTTAAATTAGGTGTATAAGCTTTTAAAATATGTGTATAACATATGTAACATACCCGTTCTTCCTTAAAGTTTGTATTATAAATAACACCGAATATGATTTGATTTGAAACATCAACATATTTTCTCCTAAAACAAGGGTGAAAAAATACATATCATATACTTGATTTAAGATCGCATATCACATCTATATTTCTTTTAATTGTTTCAATTCAACAAAATTAAACTCATAATTTTTTTGTTTTGATATAACAAATTATAATTATATCAAACAATATAAACAATATCAAAATTATATTCTAATAATTTCTTAATATAAATTCAATTTTAAAAACAAAATTATATTAAAAAATAATGTCAATTTAAAAATCAATACTAATCCTATAAATCAGCATCTTTTATTTAAATCCTTGTTTATTTCTCTTCATCTTGTTGAAATTCTTCAAATATTTACAAAAAGAATTAAGCCATAAACTGTCGGATATCACCAATAACATCTTCTATCATATGATGATGGAATAGTATATATCTACAAATGCAAACAATAAAAAATATTAAATTATAGTATATGTTAAAACATTAAAATATAAACTTGTGTGATATACATATCTTTTTGTATTCTATTGATTTAACTACAAAATCAATGATTTACTAAAATGATTATGTATGGACAAGAGATATGAAAGTAATCAAATGATCATTGAAAGAGAGAAAAAAACTGAATTAGTG
Organism: Lathyrus oleraceus; assembly: GCF_024323335.1. Taxonomy (NCBI): domain Eukaryota; kingdom Viridiplantae; phylum Streptophyta; class Magnoliopsida; order Fabales; family Fabaceae; genus Lathyrus; species Lathyrus oleraceus. Next base: position 294,393,962 of record NC_066584.1, read on the forward strand.
GTCAAAACACTCAATATTTCTTATTCAACATTACAATGTCAATTACTCCCAAGTTGCATATTTAGTATCTAAAGTGTACTTAATCATTAAATCATACTCCTTCCATTTCCTTTTAAGTGTCATATTTTGATTTTTTACATATATCAAGACAACTAATTATTATTGTTACTTCTCATACAATAATTTTTCTTTTATCTATAATACTCTTAATCATTTATTACATTCATTTTACTTTTTCTCTCTTTGTAATAATTACTTAGGGGTAATTTTGACAAATGTACATTTAATATTACCTTGAATTTTGTAAGTGACAATTAAAAAGAAACAAATATTTTTCAAAAAATTGACACTTAAAAAGAAACAGAGGGAATATTATACTATACATTTAAACTCTACTAAACTACTTAATCATGATGTTGACTTTAGTCCTTGATTATTTGTTCTTTTTTAAGTGTCGTTTTTGACTTTTTATACATACTTAAACAATTAATAATTATTGTTACTTTTTAAACAATGATTATTTTTTTCCTACAATACCCTTAATTTTTTAATAATTTATTTAACTTTTCTCTCTCTATTGATAAATGTGTTGGTGCAAAGGTAGAATAAATGATGAATGAAAATATTCTATTAAGAGAATGACGGCTACAAAACATGATAAAAGTTACAATGATTATCACCCTATTTATAAGCTAAAACTAGGGTTACTAGAATAGGATAAAATACTAAAATATCCTCTAACAAACTTAGGGGCTAAGAAAATAGTACAACTAATAAATATGAATTACTTATAATATCATCCCTTAATTCATATTCCATCAAAACTTGTAACACCAATTTCATCCCTTAATCTGAGAAATTGATCAGTCTTGATAGCTTTCGTCAGAACATCTGCCAACTGTTTCTGAGTGCTGCAGTGTATAACTTCTAACACTCCCTTCTGAACTTGATGTCTCAGAAAATGATACTTGGTCTCAATGTGCTTGCTTCTCCCATGCAACACTGGGTTTCTGGCAAGATTGATTGCAGACTTGTTGTCAATCATCAGCTTCAGAGGTTTGTTTACTTTAATCTTCAGTTCCTACAATAGATTCAGAATCCACACAGCTTGGCATGCAGTAACAGCACCTGCAATGTATTCAGCTTCACAAGTTGACAATGCCACAACAGGTTGCTTCTTGGAACACCAAGAAATGGGACCTCCCAGAAATTTGAATAAGTACCCATACGTACTTCTTCTGTCAACTCTGTCTCCATACCAATCAGAATCTGAATAACTCAGAAGTTCTGACTCATCCTTTCTTCCAGAAGGAAATAATACTCCATACTTCAGAGTTCCCTTGATATACCTCAGAATCCTGACAGCAGCTTGGTAATGGGACCACTTAGGTTTACTCATGAACCTACTAACCATCCCAACTGAATAGCAAATATCAGGTCTGGTATTGCACAAATACCTCAGAGAACCAACCAACTGTTTGAAGGTTGTAGCGTCCACATCCTTTCCATCAGAGTCAGAATCCAGTTTCTGATTTGTATCAGAAGGTGTGACAACAATCTTACAATTCTTCAGAATAATTATTTTCAGAAGTTCTAATTCATACTTGAGCTGATGCAAAATAATACCTTTCTCAGAGTATCTGAACTCCATCCCTAGAAAGTATGTCATTTTGCCTAGATCAGTCATTTCGAATTCATTCATTAGAACTTTCTTGAACTTGGCTATCTCCTGTTCAGAACTTCCAGTCAGCAGTATATCATCAACATATAAACATACCAGAGTCATATTTCCTTCAGAAGTATGCTGAACATAGACACCGTAATCCATCTCACATTTCTGAAAGCCTTGCTTCTTGAAAAATGAATCAATCTTCTGATTCCAAGCTCTGGGCGCTTGTTTTAATCCATATAGAGCTTTGTATAATCTGTACACCATCCCTTCTTGATTCTTTTTCACAAATCCAGGAAGTTGTGACACGTAAACTTCTTCTTCTAATGGACCGTTCAGAAATGCAGATTTTACATCTAAATGCATCAGAAGCCAATTCCTGTTAGCAGCTATTGCAATCACCATTCTGATTGTTTCATGTCTTGCTACAGGTGCAAACACTTCAGAGTAATCCAGCCCAGGTTTCTGTAGAAATCCTCTGGCTACCAACCTTGCTTTATGTTTGCCAATTGAACCATCTAGCTTTAACTTCTGCTTGAAAACCCATCTGACGCTGATGGCTTTCTTGTCTTTTGGAAGTTCTGTCAGCTTCCAAGTCTTGTTTCTCTCTATAGCATCAAGTTCTTCTTTCATGGCCTTCAGCCAGAGCTTCTGCTTAAGAGCCTCTTCTGTACTTATGGGTTCAGAGTCTACTAACATGGCACACTGAATAACTTCTCCTTCAGAGTCTACTTCAGTGTCTTGCAGCATGTCAAATTCTGCATATCTTCTGGGGATGTTTCTGATTCTTTGTGGTCTCTGAACTTGTTCAGAGTCTTGAGCTTCAGAGTTTCTAGCTTCAGATGGTTGACTTCCTCCAGAGCTTTGACCATCTTCAGGGTCTGGCATATTTCCAGAATCTGGATTACCATCAGAGTTTGGGTCATCAGAGTCTGGACCATCAGAGTCACCTTCATCTTCTGAGTCTTCTCCAGAGTCAGACTCACTATCAGAATCAGAATCAACGTCTTCAGAAATTCTTAACTCTGACCTTTCTTCAGAGGTTCTAACATCAGAATCAGATTGAGACTTATCCCAATTCCAAACTTCTGATTCCTTCACAATCACATCTCTGCTGAATTCAATTTTATTGGTTTCTAGACAATAGAGCTTGTATGCACCTGTACTGTGGTACCCTATCAGAATCATCACTTTGCTTCTATCATCCAGCTTCTGTCTTCTGGCTTCTGGAACATTTTTATAGCAAACAGAACCAAACACCTTCAGATGACTAACACTTTTCTTATCTCCAGTCCACTTCTGTATTGGAACTATTTCCTTCAACTTCTTCGTAGGACATCGATTGAGTACATACGTTGCAGTGGCAACAGCTTCTCCCCAGAGCTTCTAAGGAAGTTTCTTCTCCTTTAGCATGCTTCTCACCATATCAAGCAAAGTGCGGTTTCTTCTTTCAGCAAGACCATTGTGTTGAGGGGTATAAGGAGCAGTAACCTCATGCTCAATTCCATTATCCTCACAGAACTTCTGGAACTCTTTGGAGTTATACTCACCTCCACCGTCAGTTCTAAGAATCTTCAACTTCTGACCACTCTGATTCTCAGCCTTCATTCTGAACTTCTTGAATTCATCAAACACCTCGTGTTTAAACTTAATAAGGGATACCTATGTCATTCTTGTGAATTCATCAACAAATAACACAAAGTATTTATTCCCTCCAATCGATGCTACTGGAAATGGACCACACACATCAAAATGTACAACTCCCAAGGCATGTTTTGCTCTTGGAGCAGTTTCTGACGCAAATGGCAATCGTGGTTGTTTTCCTTCCATGCAAACTTTGCATGACTTTTCAGGCTTCTTAATTGCAGGAATTCCATGTACCAACTTCTTTGAATTCAGATGTTTTAAGCTTCTGAAATTCAAATGACCAAATCTTCTGTGCCACAGCTCACTCTCCTTCTCAGCACTTGTTGCACTAAGACATTCTGAGTCTGCAGTTCTGACATTCACCTTGAATGTTCTATTCCTTCCCTGTTCTGACTCCATAATCAACTTCTGATTGCAGTCATACAGCTTCAGAAAATTGTCCTTCATGGTAACTGAAAAACCTTTCTCAATTAATTGTCCCACACTCATCAGATTGCTTCTGATGCCAGGTACATACCACACGTTCTGAATCAATGCTGTTTTCCCATTGTTCAGAATCACTCTGACATTTCCCATACCTTCTGCATTAAGATATTTGTCATCAGCACATCTGATCTTTGTCCTCTTTTCAGAGTCAAAGTCAACCAGCCATTTCTTGTTTCCAGTAAGATGATTTGAACAGCCAGTGTCCATATACCACCAGTCTATCAGATCCATATCATCAGATTCAGAGGCCATCAATAGCACAGATTCGTCATCAGAACTTCTGGCTATATTTGCTTCTTCTGATTTTCTCTCCTTGTTTGACCAACAGTCTCTAGCAAAGTGACCAAACTTCTTACAACAGTAACATTGGATCTTCTTCTTGTCATACTTCTCTTTTCCCTTCTGAGCATTCTTTTGTCTATCAGAGGTTGAGCTTTCTGACTTCTGACCACCATCAGATCTTCTCCTGGCTTCTGACTGCTTCTGATACCTCCTATCAGAAGTTGCTTTTAGAGCCTGGTGCTCTACTTCCCTTTCAGAAGTTCTCTCAGTCAAACGCAACTCTTGCGCTTCTAGACTGCTCTGCAGCTCTTCAATTCTCATGGTGCTCAGATCTTTGGAATGTTCTATTGCTACCACAATGTAATCAAATTGAGAGGTAAGGGATCTCAATACCTTCTCCATGATTGTTTCTTCAGAAAGAGTTTCTCCATACGCTTTCATCTCATTAGTGATCAGAATCACTCTGGAGATGTATTCAGAAACTTTCTCATTATTCTTTATGTTGAGATTCTCATATTGCTTTCTCAAGGACTGAAGCTTCACCTTCTTTACTGATGCGTCACCACCATAACATCTAACCAGTGTGTCCCACGCAGCCTTTGCTGTCGTTGAATCTGCAATCTTCTCAAACACATTTACATCAACACATTGATGAATGAAGAACAATGCTTTCTGATCCTTCTTCCTTACTTCCTTCTGCGCGTTTTTCTGTTCATCCGTCGCATCTGCTGCTACCGGAACATAACCATCAGTGACAAGATCTAGAACATCTTGAGCACCGAACAGTACACGCATTTGGATCATCCAACGATTCCAGTTTTTACCGTCAAATACTGGAAGTTTGGTGTTCATGTTGCCGTTTCCGTTCATCTTTCTACCTTGCACAGTACACTCAGATTTCTCACACAGTGTTTCCCAACCCACAGAATTAAAATTCTGATCAGATTTTGTTCAAGATTCAACACGAATCTAAGAATCAAAATCAAACACACAAGACCTCACGTTCACTCGTGTTTCCCGTGTTTCCCAATGAATCCGAACCGGAGCTCTAGATACCAATTGTTGGTGCAAAGGTAGAATAAATGATGAATGGAAATATTCTATTAAGAGAATGACGGCTACAAAACATGATAAAAGTTACAATGATTGTCACCCTATTTATAAGCTAAAACTAGGGTTAATAGAATAGAATAAAATACTAAAATACCCTCTAACAAACTTAGGGGCTAAGAAAATAGTACAACTAATAAATATGAATTACTTCTAATAAAATGATTAGGGGTAATTTTTACAATACAACAATTTATAATTTTGAAATAACACTTCAAAAAAATAATTTTTTTTCTAAAAAATATACTTAAAAATGAACATGATCAGAGGGAGTAGCTATTGAATCAATTTTATTAAAATAAAGTGAAACAAAAGAAAGCTATTGAACCTATTTCTAACCTAAGATAAAGGATTAAAACACTTGATGGTAAGTTCACTATATTTTTTTTGATGTTCAGTTTCACAAAGGGTATTTAATTAATTTATTAGCTATTGAACATAACATATTAATTATTGAAACTAACTTATTAAATTAAAGTAACACAAATGTAAGCTATTGAACCAATTTCGAACACACGTTACATGATTAAAATAAAATTAAGCTCACTGTATTTTCTTTATTCAATTTCACAAATGGTGTTTAATTGACCTATTAGCTATTGAGCCTAAATCACTAGCTATTGAATCTAACTTATTAAACTAAAATAAACCAATGTAATCTATTGAATCTATCACAGAATGGTGTTTAATTGACTTATTATATATTGAACCTAACTTATTAGTTATTGAACTTTTTTATTAAACTAAACATTAATTGTGTAAAACTCTAGTCAGCTTGACTGAATTCATGTTCTATGAGCCTAAATTTTCAATCTCATATTTAAATAATGTACTCTTAAATAAGTAGGCAAGTTAGACAATAAACTTGTTTAAACATAATCTTGTCGGTACTAACTTAGTTTGAAATTTGAATTATAAAAACTCTTCTCATGGCAATGAATAATAAAACCATTAAATCCATGCATAATTTAGATAATTAAAAATTTGAGGTTGATTAAATCTAGTTTCTTTGTCCAGTTTAAAAAACATGGGAAATCAATTATATGTTGTGCTTCTGCCTCACTGACACATCCTTTTCTGTCCCATGTTAGAAATATTTCATTCATTTCCCACAAATTTCTTTTATTTATATTCTTTTATCCCTATTACCCTTTGTATTTCTCTTTTCATTTTCCATATCATTTGATTAAAAAAAATCTAAAGCTCATAACATATCAATTGCAATCTATATATACATGTTGTGAAATGAGGTGCTGAATAAGAGAAATTAGTTTGGTCATATAATAAATCACACAAAAATGACAGAAAAATAAGAGAAAGAGTGTGAAATTTGAGTCACCTACAAAACATGAAATATTTCAGAACTTATGCAAGTCAAAGTAGATGGTAGATAGTAGTATATGAATGGTACATAATACATACATGCATGTATATAGTACATGAATGGTTAAGTCACAATTTAAATTGGAAAACAACATTATGATGAAGCTAATAAGGAGAAGAATTAAAATTAAGGACTAGTTTGACATTTATAAAATCACCTTAAAGTAAACTATGCACATTTTTCTCCATATATTATATCCATCAAGTTGTTCTGTAATTGGTTTTGCTGAAAGTTATCTATAAAAGGTGTTTGAATAATATTCTATCATTAACATACTAGATGAACCAAAAAAGTGTTGGTCTAGCACTTCTGAGCTTTTAGCCAAAACCTCAAAACATGTTTTAAAGTATTAAAAATTGTTAATTATCCATGGATCAAGGGACTGCTAGAAATAGTGCATCAATATTATTTTTGAAAGGTGAAAAAAAAGTTATTCAAACATTGATGTTCAAAACATGTCCCAAGCAGGTTTGACCAAAAGAATAAGACTTAATAATCATAAACATAAAGCAAAGTATGACAAACATAAAAAACAAACAAACATGTATTTCACTTCTAAAACTAGTTTCCCCTATTTCTTGAATAAATTCATTATTTTTTTTACAAAAGAATAAATTAATTCTAAAATTACATACAAGAAGCTTTTTGCATACAACAAGAAAAACACAAAAACACTTAAACAATTAACTTACTAGACATCCTAATGTTAAAAGCCCAATCCTAGTTTTTGTTTCAAAGAATACTTGTTTATGTTCTTACATCATTTGCATCAAGTATTTCAAAAAAGAATCTAAACATTCGAATCCAAAGTTAAATTAACACCAAAATTATGGAACCATCTAATGACCATCAGACAAAATTAGATAAACAAAAGATAAACAAATTAATAAAATTTAAGTGAGGGTTTAAGCATAATAATAATAATAATAATAATAATAATAATAATAATAATAATAATAATAATAATAATAATAATAATAATAATAATATATGGTTCATACCATTAGGATTTGGATGATTTGTTTTGATGGAACCCTCTGGGAACAAATCAATAGATTAAAGGAGAGTGATTCTAACTCAGGAGAGCAAACATATTGAGCAAGATTAAATTTTAAAAGAGAGGGATGATGAACACATTATTAATTCTAAATAGAATTGGAGAGGGTTTTTGATTTTGAACAAATTTTGAAAGGGTTTCACATTAGATTGGTTGAGAGAAGAATTGAGAGAGGAGGTGGAGTTGTGTGGGAATTTCATAATCATGAAACGCATCACGTTTCCGACTCGATATACATGTATTTTAGTATGTTTTATGTCCATTTCATGTTTTTATGTAGTGTTATGTTGGTATTTTGTCTTTGTTGCAAGTATTTTCTATGTAGGATTGGTACAAGAGATATCGGAGCTAAAATGATCAAAAATATAAAAAAGTGTAGAAAATGCACTAGTGGTGACCTCCATGACATGCACCATGATGTAGTACCTATGGGGCGCCACCTATCTTGAAGAAAAATAAAAAAATTAAAGTCTAAAGTGCGTGGCGTTCTCCATGACCCCTCCACCAGCCACGTTGCATGCATGTCGTTCGCCATGATGCCATGCCGTTCGTGTCAAGAAAAAATGCAACTGACTTGCTCAGTCTTCTCCCACTCCACCAAGTTTTCACAACTGATCCTACACGAATTCTGCCCAATTTCTGAGCAAGTGGAACACTATATATTGTTTTAGTTTTTAGGTTTTAAGGGGTGCAAGTTTTCTAGTATCAAGTTTAGGAAGATATATCACTTATTATAGAAGTGCTTAATTGCTCACATCGAGTAATAAACACACCATAGTTTTAAGTTTATGCAAAATTTCAAATTGTATTTGGATTGTTCGTCATTTAAGCTTTCCGCCATATTAATTCCATCGTTTTATTTTAAGGTTTTTCAGTTTCCAATTCCCGCACTGTGTTACTTTCAATACGTATTTTCTTCTTTAAAATTTATGCATCTTACTGCTTTTCTGTTTTGATATTGAAATTGTTATTTTTAATTGTTCCGGTAGTATTAAATTTCCACTATTTAGACTGTTAAAGTGCTTACTAGTATCAATTGCATTTCACACGTTGTCATATCCTCAAATTTACCTTACCCCCATATCACTTTCTTAAACCCTAATCCGTAAGCATGCATACCATACGTGTCATCTCATATGCATTTGTACTTAATGATCCATAATAATCCACAAACTCAAGGCATGGGATTCACCTGTGAAGCTTTAAGATCCTCTGCCCATGTTGAGGTGTGCCCAAGCCACCTTAAACCTAATTTCTATCCTCGAGAATCAACAAATCTTGGAGGATCACTCAAGTCATCTCTCTCACTCTCCAAATCCAATTTGGATGGGGAGTCCCCTTTGAAGATGCCTCAAGATTCATCTGGTCACCCAAGGACCCTAACCCTAACTCTTGACCTTCCTTGGCTTGCACAAGTCATGATTCACCATGGATCTTGACCATGTCATTGAGTACCTCTAAAATCCAAAAAAATTTCATGATCCACAACTTTGAAACATCTCAATATGACCCTTGCATCACCAAACCCTAATTCATCTAACCTTGGTTATTGACAAAACTTGTGGCTCAAGAAACCCTAATTTGGGAATTCCTTGACCATTGACCTTGCTTCATTTTGATCATCCAATCACTCCACCACTCATTCAACATGAATTCATGTCCATTACAATCAAAATCCACCATTTAAACACTCATCCAATACATGTCACAAGTACTTGGTTTGATCATGGTTTTTAAACATTCAAAGCACTTGATCAACCCATGAGCTTGACCTAACATCACTCCATAAAGCCCCAAATCTCATTTCCCATCATGGTATGATCATATGAACCTAAAACATCCATCATTGTGCCTTGGAAACCAAGAAATCACAAAATCATATTTTTAGGTCATGTTCGTTGGTCACATTTTGGCAAGAATGGCCTATGACAAGTTCCAAAGACCAGAACTTTCTCATTTCACGATCTTTTTAAGTTCCACTTTGACGCAAATGTCCTAAATAATTTCCTCTCCAACTTTGTTTCAAGGTCCAAAACCTAATTTATTGAGGAAGGACCTCAATGTTTGCATTGGCCAAGCTGGTCCAGCATGCCTACCATGCCCTAAAACATGACCAAGACCACTACTTTACCACATTTCCATTTCCAAACCACAACTCATTTTGACATGGTTATTTTTATATTCAATCAAGGGCATGGAAAGGAACATTTGGCACATGTTTTAGACAAAATGCACTAGCCAATTTCATTTGGCCTTGGTTCAAAGATTGAGAATCATCCTGATGAGCAAACCAGACCAAGTCAAGTCATAATTTGCATTATCATTCACCAAGCCCTCAAATAAAGTTGATTTGATCCCAATGGTCCCCAAACAAATTGCATATGGTAGTGTGGTATGTTTAGAAGTTAACTTGAACGCCAACAACTCATAAATTGTAAAACCCGATCCCATGTGCAAATTCTGATTTTTCCCAAAATGGCGAAAAGTGAAATCCACAGTAGGTCATCCCTTTTCCTTTTGTCTATTCATAATAAATTCTAAGGAGCAAACCAAATTTATCTGGAGTGCAAGCATGGTCAGAACACAACCACACATTTCTCCCCAAGTCCAACCTTGAGCATGCTTCGAGCCACTTCCTTTTTTTTGAGCAAGCCTTCACATTCTTCCCTCCAATCTATCCCAACACCTTCCCTATAAATAGGGGAAGGTTTCCTCTTCATTAAAGAAGCTTGAAAAGCCACATAATCCCTCCTGCATACCCGAGTCAAACCTCTCAAAACAAAGTTTCCATTTTCGAGTTTCAAAGCATTTCAATCCCAAATAACCATCCAAAATCCATCATTGAACTTCACTCAAACTTTCCCAAGTCCTAACTCACCTTCCCTGAGCCTCACCTAAGTTGAGCTAAGTCATCGAAACACCATTCTGACATCGATTCCAACCAGGTAGTTCCACTCACCCTCATCTTCCAAACAAGTTACCATTCAACTCGAAATTCATCACTGATCATTAACCCTAAACATTGAGTTTTGATTAACCTGTTTCCATCATTTAATTTTTTAATTAGGTCAAAGTTGTTCATCTAGTTCGTGCATAAATACTCCACACTTAGAGTCAATCAATGGCTCATGGGTGTGGAGGAACGTTTGTTTATGATTGGGGAAGTTATATCCATGTTTAAATCTGATTAAAAACACATGTTTTCAAGTTTGGATTTCTGAGGTTGGAGGTTGAAGACGAACGTTGCCCGCACTTTTTGAATTTGAAAATAAGTTGTGTCCCACTCTGATTGGTTGATTAGCGCGCCCCTTCCATTTTAATTGTTGTTTTATTATTTATTTGTTTGAGCGTGTTTGTTAACACAACTGAGTGCTTGGCCTAGTGGGAGAGGGGGTTGATCCCCCCGTGACCCCAAGGTCAGGGGTTCAAATCCCAACATGTGCAAGTTTGTCTTATTTTGTTTATTTCACTTCTTTTTATTTATTTTCACCTAATTTATTTCCATTTTCTTTTTATTTTTTAACCCCCTTATTTTATTTATTCTGAAAATATTTTCAACATAGACCCCTATTACTTTTGTCTCTAGTATTTACTGGTGTTTTGTTTCCAGTCATTTGAATAATTATTCATGGACTTATGACGTCTTGAACCTTAGGACTAATGAAGTATACACTTGTCATGATGTTGGATTGTTTAGGGTTGCTTGAACCTTCCTTATGTCAAACCTACTAATGGATAATCAAGTGTTCATCCATGGTACTTTGAAGCATGGATAGGTTGCCCCTATGTCAACCAACTTGGGTCATTTGACATGTAGATGAAGTATTGCTTATACATATGCTAACTTATTGATTTCATCTGATACATGTCATTTCTTTTGGTTTATAGTAACCCACTAACCCCTTTATACTTACTTGTCTATATTATACATTAGCCGTTATTATCTTGTTTATATTGTATATTGATCTTTATATCTTGTCTAACCTAATAACTTAATCAAAATATTAACTTTCAACCTTGAGTTGTATAGTCTTCCTTTTGTCAATCTATTGATAGATGGACTTGGGGTTATACAACTTTTATTGGAACAAATCTATTGAAAGTTGATCATTGATCATCTTCAATAATTTGCATCAGTGATAAGTTATCTTCTGATGCGTCATAATTTGAATCTATTGATCTAAGGATAGATAATCCTCAAGTGTTGGTCCATTGTTCATAATACTAACTTAACTTAACTTTGCTAACTTTGATTACTACTAACCATTTGTTATTATCAATGTTACTTTGTCATTTACTTTTATGTTATTACTTTGTAATTTACATTCAAGTACTCATCATCATCATATCCATTGTATAAACTCATCATGTATGTTTATTATTGTCGTTTATCTTTATTGTTATCATACATTAAAAACAATCAAAACATGATAAAATGATAAGACCAACATAATTTCATTCCACTTAATCAACTTGGACTTATAGGATCTTATCCTAGGACCTTTGCTTGGAGGCCTTTTCCATTACTTTGTGATACTTGATTTCAACTTTGGATTTCATCTGTAACTTGCATACCGGTTGTAAGAATGACATCATGGAACCACCCTATGGGGACATGTTTGTAAGACCATTATCCTTTATTTAACTTAGGTCACTTTTTGCACACACAAGGTTTTCTCTTGGGCTACCTTACAATGATACCCTTTTACTTCCTTGTTGGTTACTTTTTGCATACATGTTGCATTACCCAATTTCATAATCAAATAAACAAACCCTTGATTCAACGTCAAGTGACATTTTCATAATCAAATTCAAAAATACAATAAAACTACGATTAGTATTGTGCGCCATGAGCCTTAACTGGTGGCGAATGAGTAAGGATTGAGCATTCCTATCCTTACTCTGATTATTTTGGACACAAGACGCTTGGCTTGTTTTCTAGAATTTTCATCTCCGCCCATAGACTTTTGTGCAATCTAATCACAAACATTATTTTCATAAACCCTTATTCAAGGTAAAAACAACACAACCCATCAAACCTACTTTTTTGTGCCTTAGGACACCACTCCGAAAACCCTTTTCTCAAAGGTAAAATTAACCAACACATAAATATTTTCTATTCCGAACTACAGAGCTCTGATTCCTCGTCCCCGATGAGTGATACGTAGGCACAAGGGCCACAATCCTTGGCGAGCACAGTAACAAAAAAAATCCAGAGTCTCATCACTCTTTTTACACACCTTTTGAAAATAAAAACAATAAATGAGATAAGTACCCGCATACGTAAACAACCCAAATGGTTCCCATAGAGTATCATGAACGTGAGGGGTGCTAATACATTCCCCTTCCGTAACCGACTTCCGAATCCAAGTCTTGGTTACGAGACCGATTCCTTAACCCTTTTTTACGCTTCCCGTGCACACGTTTTTTTTCTTTCGAGGGTTTTATCGATTATTTCCCCTCTCCTCTCCGATAGAGGTAAACCAAATAAAATCTGGTGACGACTCTCCTGATCTTGCCTTCTCCCCTTCGAGGAGGCAATTCTTTTGTTCAGTCCGTCCCAGTTTCCTCGTTATCCGAAACCGGTTGCGACACACATATTGTGCTGATTTTTCATAGTTTGCATGCTAGTTGTTATTACTACTTCCTATTATCATTATTATAATATATTGTTTAGAGATTTAATTGGTATGTATATTGAATTTACTACGAATATTATGAAAAATATGGTCGGCTAAACCGTTTAGGGTCCGAATGCGAGGACGTTGTTTCGACGATACTCACATCTAAGTTGGAAACTATTAATTAGATTGGGATGCATTTTTGAGACTATTTTTTATACTGTTTTAAATTGAAATTATTTATCGCGTAAGTGTTAAACTTAGAGATATTGATTCCGGTTCAAAAGAGAGGAACTGATATCTTACATGGAAAATAAAAACTAGATCTTAAATTAAATCAAGAGCGACAACAAAGGTTATTTTAATTTGTAAAGTCAATCATTTTCAAAAATAAAGTTTAGAGGAATAAATGTGGTGCGACAACAGACATCTGTAAGTTTGAACTCTGATGCTACGCGAGCGACAACTGGTTTCACCTTTAAATCTGTTTTTCACTCAAAACAACTTTTTAATTAATTAAAAGTTCTTAATTTTAAAAAATATAAGTTTTATACTTTAGCAGGATGAACCGTGACAGTAGCAGTGTAGATTTTAGAATAAAACTCAATTCTGATTTAGCAACGCAAACAATTCATTTAAATTAAGATTCTTCCTATTAAAGAAAAATATTGTCCCAATTTAATTAATCAATCCAACTTAGCTGTGAATGCTATTGATTGGCGTGAGCCATATTCTGATATCGCTTTTATTAATTATTTTAAAATAATCTTGCTTTATTTTCTGTTTTAATTCTCCTTCTCATCCAAAATTCATTAGCCTTAAATTTATATAGCAACAATAGATAGCGGTAAAGTTGAGTGTAATTCTCTGTGGTTTCGATAACCTTTTTTATTATTCCGATATATTTCGTGCACTTGCATAAAACATCTAAGAGAAGGAAAAACCTCACATCAGAAACGATAGACGAAATGTGGATTTTGAGAAGGCAAGTATTGTTTGGAGAGTTTTCCATTAAATCACGAGTAAATGGTCTTTGAGCGAGCAGGAATATTTTTATTGAGCAACTAATAATATTAATAATATTGGATTAATTTTTTATAAACCTCATCACACTTATTTTTCACAAAATAAGATAAATACTTATATTTACACGTTTCTCCACTTTTTACTTTTATACTCTTTTTTTTTCAAAATCAGGTATCATATATTAAATAAATTTATATGTTTTCAAAATTACTCATATTAATTACCATTTTTTCTATAAAAAATTGATATCAATAGTTAATACTAAAATTAAATTTTTTATTTTAATTACAAAATTACCACTATATATAAATTGTATACCTAATTTTAATAAAATAGATATAATATTAATAATTCTGTTATTTTTACACTAGTAAATCTTTCCTTAATCCTAATTTTGTATCTCTTACATGATCATCTTTTTCTAAACTCTCTCTCAACCCCGAGATGGTTTAACTAATAACTCAAATATCTTTTTGCAAGTGGATTAATCTGTCAATTTAGTGAATAATTTGTAAGATGAAGTGGTTTGTGGCAGTGATAAAGAGGAAGAACTCGTGTGATTTAGAGAGATGAAGAAGCTTCCCCTTCTGTTTCAAAATGACTTTCGTTTTAGAGAAAAAAATTGTTTCAAAATAAATGTCATTTTTATTTTTCAATGTAGAAATGTTTACTATTTTTCCAATTGTGTTCTTTAGTTATTACTCTGTATGCTACTTCTAACATATTAATAAGATTAATTTAGTAAAAGTGAAATTTCTAATAACAATATTATTACATTCCTTAATCCGTGTGCAAAAACCATAAACGAAAATCATTTTGAAACAGAGAGAGTAATGTTCTTTTCTTCTTCACGGTATGTGATTGCAAAATTTGTTTTATAAACACGTATGGAATTCAAGTGCAAATGTGTGAGATTGTTTCCTCCAACAATTCAATAGTATAATGGAACATGGTTTCCCCTTCATTGAAGAAGCTTTCCCCTTCATTGAAGAAGCTTGAAAAGCCACATAATCCCTGCTGCATACCCGAGGCAAACCTCTCAAAACATAGTTTCCATTTTCGAGTTTCAAAGCATTTCAATCCCAAATAACCAACCAGAATCCATCATTGAACTTCACTCAAACTTTCCCAAGTCCTAACTCACCTTCCTTGAGCCTCACCTAAGCTGAGCTAAGTCATCGAAACACCATTCTGAGATCGATTCCAACCAGGTAGTTCCACTCACACCCATCCTCCAAACGAGTTACCATTCAACTCGAAATTCATCACTGATCATTAACCCTAAACACTGAGCTTTGATTAACCTATTTCCATCATTTAATTAGGTCAAAGTTGTTCATCTGGTTCGTGCATAAATACTCTACACTCAGAGTCAATCAATGGCTCATGAGTATGGAGGAAAGTTTATTTATGATTGAGGAAGTTATATCCATGTTTAAATCTGATTAAAAACACGTTTTTTCAAGTTTGGATTTCTGAGGTTGGAGGTTGAAGACGAACGCTGCCCGCGTTTTTTGAATTTGAAAACAAGTTGTGTCCCACTCTGATTGGTTGATTAGTGTGCGCCTTCCATTTTAATTGTTGTCTTATTATTTATTTGTTTAAGTGTGTTTGTTGACACAACTGAGCGCTTGGCCTAGTGGGAGAAGGGTTGATCCCCTCGTGACCCCAAGGTCAAGGGTTCAAATCCCAACATCTGATACACGCCATTTCTTTTGGTTTATACTAACCCACTAACCCCTTTATACTTACTTGTCTATATTATACACTAACCTTTATTATCTTGTTTATATTGTATATCGATATTTATACCTTGTCTAACCTAATAACTTAATCAAAATATTAACTTTCAACCTTGAGTTTGTATAGTCTTGCTTTTGTCAATCTGCTGATAGATGGACTTGGGGTTGTACAACTTTCATTGGTACAAATCTATTGTAAGTTGATCATTGATCATCTTCAATACTTTGCGTCAGTGATAAGTTATCTTCTAATGCGTCATATTTTGAATCTATTGACCTAAGGATAGATAATCCTCAAGTGTTGGTCCATTGTTCATAATACTAACTTAACTTAACTTTGCTAACTTTGATTACTACTAACCATTTGTTATTATCATTGTTACTTTGTCATTTACTTTTATGTTATTACTTTGTAATTTATATTCAAGTACTCATCATCATCATATCCATTGTATAAACTCATCATGTATGTTTATTATTGTCGTTTATCTTTATTGTTATCATACATTAAAAACAATCAAAACATGATAAAATGATAAGACCAACATAATTTCATTCCACTTAATCAACTTGGACTTAAAGGATCTTATCCTAAAAACTTTGCTTGAAGGCCTTTTCCATTACTTTGTGATACTTGGTTTCAACTTTGGATTTCATCTGTAACTTGCATACCTGTTGCAAGAATGACATCATGACACTATCCTATGGGAACATGTTTGTAAGATCATTATCCTTTGTTTAGCTTAGATCACTTTTTACACACACAAGGCTTTTTCTTGGGCTACCTTACAATGATACCCTTTTACTTCCTTGTTGGTTAATTTTTGCATACATATTGCATTACCCAATTTCATAATCAAATAAACAAACCCTTGATTCAACGTCAAGTGACATTTTCATAATCAAATTCAAAAACATAATAAAACTACGATTAGTATTGTGCGCCACGAGCCTTAAGTGGTGGAGAATGAGTAAGGATTGAGCATTCCTATCCTTACTCTAATTATTTTGGTCGCAAGACGCTTGACTTGTTGTCTAGAATTTTCACCTCCGCCCATAGACTTTAGTGCAATCTAATCACAAACATTCTTCTCATAAACCCTTATTCAAGGTAAAAACAACACATCCCATCAAACCTACTTTTTTGTGCCTTAGGGCACCACTCCGAAAACCCTTTTCTCAAAGGTAAAATTAACCAACACACGAATATTTTCTACTCCGAACTACAGAGCTCTAATTCCTCATCCCCGATGAGTGATACGTAGGCATAAGGGCCACAATCCTTGGCAAGCACAATAATAAAAATAAACCAGAGTCCCATCACTCTTTTTACAAATCTTTCGAAAATAAAAACAATAAATGAGATAAATACCCACATACGTAAACAACCCAAATGGTTCCCATGGAGTACCATGAACGTGAGGGGTGCTAATTCATTCCCCTTGCGTAACCAACTTCCGAACCCAAGTCATGGTTGCGAGACCGATTCCTTAACCATTTTTTACGCTTCCCGTGCACACCCTTTTTTTCTTTCGAGGGTTTTATCGATTATTTCCCCTCTCCTCCCCGATAGAAATAAACCAAATAAAATCTAGTGACGACTCTTCTGATTTTTCTTTCTCCTCTTCGAGGAGGCAATTCTTTTGTTCAGTGCGTCCTAGTTTCCTCGTTATTCGAAACCCTGGTTGCAACACACATACTGTGCTGATTTTTCATAGTTTGCATGCTAGTTGTTTTACTACTTCCTATTATTGTTTAGAGATTTAATTGGTATGCATATTGAATTTACTATGAATATTATGAAAAAATATGTCCGGCTAAACCGTTTATGGTCCGAATGTGAGGACGTCATTTCGACGATACTCGCATCTAAGTTGGAAACTATCAATTAGATTGGGATGTGTTTTTTAGACTATTTTTTTATACTGTTTTAAATTGAAATTATTTACCCGCAAGTGTTAAACTTAGAGATATTGATTCCAGTTCAAAAGAGAGGAACTGATATCTTAGATGGAAAATAAAAATCAGATTTTAAATTAAATCAAGAGCGACAACAAAGGTTATTTTAATTTATAAAATCAATCATTTTCAAAAATAAAGTTTAGAGGAATAAATGTGGTGCGACAACAGACATCTGTAAGTTTGAACTCTGATGCTACGCGAGTGACAACTGGTTTCACCTTTAAATCTGTTTTTCACTCAAAACAACTTTTTAATTAATTAGAAGTTCTTAATTTTCAAAAATATAAGTTTTATACTTTAGCAGGATGAACCGTGACAGTAGCAATGTAGATTTTAGAATAAAACTCAATTCTGATTTAGCAACGCAAATAGTTCATTTAAATTAAGATTCTTCCTATTAAAGAAAAATATTGTTCCAATTTAATTAATCAATCCAACTTAGTTGTGAATGATATTGATCGTTGCGAGCCATATTTTGGTTTCACTTTTATTAATTATTTTAAAACAATCTTGCTTTATTCTCTGTTTTAATTCCCCTTCTCATCCAAAATTCATTAATCTTAAATTTACATAACAACAATAGATAGTTGTAAAATTGACTATAATTCTTTTTGGGTTCAACAATCTTTTATATTATTCTGATACATTCCGTACACTTGCGAAAAGCATCTAAAAGAAAGAAAAATCTCACATCAGAAATGATAGACAGAATAAGGGTTTTGAGATGGCAAGTTTTGTTTGGAGGATTTTCCGGTGAATAACTAGTAAATGGTCTTTGAGCAAGCGGGAGTATTTTCATTGAGCAGTTAATAATATTGGATTAATTTTTTAGAAACTACATCACACTTATTTTTTATAAAATGAGATAAGTATTGGTATTTACACGTTTCTCCACTTTTTACATTTATATATATTTTTTTCAAAATCAGTTAAATAGATTTATATGTTTTTTTAAAATTACTCATATTAGTTACCATTTTTTTTTTAAAAAAATTGTGTTAATAGTTAATACTAAAACTAAGATTTTTATTGTAATTACAAAGTTACCACTATATATAAATTGTATACCTAATTTTAATAAAATAGATATAATATTAATAATTCTGTTATTTTTACACTAGTAAATCTTTCCTTAATCCTAATTTTGTATCTCTTACATATCATCTCTTTCTAAACTCTCTCTTAACCCCGAGATGGTTGAACTAATAACTCAAATATCTTTTTGCAAGTGGATTAATTTGTCAATTTAGTGAATAATTTGTAAGATGAAGTGGTTTGTGGCAGTGATAAAAGAGGAAGAACTCGTGTGATTTAGAGAGATGTATGTTTTTCGATGTTTTGTGAATCGTGTTTAGTGGTATAAGGAGGTATGATTTTGATTGGTGTGCTAGAGTCTAATATATCTAATTACTAAGTGCAGTTTCGTCTCATATAAATTATTTTTAGAAAGAAAAATGCAAAATGGTATAATTAACTTTTAATTTTTTTAATATGCCAAACGCTTAATATTTATTATTTATTAGATATACAAAAGTGTAATAAGAAAACAAGAATAGAATAGCAAAAATTAAAATTAAAATGCCGCTAACAGAAGAACTTGACTGTTATATTATATAACACTAAACAAGGATTAAAATAATAACATTTTTGAGTTGGAACTAGAATGATGTGGTTAACTAACTAATACTTTGTTAGCACCAATTTATGGGGCCACTTGGTACAAGTAAAAAATAAAACAACAACAATTTGAAATAAAATAAAATGAGGTTGTTGGAATTAAATAAAGGCAGTGAATTTATAGGTGAAATAGTTTCATCTAATGGCCATCATCATCTTCACAAATTCATCATAATCAACTTGACCATCACCATCCATATCTGCTTCTTTAATCATCTGCTTCACCTCCTCATCACTTAATTTTTCACCTAGATTCATCATTACATGTCTCAACTGCACAAAACATATAACACATGTTTTCAGGATATTTTTTAGTGCGCTCAAAATAAACTACTATATAATGTGTGACGGTTAAATTGTAACTAAATAAATATTTTCTTAAATAATATTATTATTTAAATAAATTTTATAATTTTAAAACGAGTAAAATAAAGAAGTGAATAAGATTCTCTTCAATACTCAAATTATGTCAAACCCCTATGCATATCTTATCTTATAATTAAACAGCTAGTAGTAATATTCATTGCATGTGCATGTGGCCATGTGCATATAAAAAATTGTAACAAATTCACATTTTTCTATATATACCTCACTGGCAGATATATAGCCATTTTGATCTTTATCAAAAACCTTGAAAGCCTCTCTTAGCTCCTCTTCTGCATCAGTGTCCTAGTTGAAATAAAAAATAACTAAACTTAATCTTTGGTTTTGGAATAATAATTTAATGAAATGTATATGAAGCTTTTAAAGAATTTTGGTAATGAATATTCAATAAATAAAATGCAAAGAAAATAATTGTATTACTTTCATTTTCCTTGCCATCAAGTTCAAGAACTCATCAAATTCAATGGTTCCATTGCCATCTGCATCAACTTCACTTATCATATCTTGTAGCTCTTCCTCAGTGGGATTCTGATCCAGTGACCTAATAACAGTGGCCAATTCTTCCACAGTAATGCAACCTATAAAACATTCAACAAGATTAACATGATTTTAAAAAAATTATATTATAGCTTAAAGGAAAAAAAAAATGTAACTCACCATCTCCATCTTTGTCAAACAAACCAAAGGCTTCTTTGAAATCAACAATTTGTTCTTCACTTAGGATATGTGCCATGGTGTGTGCTTGCTTTTTAAAGAGAAATAGAAAAAGAGAAAGATAAATAAGAGAGAGAGAGAGAATTGTGTTAAGTATAGTTCAATTAGGTGGCCTTTATATAGAACTTCAATGAGGTCAATCTAGTAAGATAGTACTACTTTTTAAAATCTTAATTGAATTAGTCAAATTAAACTTATTATTATGACTGCCTTTTATAGTTTGGTACTCTCCATTTTTATTATGGAAAATGTTAATAAGTGCTCTAAAAATACATCTTAAAATATTTAATATAAAAATAATCTTTTAGAAGAATAAAAACTTAATTTTTTAAAAATTTAAATTTTTTATTTTTAATACAAAATTTATATTTTAAATTTTTTTATTATGCATCCTTAGACTACAAATTAGTAAGATTATTTGATTAAGAAAAAATAATTAATTTCATACTAACTTTATTCTTAAATATAAAATTGTCTTGAGTTTTTTGTGAATCCATTTTGCATAATATTTTTAAAAAAATTTAAAGATATATTAATTATTACTTTACTAACATACTTTGCATTTTATCCTACAATTTATAATAAATAATATTATAAAATTATAAAATCATTTTCTTTTAAAAAACAAATTTATAAAATTTTACAATTTCCATAATTTATTTAAGAAAGATTTTATATTTAGGATAGAGATATTATTTTATTTTTTAAAAAATTAGTTAAATAAAATCCTCTCATGAAAGAAAAGAAAGTTAAAGTAATCTTAAAAGTATCATTGATATAATCTTATGAAATAAAAGAGACATTCTAAAATAAAATTCTAGTCATATTAATTAAATAGATTACAATGCTTGTATTTAAAATTAGAAAATATAAGTATATTTCTGTTTATATATGAGGAAGTATTTTATATTTATGTCTTTATTGTGGAAAGAAAAAAGAATCACATAAGTAACCTTTCATCAAGTAGAAGATAGATAGATAGATATGGTTTACATAACATGTGTGTATTTTTAATAAGTGGTCATGTCATGTAGTACTAGTAATAAAATAAAATAAAAAGTGGTGAAAATAGTAATAATAAATACATTGACAGCTGGAAAGGTTGGATGCTTAGGAGACAAAAAACAAAATACTTTAATTGAAATTGAAAGGGTATGAGTAAAGAGTATTGGGAAGTGTGTAAAAATTTGAAATTTCCATTCCATTCTGGTTGGTTTGCTTGTTTGCTTGCATTGCACGAGAGGGAAGACTATTTGTTTATGCCTCTTTCTACTTGTGTGTGCATGTTTCGCTGTCAACGCGGTTATGGAATAATGAACCATTAATGAACATATCAAAACGCGTTGTGTTGTTGTCCTATCGAAATTGGCTTATCCTTCCTTACCTCATATTTCAACAATTCAAAATTTGTTTTTATTCTAACAAATTTAAAAAGAAAAAAGTGTGTGAGATTAAATATCACGTTAAATGAAATGGTATTTAAAACTTGATTCACCTTAATTAAAAGTGGGAATTAGGTAGAAGGTCATCTAAAAAATAAATCGTTATTTGGACCGCTTGCGTTTGGAGCATTTGGAAACATAGAAATAATAAACCCTTTCGAAATGAGGGGATTCAAATCGAAAAGATTGTGGAGGAGGCTAAATTGCCGACTTGAAAATGGCTAAGAATTAAGTCAAATTCAATTTCTGTAAACATGGTCATGTGGTATCTGAACCCCAAGGTTTGCATAGGTATCAAGGGTGAATGATATCGAGCTTTGGAGGTGGCAAAACTGCATTTCTGATATTTATTTGAATTTTATAGCTTTTCGACAGTCAGATTGGTTCTGTCAGTGCTTAGTCATCCAGACGTGGAGGCTTTTTAAAGTTGGTTTTTATCGTTTTCCGGTGCTAGTATTGGCAAGTGTGAAATTTTCGATGATTTATTTGTTGTTGTGGTGGTTTGGAGCAACTGTCTACTCGGTTGTGCTTTGGTTTTTGCAGTTTTTCTAGATGATTTTTGGTGCTTAGTTTGTGCATTTTTAGTTTGTCTTTTTAGCTTTGTGTAGGCTTGGTTTGGGTTAGGAGGTAAGTTAGTTGTTTTTTAGCTAGTGTAGTAGTTGTTTAAGGTGTTTTTAGCGGACTATTTTTTTGTTGCAACTTTGTTCTTGTTGTTTGAATTCTGGTGTTCTTTTAAAACTCTTTGTGCATTGCATTGAATTGTTCTTTTTGGATTTTGTTCAAAAAACATTAAAAGTGAGAATTGTTCCTAGTGTTTAATAAAGGATACAAACGTCTAAACTCGATGGTGAATAGTATTAGAGTCCAGCTCGACTTGGTAAGGGAGCGAGAATAGTTCCTAATATTCAATCAATGATGTGGGGAGTCTCACACTTGAAAGAAATAATGTTGATGTTGTTGTACAATAATTCAATTAACCAAACTATTTGTTGTAGTTGTGTGAGTAACTAAGTAAAGAGTTATGTAAAAGATATTAGATTGTTAGTGTCGTACCTTAAATTTTGACCATTCTTTTATCCATCTATGTTAAGGGTATGTCTGAACACCTTGGGTCAGACACAACCCAGTTAAGCTAGAGTACGAGGTATTAATCTATCAGAGCCCATTGTTCATGTCATATGGTCAACTCCAATAACCTAAAAAGTCAAAGGAGACCTATTTTAACTTTTTATCCTCTTCTAAAGGTTTGTTTTAATGTTATATGTTGTGTTTCTTTTTTTTTCTTTTCATTAGCCTTATTATACTATTGCTAGAAATTTAATATATTATTTTTGTATTAATTAGTTTTAATTAGAATATACTATTTAATATATAAATATCATTAGAATTTTAGATTTGTTTTTTGTTTTTTATTATATAGATTGTTCTTATGTTATAGAATATTATTAAGTATTATTTTTAAAAAAAAGGAGTATTATTCGAATTATTTAATAAAATATTAATAAGTGATTTTTATTAATTAGAAATTAATAATTTTTATTTTTATTTTTAATATTTTTATTATTATTAAGGTCTTTTTAGGTTTTTCAGTTATTTTTCTATAAAAAAATGAACCTGGTCAAACAATGTGTCCAGGTCAAACACGGTCAAAAGTTCAAATTCATTCAGAAAACCTAATTCATTCTACAGTACATCTAAAAACGGATCAAACGCAGATTTAAAAAATAAGATCAAATATTTCCAAATATATGTCCAAACACATTTTGAATCAAGCATTACAAAGAAATTCGTCTATATACATCAAAGTTAAGAAACCCTAAAATACCAAAACTAATTTGTAACAACAATTACATCAGAACATTCCTAATCTAATCAATCAAAATTAAAACCCTAAACCTAATTTTAATATATAAAAGGGCTAAAGAATTTCAGAAGAGGGGACGGAAAAATTAGAACCCTAATAACAACACGCAACAGCATCAAACCCTCCACTAAAGCTTCAAAAATATGATACTTAGGGTTTTCACATCGAAACCCTAAGTATTTGAGCTACGCCTCCATCTTTTTACCTGCAAAAGAAAGAGAAAGAGATTAGAGAGAGATAGAGAAAGAGAAAACAAAGATTAAGGAGAAGGGGAAACACGCAGCTTTATTGATCACTTTAGGGAAGGTTGGTTTGCCATTTTTCTTCTCTATGAAATTGTTGTTTATTATTTGTGATGCATGTTTGGATATTTTTGTTTCTCATCTTGATGTTTGTGTTGGTTTGATTTGGCTAGATTAAGAGGGTCTTTGGGTTTGGGGTTGGAGCGACCATGAGGTCAGAGGTTTGTTGAGGATTGATTTGTGTTGAGAGGTCGCATCTGGGTTTAGATGAGTGTGATATGAGGTTTAGAGATGCAGGGGATTCAATTTGGGTAGGTTTAGGTTTGTTCTGGGTTGGGATCATTAAATTTCATGGGTTAGGGTTCTTAGGTTGTTAGGGTTCTACTAGGTTTTGTTAGGGTTCGTGGGGTTAGATGAATGTCAAAGGTTTAGGGTTCATCAATTAGGTAGGGTTCTAGGGTTTAATATTGAATGTTTGAAGATCTCGGTTGAGCTTCAACCGAAGATCTAAGTTGTATGGTGGTTCATAGGGTGACTCAGGTGGTAGTTTTGAAGTTTAGGGAGGGGACAAAACAGACGCGTTAGAGAGGCGAGAGAGGATAAAAGAGAGAGATTAGAGAGAGAAAAAGATGTAGAAAATAAGAGTTTCTGAAGGAACCTCCCATAAATATCCCCTTAATAGAACGCTTGATCATCAATATGTGGCCCCCTGCTGGCCACGAGATTAGTTGACTTTGAATCATCCCGTATGTGTATGCATTGCGTGTTCCTTAGTTGACTTTTAATGCCATCCATTGATCTTGTTTACCTTGACTAAGTATGTTCATCTAACACGTGTAAATGGGGTTCCTTGTGATCCCATCAGATCAATCTAGTGGCTCAAAAAAAAGTCAACCTTTGACTCTCTCCACATACCTGGGGCCAGCATTGTGGGCATTTCCCTTTTGGGCTTTATATTTTTGCTTTCTACATACCCCTGATTACTTGGCCCAATAATTTTTAAGTAATTTTACACCCTAATCTCATTTACTTAATTTTTATGTTTTATATTTTGCTATTAATTAAATTTTCCCCTAGTTCATTAGGTTTTAATCGTAGTTTAGGCTATGATTAGATAGAATAATTTAAAATTAATTAACTTAATTAGGTTAACTTTAATATAATTTTTTTTTAATAAATCATAAAAAACAAAAACATTTCTTTTTATATTTAAAGATTAAAAAAGGACAAAAATCTCTTTTATATTTTATACTTTGAGTTTTTTTTAGTTTAAAACTAACTCTTTTAATTAGTTTACTTTAGTTTAAATTCATAAAAAATAAATTTATTTTTCTTTATAATTCGATAATCAAAGATGACAAAAATAATGAATATATATATATATATATATATATATATATATATATATATATATATATATATATATATATATATATATATATATATATATATATATATATATATATATATATATATATATATATATATATATAATATATATATATATATATATATATATATATATATATAATATATATATATATATATATATATGACTTTATTTTCTAAGTAAATTAACATTATATTTTTGCAAACTAAATTGGTTTCCTGTTGTTACACCTTATCAATCAATAACTTAAAATCAATTCAAACACACCCAAATGATATTTTCTCTGCCCTTGTGCATTGAGACCTTTTTGTGCAAACAAATTTTTCTCCGTCCCGGTGCCTTGAGATCTTTTCATAAATAAAATCAACCAACACAAAACATTTTTCGAGACGAACTACGGTACTCTGATTCTTCATTAAGCTTGAGGATACGTAGGCACAAAGTTGTGACACTCTGGCATGTACAATAATAAAAAATATTTTTTTCCTGTTTGTGATTAAAGTTAACGTAATAATTTCCCTTTGTAAATGAATAAATTAAAACATTAAGCAATAAATAAGTACTTAGGTAAACATCCCTCAAACAAACATAGTAGCCCTAGAACTATAGAAGGTTTTCATTTAGTACAATGAAGGTGAGGGGTGTTAGTACCTTCCCCTTACTTAAGCGACTCCCGAACCCTAACGTCTTATCCATACTTTTTAGGGTTTTCTCATTATTTCTCTGTTTCTTAGAAACGAATAAAAGATGGTGGCGACTTTGTAATTTTCCCGTCGTGATAGTTAGATAAGTCAATTTTATGATATGCTGACACATGTAAAAGTCAAATATATTTGTGATTACGAGTGTGATTCATCAATAAAATTTAATTTATCATTAAATTTTGTCTTCCCTCCTCTTATTTTATAATACTCCTTCTGTTTCAAAATGACTTTCGTTTTAGAGAAAAAAATTGTTTCAAAATGAATGTCATTTTTATTTTTCAATGTAGAAATGTTTACTATTTTTCCAATTGTGTTCTTTAATTATTACTCTGTATGCTACTTCTAACATATTAATAAGACTAATTTAGTAAAAGTGAAATTTCTAATAACAATATTATTACATTCCTTAATCCGTGTACAAAAACCATAAACGACAATCATTTTGAAACAGAGAGAGTAATGTTCTTTTCTTCTTCACGGTATGTGACTGCAAAATTTGTTTTATAAACACGTATGGAATTCAAGTGCAAATGTGTGAGATTGTTTCCTCCAACAATTCAATAGTATAATGGAACATGGTTTTAGGAGAGGGAAACTGCTTCAACATGTTATAACAACAATACACATTTTCCAATAAATCTTGTGTTAAGGGAAAGAACTATGATAGATGGGTAGACCGAGTGAAATTTATCTTTTGATATTAAGATGTTCTTAAAAGTGTGATGGGTTGTATGCCCATTGTTTCACATGGACTATAACATCTTAATTCTCTACTCGACATACTTTATGATAATACAACAAATAAACTCCACAGTTAGAGTACTACTCATGATCCACCGATCAAAACAAACACAAAACCAAATAGTCTTTTGAAATACGCAGCGAAAAACAATTATGTTTGATATCATAATCTCATCAAATGGTAAAAGTACAAAAAATTATTTAACAACTTTGAAATAGCATAAACAAAACAAGAAATAAAACAAAGAAAAACTTATTTCCCCAATGTTACATATCAGAGCGACTCCACTAAGATCCAAATGAATAAGAAACTAAGAAGGCATTTAATTCGTCCTCTACCTCAAGCAGCTACTCCTTATCATGCTCGTATGTACCCCACATGAGCACAAACACCATAAATAAATAAAAAGAGGTGAAAATACACTCAAAATATGTTAATGGTGTAAAACAAAGCAAGGGTAGGATAATCATATAATCATCTGGTATACACGCCATTCACAACAATCAATAATTACATAAAGTAATCTCAACCAATCAACAACATCATGAACAATCAATTACATATACAAACATGTATGTAATGTACTTCACAACTGACTCAGTATTCACGTAGTATCATTCATGGATAACACATGTCCATCTCGCTTCAGAATCCCCACCATAGGATCATAATGAAGGAGAATGGAGATCCAAAACGCAGCGGAATTTAAAATTTCTCCTTTAATGATCCTTACGAATGGGCATGATCAGTGATAGAATCGTTACCTCTTGTGGCGATCACGAACATTGAACGATGACAACGCCTCTACTCAGTCCACACGAACGGATTCCTTCAATCTCAGTGCTAGCTGCTATGAATGAAGGCTTTGAGTGAGAGAGAGAGAGAAACGAAATTGCAAGTGTGACAATGCTTCTACACAAGGGTTCTATTTATTGAACCACTTGTGTGAGCTACAAGCTAAAAAGCCCACTCAAGTGTATATGGCCCATATCTTATAATATGCCAAAATCACTTAAGCGTGTGGTACCTTACCATATTTCGTATTCTACTTAAGTACACTGTACCTTACGATGTTCTATAATTCACTTAAGGGCACCGTACATTACGGTATTCCTTAATTACTCTATCTCTCATCAATCCGTCCTTTGTGTGCGACCCTATAGGTTTTCGCGACATTGACAATTATATTAAATCACGTATTTAACATAATAAACAGTGAGCGGTATCTAGCAACACATCACTGCTACCCAAGACACGAAAATGTCGTGTGATCTGACAAATCCTTCTGTGATAATAATTATGTGTATAATTACCCTGTTGCCCTTATGTCTATATTGAACACAAGGCATAGACCGCGTCATCCTTGTCCAGTTCAATATTGGGCCCATATACATTTATCCTGTTACGCAGGATGGGAAAATTCCATCTAGGTCACTCATGTCCCTTAGCATGCTTCGTGG
The DNA here is from genome assembly GCF_024323335.1 of Lathyrus oleraceus. Classification (NCBI taxonomy): domain Eukaryota; kingdom Viridiplantae; phylum Streptophyta; class Magnoliopsida; order Fabales; family Fabaceae; genus Lathyrus; species Lathyrus oleraceus. The sequence goes on from NC_066584.1 coordinate 294,422,567, forward strand.
AGTACCCATCAACTGTCTTTATGGTCATCCAATTACGGACAACGTTTGATCAGCAATAAGGCACTCGACTATACACCTAGGGTCCATAGTGGTTTCAGGTCGAAGGGTGGTATACACCATTATCACCATGAGAATAACTTATGACACTTTACATAACATTCTATATAGTATTCTCATAGCGGGTCAATCCAGTATAAATATTACTCTTAATATTCATACCTATGTTTAAGACTTGATAACTCTTTATCCATGATCCATGAGATGTGATCATCAGTCTCTAAACATAATAGTCTTCATGCTTTAATGTTATCCCACTTCATAATAAAGCTTGACTATGGATACTTTAAGAATAGTGTCCTTATGTCTAATGTGATCTCATGATTAAGTCATACTTGATACATTAAACGGACTAGCTATTCTAGGGACTTTATTAAACAAACATAATAAAGAAAAAGCCTTTTATTATTAATAAATAATTCGATACAAGTACCAAAAGTATTGGCCTCTAGGGCTTACACCAACAATCTCCCACTAGCACTAGAGCCAATCAGGCATACCCCTAATGCCCATAGATCTAGTATGACCATCATGCTTCTGCTGCGCAAGAGGCTTTGTCAGTGGGTCAGCAATATTGTCAAGTGTAGGTACTCTGCATATTTTCACATCTCCTCTATCTATTATCTCTCGAATGAGGTGATAACGCCTAAGTATGTGTTTGGATCGTTGGTGAGTGTCGCATTACGCGAAAAACCGGCGGGAAACAAAAACAACAGAGCCGCCACCGTGCGTTATTTATCCCAAAAGAGGGAAAGGAAACGCTCGAAGTAAACCTAGAAAGAACATGGTCTCGCGACCAAAGAGAATGGGATCGGGAGTCGGTTATGCGAAGGGAAGGTATTAGCACCCCTACGCATCCGTCGTACTCAACGGGATCCACGCACAAAAGGAAGGAAAACGGTTGTTAAATGCTGCTCACAAACAAACAAATACTGGCTGAAAGAGACACAAGAAAACAAACAAGATTGATTCGGAAGGATATTGCATCCTGGGCCTACTTAGTCTATCAAGCATAGACATCAGAGTCGAAGTAGTTCGGACTAGGGGAAAAACATGCTCGCTAGGATGTCACATCCTATGCATACGTATCTTCTCGGACTAAAGAAGAATCAGAGCACTCGTAGCTCGGCTAACGCACGCCAAACAACACAACACAGGCAATCGACTGCCAATCGTTGGGCTTACGTCAAACTCCACACAAACAGGCAAACACAAAGGAAACCGACTGCCAATCGCTGGACTTATGTCAGACTCCAACTCACACAAGGGACAAAACAAAAGGGTGCCCGGAGAGATCAGCTCATCTCCTGCCTACGTACCTCATCTGGTATGAGGATCAGGGCGACGTAGTTCCCCTACGCAGGGATAAAGGACTAGCCTAACCAGATACAAAGGGAGACACAACTAGGGAGACTACGACTCGAGCCTAGATGTTATCATGCATATCATCCCTAAGTTAAGGTTGCTATCTAACTTGCACAGGGAGCAAGCTATCCTATTCAGCACAGGCAAAGCAAAACAATCACACAAATAACACACACTATATACACACAAAGTGGTCTCACACAAGGGTTAGGCTGCAAAGGCAAGCCAACTGTATCAGGGTGATGTTAGCTCTTAACCCTAACATTGAGAGTTAGGGTGAAGCAGATGAAATAGGAAGTGAGGGGTGTGCCTCACAGCTCTTATCCTTGACCTGGGAGAGCTTTAGACAAAAGAAGTGTCGGTTCAAAAAGTGGGAACCCTTCTACACTTATGACACTGACTCAACTGTACAAATGTACAAGGATCTTGGGTTAATATCCACAATGCATCAACACAGTGGTGTGAGCAGAGGGATGACTCAACTGAATAGCAGGAGATGGATTGCACATCTCTTGTATCTGCCAATTGCCTTATCAAAGGTCTTTTCCTGCTTGGGGACAAAAATAAACAAGCACAAGCATTGCCTCTTAAGGAGGACTTCAGACAGGTGCCTGACCAAATAACAGGCCAGGTCTTCCAGACTACATGGAGTTAGAGACATTATACCTCAATGCTCAAGCTATCAAGAAAAGCAAAAGCAAGTTCACAAAGGAACTATAGCAACTAAGGTACCTGAAAACAATCCAACATAATCAGTACACATCTCAAACAAAAGTCAAACAGACAATGGTCAACAGTTAACTGTACACGGTCAAACAACAATCAAGCAAAGCAAGGCACAAAGGTGCAAGCCACAAGGCCTAAGTACAAGTCTCAAAGCCTACAAAACAAACTCAAGGTTAGTCATAAACAAGCAATGGACCAACTCCAATTGAGTGCACATCATCAAGTATAAGCAATTGTGCTCTTTGACCTGAAACAAAGCTCAAACATTAAGCACTAACCACTAGGACATGGCCTAGGGTCAAAATGGGAGCAATAAACCAAAACAGAACATGAAAATAGGTGAGAATCAAGTTCAGTCAAATAAGAACAAAGCCCAAGTGGTCTCACATTCATGTCATTCACCAAGATCATTTCATAAAGCATTTAGTGCAAAGCATGCATTTTGAAGCTCATAGAACCAAACAGAATGATTCAATCCACATCAACTCAAAAACATTTCAATAAATATCAAGAAAAATCATGTCTAAACAGAACACCTCAAATGATCATCATACAAAATTTCAAGTGATTTGGACCAAGGGAAGCAAGTCAATTAAATTTATCAAGTCAAGGCAAGGCAAAACAAGCTCATACAAGGCACCAAATCATGCATCAACTTCACACAAGCATAAAACAGAATCCAAACATGATATGAACATCAAACCAAAGCCATGACACACTTCAAGATGTCTAGAATACATGTGTAAAGTTTCAGGTCCATCCAATAAACAACAAGAATTTCATAAATCATTTAAGATCATAACTCACAAAAAGTCCACAATTGGTCAATCAGCAAAGAAAACCTCAAACAAATTGGAAATGCACTCAAAAAATCCACAAAAATTCACACTCAAACTTAACATCCAGAAGAATCAACATGCAAAAATTTAGGTCATTTCAGGTTCACATGGCATGGTAAGGAAATTCCACAAATTGGACAAGAAATGGTGTGACACACATTGTCACACCTCCAATGATCAGGTCATATCTCACAAACCAGAAATGCAAAAATCACAAACTCTATACCAAAATGTTCCTAAAGGTGTCTAGTTTATGCATACAAAATTTCAGCTCCATTGGATTAAGCATCATGATTTCACAATCAAAATATCAAGCAAGGTGCAAGTAAACACATGTATGAACATTCCCTAGCCAAAATGAAAAACCACACGTGCACAATTTTTGCAAAAATCATCATAAAATAGTAGACATGGCAAGGATCATGGCACAAAAAATCTCACATCAATTGGACAAACCATCATTGAGATATGAATTTTCTAATGAGAAGAAAAAAATAAAAAAATGATGAACAAGGCATGGTGAACATGGAAGCATATGATGAGAAAATACCAAAACCTAAAGTGTGAAACGCTGGAGCCAGGAATCGATCCACTGGCGAGTTAAAATTGAGCGCGCGCCTAATGAAACTATGCGTTTCATTAAAGGAGGTGGCGTGCTGCTATTGGTTGCATGGCACACAAACAATGGAACTCATGCAAACACACGGGAAGTGGATCAAACAGGCCTGGGAAACGAAAATGTTAGGGTTCATGTGACATTCATCATGTTCATCATCCATTTTCCAGCTCAAGAACGAAACATCACCAAAACTCACAAGCAGCATACCAATGGCTTCGTCTTAGCATGCACATCAATAATCTAGCATTGATTTAACCTAATTCGTGCTAACAAATCCAGATCGAGCAAGATAAGTTTCAACAATCAATCTTAAATTCAGCATATCTTTCTTGTTTCTCAACGAAAATCAAAAGTACAAAGCTCAGAATACTCATGGATGCAAGATCTACAGAATGCACATCACAATTACATGAATTATAAGATTCGAATTCCAACCTTCAAATTGATGCAGAGCTGGAATCGTGGTTGTTTGGCCTTGTAGTATGCAAACAGAAATTCTTTAATGCTCCAGTAGATGAATGAGTGAAGATCCAATGCTCAATGATGCTTGATGTAGCTCAAAAATGCAACTGCCATTGATGGAGCTTGATGTAACAGTTCCAAGTTCTACTCGAAATTGATGAATCCTTGCTTGCTGAAGCTCCAACAACACTTGCAGATGATGAACCAATGGAGAAATAGCAAAGGATTGTGAAGAAATTCGTAGAACAATGGAGAGAAAAAGTTGAGAGAATTTGCAATTTTTGATCTAGATCTGAGATGAATGAAGTGTTAATCTCAAATTCAGTTAGGATTATGGTTTTATATGTGTTGTTAATCCACTTTGTTAATCAAGCTTAGCCAAAATGCAAGGATTAAGGAAAATGAGTGTTTATGTGCAAATTTGCCATTCACCCCTCATGTGCATGGAATGCTGCTACAGTGCACGAGTTATTAGCCAAACACACTCCAAATATCATGTAGTAGCCAAATGTGAAGCTTGGAAGTGTGAAAAATGCTTAGTTTTCAAATTCACCTTTTTCCCTCCAAATTCAAATTCAAATCCAATGAAAAATGCCATTTTTGTGTGATGAGATTTGATGAAATGTAATGAATGATTATGATAGAGCATATTAAAACAAGATTGTAGCAAAAAACCCCACTTCATTTGGCCAATTGGTGTGAAAGTTATGCAAGCTTGAACTTCAAATTTCCATGGACAATGATTGATCCATAATTTCTCAACCACACATGAGAAATTCATGTTCTTGGACTTTTTGGAAAGGTGAGAGCAAGATCTTCAACTTTCATGTTGGTCAAAATTTCATTTGAAGCTTGTATGATGATGTAAATTTGAGGAGAAGACCTTTCCATTTTGGGCAGTTTGAAATTATAGGTCACTTACTATTTTTGGAAACTTTTCATCTGACCTCAAATTCTTCATTGTTGATCTTTGACATGTCAAATGAGACTTGTATGGACATGAATGAGGCCTTTCAAACCATCTCCCACCTTCAAATCCATGAATTTAGGCACAGTTGACCACAGTTGACTTTCTAGGGTTTCAGATGAAATTCAGCTTGACTGTTGAGCTTTGATCATCCAATCTTTGGCCAAACCTCTTCAAAATGATCCCTAGGTCATGTGAAATTGATGAGACAACCCTAGGGATTTGCTTCAATAGAGAATGCACTTGCTTGCTTGCTTGACTGGATCTCCTGACCAGTTGACTGATGAACTTGCACTTGGGCAAATGGACAATGCAATGCTATGCAGTGGACAATGTTAATGTTAATGACCTAATATGAAAATGAATGTACAAAATGAGAGGTGCAAATTTGAGGTGCTACAGCTGCCCCTATTCAATCAACTGGGAACCCGAATGGATGAGAGCAACGGCTGTCAGACTTTCAGGGTAAACAGGGATTTAATACCGAAGAACCGTAGAAATTTGCACAATGCGGGGATCCACCAACGGAAACGTCCACTGGGATCTGATATTTATTACTGGGGATTTTGATTTTTCAAAGGTACCGTCACATCCAGACATCACAGCACGATGAATGGGAATGGGAATCACAACTAGATGCCAACGGACAACTAGGAAAAACTCGACGTTTATCGAAACCAACGGAGAGGTAACCAGACATTAATGAATGACTGGAAGAGATACAACCACATGTCAGCGGACATAGTGGGAAAAACTCGACGTTTACCAAAACCAACGGAGAGGTAACTCAACTGGGGACGACCAGGAAAAACTCGACGTTTATCGAAACCAACGGAGAGGTGACCAGACATCAACGGATGAATGGGAAAACTCGACCAGACGTCAACGGACGAAAGGGAGAAGCTCGACGTTTATCGACACCAACGGAGAAGGAGAAGACTCGACCAGACGTCAACGGACGAACGGGAGAAGCTCGACGTTTATCGACACCAACAGAGAAGGAGAATACTCGACCAGACGTCAACGGACGAACGGGATAAGCTCGACGTTTATCGACACCAACGGAGAAGGAGAATACTCGACCAGACGTCAACGGACGAACGGGAGAAGCTCGACGTTTATCGACACCAACGGAGAAGGAGAAGACTCGACCAGACGTCAACGGACGAACGGGAGAAGCTCGACGTTTATCGACACCAACGGAGAAGGAGAATACTCGACCAGACGTCAACGGACGAACGGGAGAAGCTCGACGTTTATCGACACCAACGGAGAAGGAGAATACTCGACCAGACGTCAACGGACGAACGGGAGAAGCTCGACGTTTATCGACACCAACGGAGAAGGAGAAGACTCGACCAGACGTCAACGGACGAACGGGAGAAGCTCGACGTTTATCGACACTAACGGAGAAGGAGAATACTTCACTAAGGAAGGGATACAACAGCCGGAAACCGAATAGGACGTCCACCGACGACTCTACTGGGGATTTCTGGCTAGGAATCAACCAGACATTAACGAATGACTGGGGAATAGGATATACAATCAGACGTCAACGGACGAATGAGAAAAACTCAATGTTTACCAAAACCAACGGAGAGGTAACTCTGCATGGGGAAAATATATCACAAACAACCGTCAACAGACGATCGGGAAAAACTCAACGTTTATCGAAACCAACGGAGAGGTAACTCTGCGGGGAATCAACAGACATTAACAAATGATCTGTGGGGAATAAGCAACTATACGTCAACGGACGCATAGGAAAAACTCAACGTTTATCGAAACCAACGGAGAAAGGTGACTCTTATTGGGGATAATGAACACAACCAATCATCAACGGACGATTGGGAAAAACTCAACGTTTATCGAAACCAACGGAGAGGTAACCCTTGCGGGGAAGATACATCTAGGTGTCAACAGACAACTAGGAAAAACTCGACGTTTACCAAAACCAACGGAGAGGTAACCCTTGCGGGGAAGAGTGAACACAACCAAATCGTCAACGGACGATTGGGAAAAACTCGACGTTTATCGACACCAACGAAGAGGAGGAGACTTCACTAGGGAAGGAGGACGACGTTACGAACATCGAAAGATGATGTTTACGGATACCAAAAGAAGACCAGACATTAACGAATGACTGGGAAATACTCGATGTGTACACCGAAAGATGGTGTTGACCGACACCAAAGAAAGAACACACGCGGGTGCTGACATGACACTGACCAGTATCACAAAATGACATCTACATATGTCAGAGCAAGGCTAAACACTTGCTGGGGAGCCCACTGGGGAGGAACACACTTTCCTCTCACCAACGGATGAGGAAATAAACCTCTCCGGGGGGTATCAATCCTGAATGCTGCCAGGAGCAACTGTAGCAAACATGCGGTACCGATGTTGAACAACAATCCGCCTCTGCCAGGGAATACGGTCTGAATGGTTTCGAACACATGAATGCATATGTTTGAATTTTTCTATGGCGTAATGCTCCATATTGCATGGAAATGCTACGCAATTTGAGGATGCAATGATTACTATATGCAAAATGCCAAACAACGAACTCTAGCTGGGGAGCCAAACTGATCAGATACTCCAACTCTGTGGGGAGACTCTGCTTGAGGAATACTCTGCGGGGAGAGCACCGACTTCTCACTCATGCTGGAGAAACAATACTGTTGCTGGGGAAAGGATAGACTCCACTGGGGACATCCTTCGCAGGACCCAATCCACTCGGGGACTCCGCTCGGGGAAACAACCAATACAACTTGTTGAGGACTACCCAACGGCGACAGCGCTGAGGAACCAACAATATGACTCCGCTGGGGAAGTAAACAAGGCAACTCTCTGGTGAAGTAATGAAACTACTCGCTGGGGAGTAACGGGACGACTTTGCTAGGGATAACCAGGCGACTTCATTGGGGAGAGCCAACCAATCCACAAATGATAAACTCTGCTTTGGGAAATAAATATTACTCCGTTGGGGAACAACCCATCCAATCCACAGGTAGGATAGACTCAGCTGGGGGATACAGACATCATTCCGCTACGGAAAACTCATCCAATCCACAGGTAGGATAACTGCTGGAGATAAATTTCTTTGAACCCGCTCCACTCGGGGAGCTTGCTGAGGAAAAGCAGCTCCGTTGGGAATAACACACCGACTCTGCTGAGGAAGATCATAACTCTGGTGTGGAACGTAATATACCAGACTCAGTGCTGGGGAGATACATCAACAACCCTGCTGGGGAGAGACACTCACAACCATGTTGGGGATGGCAATACTTTAAGCCAGACTGCTGGGGGACCACACTCCACTGACACCTCCGTTTGGGATACAACATCCTTCCAACTCAGTGGGGATCTCAACTTCAAACTTGGCTGGGAAATAACCAACTGGGGAAATTTGCAAACACGGGCCTGCCGGGGATAGGTAATCCTTAACTCTGTTGAGGATAAAAGGCACTACCCACAGATGACTCTGCAGGGGAACATAGTTTTGATAGCTCTCAAACTTGCTCGGGAAATATCTGCTGGGGAATCGTCCTCCACCCTGAGAAACATACTACTCACTGATACTCCCACTGGGGAACATGGCATCCTTCAAGCTTACTGAGGAGACACCGATCTTGAATCGGCTAGGAAAATAATACTTTCAGACCTACTGGGGAAATACGGCTTTTTCCGACACGGAACACCTGTCGACTCGTCGAACAGCGGTATTCATCCTCCAACCACAGTGTCGACTTTCCACTTTTGAGAACTCCCAGACTCGTCTGGACTTTTCTGATTCATCACCTTGTATCCCAATTTCCCCATACTCCACGGAGACTGAACTCCTGGGATTCATACAAACTTTCCAGTCATCATACTTTGAAGAGTCTTCTTGATTAACCTTCCAGGATCGTCATCGTAATCCTTCACCGTCCTTTCACTGTTCTTCTATCCTTTGCCCCTTGGTCGGGCTCCACGGGGATCTTTTTCAAAAGGGTTCATATCACAACCTACCAGTGAATGAGGATATCTAACAGCGCCTGCACAAGAGATCGTTAGATAAAAGCGTGCCCCAGGCGTGCCCCATATTTCAACACCTAGGTCCCTCAAACTTCCGAATAAGATTTCCAGATTTCAATCTTATAAGCATGCATCGGAAGAGACCTCCATGTTTCAAAATGCACATATTCTTTATCGAAATAAACGGATGTTTTCGCAATCAAAGCGGTAATGAAGACAAAAACAAAATTATTTGACTGAATACGCATTTATTGACTGAAAAAAAAAAGGTGGCTCAGAACCGAGCAACACACAGGAAGCAAACCCTGAAAAGAGGTGATTGCACACAAAAGGAAAAGTCTATCCTAATGGCAATGTGAAACCGTGATTTCATCGGGTTCCAACTCGGTTACACCCCATATGTTCTCAAGACTTTCCGTGCTTTCTGTCTTCTGAACAAGACGCTTCCGATCGATCTCTGTCGGAGATTGTCCAAGTCATATCACAAGCACAAACGATCATGCTGGACGCAGTTGTTCGTTTCAGTCCCTCTTTTGCCTGGACCGCCCTTTCGGGTTTCAGTCCCTCTTTTGCCTGGACTGCCCTTTCGGGTTTCAGTCCACCGGGATACCCTTTTTTGCCTGGACCGCCCTTTCGGGTTTCAGTCCACCGGGATACCCTTTTTTGCCCAAGTCGCCCTTATGGGGTTTTCGACTTGCCGGGTGTACAGTTTTTCTCTTTTATTATCCCTAACTTTTGCGCGAACCTTTTTTTTTTTTTTGGTTCGCCGGGATGCCCTTTTTTGCCTGGACTATTTTATTCTTTTTGTCCAGCGGGTCTCTTTTTCACGAAGTATCTTTTAACTGCGTCCGCATTCACAGGGGATGGAACATCTCCACCATCCGTGGTCGTCAACAACAAGGCTCTGTCAGCGAAAACCTTCTTGACCACGAATGGACATCCATAACTGTGTGTCCACTTGCCCCACGATTGTTGAGGAGGAAGGATCCTTTTCAACACCATATCTCTCATGATACCCACGAGGTCGCATTTCTTGGTTAGCAACACGCTTCATTCACTGGGTACAACTGCCCCATGACAAATAACTGCCAGCCTCTTTTCCTCAGTCAGGTTCAACGTGTCATACCAAGTCCTTATCCATCAGGACCTTCCACAATGGGATCCAGGCTTCCGTAGGTAGTACCACTCCTATCCCATCACTCGAGCGAGCGTGGCGTTGCCCCAGTAGACGTACGCACCGAAGATCGATACCCAGGATACAAGCTTCGTGCTCAGCCACCATCGTTGGTGCATTCAAATGTTATCGGGGAAGCACTAACTCATTCACTTTAAACTCTCCCCATCAGACATCAGAATCCATTCGGATTCAGGGTCAGGCCCCTCCTCCGGGATCGGTCACTTTCAATCTTTCGATTTGAGTACCTCGAGATGTCCTCATCAGGGACCTCAAACTTCCTTGGTTGATCAAACTTCCTGGGTTGATAATCCTCCATGGGTTGCTGGCAAAGTGATTAAACAGTACGCTCCTCTTGATCGCTTTCTGGGATGTGTACTGAATATCGTATTCAGTCGACATCATTTGCCCTCTCGCAACCCGTCCGGTCAATACTAGCTTTTCAAACACGTACTTGATCAGATCCATCTTGGACATCCACAAAGTGGTATGAACCAGCACACTGTCTCAGTCGGCGAGCAGCCTATGCCAAAGTACATCAAGCTTTTTCGAGCAGTGAGTGTATTGTTTCACAGTCGATAAACTTTTTGCTTAGGTAAATTGCATACTCTTTTCGACAAGACCAGTCATGCTGACCCAATACACACATCATAGACCCCTCGATGGCTGTCAAGTACCAGATTAACAATTGTTTCTTCCACGGAAGGTATCAGAATCAGAGGTTCCTGCAACTTATTCTTTTTATTTTTCAAATGCCCCTTGGCAATCATTATCCTACCTGACCGTTTGATCTCTTTTTTTTTGTTTTCGGTTCAGGCATTCTTGTATTTCCTTTTCTGTTTTTTTTTCTTTTTCTTTCTTCTTTTTTCCTTTTTTTTTAGCAGGATCAACCTTGATTCCTCTTTCATTCACAACATACCTCAGCAGCTTGCCGGACAGCACTCCATAAGTGCACTGATTCGAACTCAACAGTATGAGTTATCTCAACCGGTCAAACAACTTGCCCCGGTCTACCGGATGCCCCTCTCCTGTTCGGGACTTTGTCATCATGTCATCAACATGGCATTCGCTTTCACGATGAATCATATCATAACACAAAGTCACTCTTGACCTGTGGTACGTGGCATCGGCCTTTTTGAGACTGAATGGCAACACCTTATAACAATAAGGTGCCCTCTGGTGTGATGGTCATTGTTTACTTCATATCACCTGGCAACAATTCAATTTGACTTTGGCCAAGAAAGCCATCCATGAAGGTAAACACCGAGAACTGAGCAGTATTATCAACCAATACATCAATGTGAAGTACCGGGAATTCATCTTTCGAACTAGCTCTATTCACGTCTCGATGGTCCACACACATTCTCATTTTATCATCCTTTCTCGGCGCCAGCCGCTTCTCTGGAGGACAGTCCTCTCTTAATGGTAGCTTGTGCCCCCCAACATGGGTATTCTGCCCTGGTGTATCTTGATGCAACCAGGTGAAGATATTACAACATTTTTCCAACAGGGCTACCATTCTGCTCTCGAATCGCCTCAGAAATGGCCCTAACTTTCACTTTCCTTCTGACCTCGGCGGTACCTGGAATAACAATCTTGACTCGCTCCTCGTGCGGTTGAATCACCTTCTCCTCTTGTTCAACAACCTGGCTAATTCCAGCAGATCACAATCTTCTTCGCCTTCTTCTTCGGCATGATAGATCGGATTGTCGAAGTCATACAGAGGTGTAACCGAATTGTTATCAATGAGATCAGGAGGATAATCACTTTTGAGGTCGGAACCAAATAAATCAAAAGGAAAGAGAAAGAACATTGCCATTTTTATTTTTTTTTTAAACTGCAAAAAAAAGTGAAAAACAGGGAACACCGCTTTTAATCACAAAAACATCCATTTATTACTGATGCAAAATGTTGCAAAATGAAACACATGAGGTGGCCCTTACAATGGACCAGTACGTTTCAGGCAAAACGTATGGCTTTCATGCAAACAACATCAAACCAAAAATACTACACTTCCGGATGAGTGACAGTGATGCTTTTGGAGGCTTTCCAGTCGCCTGGTATGCACGACTTTATCCACAACTCGAGCTCGCGGTCACAGTCGATCTCTTCACCCACTGAACAGGCGTGGCTAGGATCCAGCATTCCTGCACTGACAAATGTATACGGTGGACGACGTCCTCTGTTTTGTCTAGATGACTCTTGATCTGGCTGATAGCCGACCCCAAACATATCCGCTTTTACCACGATGTCAATGATCCTGCCCCAGCCTTGGGCCTCTTGGTTCTTCACCACCTCTAGGGCTTGTTTATAAGAAGAAATGGACAGTTTCTTCTCTTTTTCAATAACAACGGCATTCTCCACCTTGACGGCTTCAACGGCCAGACTCAGTGTTTCAAATTTTCCACTGTCCATTTCCGCTTCCTTCATCTTTTGGGTCGTATCCCCCATCCGTACACACCCCTCTGTGGCAACGGCCGCACAACAATTATCAATAACAGGGAAAGCTCCATCCTGCATCAGAGGTTTTGGGACCACGGACGTTGGAACTTTTAACTGATCCTCCTCAGTCACCTTCATTCCTCTCTTGTCCTTTTTCACCATCTTCACTTTTATAGGGCCCTGCCTTGGTACGGGGTTGACCTCGCCATTCATTATCTGTGCCAAGCTGATGGTCTTGGAGTCCACTATATCCTGGACGACATGTTTGAAAGCTCTACAACCCTCAATGTTGTGTCCGGGTGCCTCGGAATGGAAATCGCACTTAGCATTCTCATCATAATTTGGAGGCCTCCGCTGTTGTGCTATGGGAATCAATATCCTCGGCCGGACTAACCCCAGATCCCTCAACCTTTTGAACAGAAGAGTATAAGTCACAGGCGGCTCCTCAAACTGACGATCCTCCTTCTTCTTCTTCACCTGGCTCTTAGCTTTCAGAGCTTTCCGTTGAGGTGGCAGTTGTTGCTGCCGAGCAGGTAGATTACCGACAGGAGTGGTTACAGTGGCAGTATAAGGGTGATAACGATCCTTACCGCGTTCTTTCTTTGTCTCCACACCTCCTGATTCAACCTCCTTTTTTAGTAGACCTCCGCCAGATGGTTTCTTTGCCACAGTACTAGAGGGGTTATTTGCTTCGGCTGACGGAGCCTTTCCCTGAACTTTCTCCTTGATCATCCAGCCTTCAATCCTTTCCAATCTCTCAGCCATGGCTTTCTGTCCCAAGGCAAGCCCTTGCACAACACTGAATAACTCCCTCACCATCTCTTTCATCTCAAGAATGTTGGCGCTGGGTGAGTCCATCAGTCTGATTTGTTGACCCTAGCAGGATATCTGAGCAGACGAGCTATGCGCACTAGTTGACACCTACAAAACAGCAAATGGGTTAGTATGACTCACGCATGCAATGTCTATCTGTACCAGGAATATTCTGTCCTTTGATTCTAGCGTCACCGAGACAGATAATTTTTCATCAATAACATTCTGACATCTGGATATCTCTCAACCAGAATCTCAATCAAAAAATGGACCCCGAGTACGGATAGACATGGGTTGAATGCAGATGAATGCGAAATGATAATGATGCAAATGCATGAATGCAGGTCACTGTGCCATCAAGTCAATTGAAGACCCATCAAGTCTCTGAACCAGTCACAGTCATCTGAGGGACTAAGTTACCATAAATCCAACTTGGGGAGTTCCAAAATAAACGGAACCGAAGATTACATCACTATCATCACAGGGACATCCACTGAACGGACGACAACCAGATCCTCTGAACGAGTACTCTCAAATTCAACCCGGGGATCCGAAATAAACGGAACCCGCTGATAGATACCAGGGTCAAACCTCCGGCGTCTCGAAATAAAGATCCATAAATCCGACTTAAAGTCACCAACACAGCATCACTGGCAGAAATCTGTACTTGCAAGAATCAAACCCTCCCCTCACAGGTGAATTCTAACAAGGTCATCCTAAGGCGGACAATGGTCTCGACAATCAGGCCAAGATACTCAACGGGTTTGCCCTTTCGGGTGTGCCGTTGTAGCTCTCTTGAGATCATCTGAACCAAAGATCCGGGAAAGAACGGTCACCGAAGTCAACAGCTCAGATGAGATCATCTAACCTGAGTGGAATAACTCCAAACGGAAGGACTCTCTTAAATGAACCTCGTCCGGCTGTGGTGACACGTCGCAATAACATGCTGATACAACAAGTGAGGAAACGCGAGACCACACTAATCCTAGGTGTATACTCGGGCCTGGGTTTTAGCCCCACTCAGAACACCCACCCCAACCAGACGAACCACCTGTACAGAAGACAGCTCAATGACAGTATGATGCATGCAAACACTTATGCAAATATATACAACATAATAATCATAAATGCAATAAATAGAGCAACACAAGCAACCTAAACCCTATCCTAGAGAGCGCTAGGAGAGACTCGCTTAGGGAAGATGGACCAGCAAGAGGTCGACTTCTGTTGTATTCCCCAGCAGAGTCGCCAGCTTTCGCATTACGCGAAAAACCAGCGGGAAACAAAAACAACAGAGCCGCCACCGTGCGTTATTTATCCCAAAAGAGGGAAAGGAAACGCTCGAAGTAAACCTGGAAAGAACATGGTCTCGCGACCAAAGAGAATGGGATTGGGAGTCGGTTATGCGAAGGGAAGGTATTAGCACCCCTACGCATCCGTCGTACTCGACGGGATCCACGCACAAAAGGAAGGAAAACGGTTGCTAAATGCTGCTCACAAACAAACAAATACTGGATGAAAGAGACACAAGAAAACAAACAAGACTGATTCGGCAGGATATTGCATCCTGGGCCTACTTAGTCTATCAAGCATAGACATCAGAGTCGAAGTAGTTCGGACTAGGGGAAAAACATGCTCGCTAGGATGTCGCATCCTATGCATACGTATCTTCTCGGACTAAAGAAGAATCAGAGCACTCGTAGCTCGGCTAACGCACGCCAAACAACACAACACAGGCAATCGACTGCCAATCGCTGGGCTTACGTCAAACTCCACACAAACAGGCAAACACAAAGGAAACCGACAGCCAATCGCTGGACTTATGTCAGACTCCAACTCACACAAGGGACAAAACAAAAGGGCGCCCGGAGAGATCAGCTCATCTCCTGCCTACGTACCTCATCTGGTATGAGGATCAGGGCGACGTAGTTCCCCTACGCAGGGATAAAGGACTAGCCTAACCAGATACAAAGGGAGACACAACTAGGGAGACTACGACTCGAGCCTAGATGTTATCATGCATATCATCCCTAAGTTAAGGTTGCTATCTAACTTGCACAGGGAGCAAGCTATCCTATTCAGCACAGGCAAAGCAAAACAATCACACAAATAACACACACTATATACACACAAAGTGGTCTCACACAAGGGTTAGGCTGCAAAGGCAAGCCAACTGTATCAGGGTGATGTTAGCTCTTAACCCTAACATTGAGAGTTAGGGTGAAGCAGATGAAATAGGAAGTGAGGGGTGTGCCTCACAGCTCTTATCCCTGGCCTGGGAGAGCTTTAGACAAAAGAAGTGTGGGTTCAGAAAGTGGGAACCCTTCTACACTTATGACACTGACTCAATTGTACAAATGTACAAGGATCTTGGGTTAATATCCACAATGCATCAACACAGTGGTGTGAGCAGAGGGATGACTCAACTGAATAGTAGGAGATGGATTGCACATCTCTTGTATCTGCCAATTGCCCTATCAAAGGTCTTTTCATGCTTGGGGACAAAAATAAACAAGCACAAGCATTGCCTCTTAAGGAGGACTTCAGACAGGTGCCTGACCAAATAACAGGCCAGGTCTTCCAGACTACATGGAGTTAGAGACATTATACCTCAATGCTCAAGCTATCAAGCAAAGCAAAAGCAAGTTCACAAAGGAACTATAACAACTAAGGTACCTGAAAACAATCCAACATAATCAGTACACATCTCAAACAAAAGTCAAACAGACAATGGTCAACAGTTAACTGTACACGGTCAAACAACAATCAAGCAAAGCAAGGCACAAAGGTGCAAGCCACAAGGCCTAAGTACAAGTCTCAAAGCCTACAAAATAAACTCAAGGTTAGTCATAAACAAGCAATGGACCAACTCCAATTGAGTGCACATCATCAAGTATAAGCAATTGTGCTCTTTGACTTGAAACAAAGCTCAAACATTAAGCACTAACCACTAGGACATGGCCTAGGGTCAAAATGGGAGCAATAAACCAAAACAGAATATGAAAATAGGTGAGAATCAAGTTCAGTCAAATAAGAACAAAGCCCAAGTGGTCTCACATTCATGTCATTCACCAAGATCATTTCATAAAGCATTTAGTGCAAAGCATGCATTTTGAAGCTCATAGAACCAAACAGAATGATTCAATCCACATCAACTCAAAAACATTTCAATAAATCTCAAGAAAAATCATGTCTAAATAGAACACCTCAAATGATCATCATACAAAATTTCAAGTCATTTGGACCAAGGGAAGAAAGTCAATTAAATTTATCAAGTCAAGGCAAGGCAAAACAAGCTCATACAAGGCACCAAATCATGCATCAACTTCACACAAGCATAAAACAGAATCCAAACATGATATGAACATCAAACCAAATCCATGACACACTTCAAGATGTCTAGAATACATGTGTAAAGTTTCAGGTCCATCCAATAAACAACAAGAATTTCACAAATCATTTAAGATCATAACTCACAAAAAGTCCACAATTGGTCAATCAGCAAAGAAAACCTCAAACAAATTGGAAATGCACTCAAAAAATCCACAAAAATTCACACTCAAACTTAACATCCAGAAGAATCAACATGCAAAAATTTAGGTCATTTCAGGTTCACATGGCATGGTAAGGAAATTCCACAAATTGGACAAGAAATGGTGTGACACACATTGTCACACCTCCAATGATCAGGTCATATCTCACAAACCAGAAATGCAAAAATCACAAACTCTATACCAAAATGTTCCTAAAGGTGTCTAGTTTATGCATACAAAATTTCAGCTCCATTGGATTAAGCATCATGATTTCACAATCAAAATATCATGCAAGGTGCAAGTAAACACATGTATGAACATTCCCTAGCCAAAATGAAAAACCACACGTGCACAATTTTTGCAAAAATCATCATAAAATAGTAGACATGGCAAGGATCATGGCACAAAAAATCTCACATCAATTGGACAAACCATCATTGAGATATGAATTTTCTAATGAGAAGAAAAAAATAAAAAAATGATGAACAAGGCATGGTGAACATGGAAGCATATGATGAGAAAATACCAAAACCTAAAGTGTGAAACGCTGGAGCCAGGAATCGATCCACTGGCGAGTTAAAATTGAGCGCGCGCCTAATGAAACTATGCGTTTCATTAAAGGAGGTGGCGTGCTGCTATTGGTTGCATGGCACACAAACAATGGAACTCATGCAAACACACGGGAAGTGGATCAAACAGGCCTGGGAAACGAAAATGTTAGGGTTCATGTGACATTCATCATGTTCATCATCCATTTTCCAGCTCAAGAACGAAACATCACCAAAACTCACAAGCAGCATACCAATGGCTTCGTCTTAGCATGCACATCAATAATCTAGCATTGATTTAACCTAATTCGTGCTAACAAATCCAGATCGAGCAAGATAAGTTTCAACAATCAATCTTAAATTCAGCATATCTTTCTTGTTTCTCAACGAAAATCAAAAGTACAAAGCTCAGAATACTCATGGATGCAAGATCTACAGAATGCACATCACAATTACATGAATTATAAGATTCGAATTCCAACCTTCAAATTGATGCAGAGCTGGAATCGTGGTTGTTTGGCCTTGTAGTATGCAAACAGAAATTCTTTAATGCTCCAGTAGATGAATGAGTGAAGATCCAATGCTCAATGATGCTTGATGTAGCTCAAAAATGCAACTGCCATTGATGGAGCTTGATGTAACAGTTCCAAGTTCTACTCGAAATTGATGAATCCTTGCTTGCTGAAGCTCCAACAACACTTGCAGATGATGAACCAATGGAGAAATAGCAAAGGATTGTGAAGAAATTCGTAGAACAATGGAGAGAAAAAGTTGAGAGAATTTGCAATTTTTGATCTAGATCTGAGATGAATGAAGTGTTAATCTCAAATTCAGTTAGGATTATGGTTTTATATGTGTTGTTAATCCACTTTGTTAATCAAGCTTAGCCAAAATGCAAGGATTAAGGAAAATGAGTGTTTATGTGCAAATTTGCCATTCACCCCTCATGTGCATGGAATGCTGCTACAGTGCACGAGTTATTAGCCAAACACACTCCAAATATCATGTAGTAGCCAAATGTGAAGCTTGGAAGTGTGAAAAATGCTTAGTTTTCAAATTCACCTTTTTCCCTCCAAATTCAAATTCAAATCCAATGAAAAATGCCATTTTTGTGTGATGAGATTTGATGAAATGTAATGAATGATTATGATAGAGCATATTAAAACAAGATTGTAGCAAAAAACCCCACTTCATTTGGCCAATTGGTGTGAAAGTTATGCAAGCTTGAACTTCAAATTTCCATGGACAATGATTGATCCATAATTTCTTAACCACACATGAGAAATTCATGTTCTTGGACTTTTTGTAAAGGTGAGAGCAAGATCTTCAACTTTCATGTTGGTCAAAATTTCATTTGAAGCTTGTATGATGATGTAAATTTGAGGAGAAGACCTTTCCATTTTGGGCAGTTTGAAATTACAGGTCACTTACTATTTTTGGAAACTTTTCATCTGACCTCAAATTCTTCATTGTTGATCTTTGACATGTCAAATGAGACTTGTATGGACATGAATGAGGCCTTTCAAACCATCTCCCACCTTCAAATCCATGAATTTAGGCACAGTTGACCACAGTTGACTTTCTAGGGTTTCAGATGAAATTCAGCTTGACTGTTGAGCTTTGATCATCCAATCTTTGGCCAAACCTCTTCAAAATGATCCCTAGGTCATGTGAAATTGATGAGCCAACCCTAGGGATTTGCTTCAATAGAGAATGCACTTGCTTGCTTGCTTGACTGGATCTCCTGACCAGTTGACTGATGAACTTGCACTTGGGCAAATGGACAATGCAATGCTATGCAGTGGACAATGTTAATGTTAATGACCTAATATGAAAATGAATGTACAAAATGAGAGGTGCAAATTTGAGGTGCTACAGCTGCCCCTATTCAATCAACTGGGAACCCGAATGGATGAGAGCAACGGCTGTCAGACTTTCAGGGTAAACAGGGATTTAATACCGAAGAACCGTAGAAATTTGCACAATGCGGGGATCCACCAACGGAAACGTCCACTGGGATCTGATATTTATTACTGGGGATTTTGATTTTTCAAAGGTACCGTCACATCCAGACATCACAGCACGATGAATGGGAATGGGAATCACAACTAGATGCCAACGGACAACTAGGAAAAACTCGACGTTTATCGAAACCAACGGAGAGGTAACCAGACATTAATGAATGACTGGAAGAGATACAACCACATGTCAGCGGACATAGTGGGAAAAACTCGACGTTTACCAAAACCAACGGAGAGGTAACTCAACTGGGGACGACCAGGAAAAACTCGACGTTTATCGAAACCAACGGAGAGGTGACCAGACATCAACGGATGAATGGGAAAACTCGACCAGACGTCAACGGACGAAAGGGAGAAGCTCGACGTTTATCGACACCAACGGAGAAGGAGAAGACTCGACCAGACGTCAACGGACGAACGGGAGAAGCTCGACGTTTATCGACACCAACAGAGAAGGAGAATACTCGACCAGACGTCAACGAACAAACGGGAGAAGCTCGACGTTTATCGACACCAACGGAGAAGGAGAATACTCGACCAGACGTCAACGGACGAACGGGAGAAGCTCGACGTTTATCGACACCAACGGAGAAGGAGAAGACTCGACCAGACGTCAACGGACGAACGGGAGAAGCTCGACGTTTATCGACACCAACGGAGAAGGAGAATACTCGACCAGACGTCAACGGACGAACGGGAGAAGCTCGACGTTTATCGACACCAACGGAGAAGGAGAATACTCGACCAGACGTCAACGGACGAACGGGAGAAGCTCGACGTTTATCGACACCAACGGAGAAGGAGAAAACTCGACCAGACGTCAACGGACGAACGGGAGAAGCTCGACGTTTATCGACACCAACGGAGAAGGAGAATACTTCACTAAGGAAGGGATACAACAGCCGGAAACCGAATAGGACGTCCACCGACGACTCTACTGGGGATTTCTGGCTAGGAATCAACCAGACATTAACGAATGACTGGGGAATAGGATATACAATCAGACGTCAACGGACGAATGAGAAAAACTCAATGTTTACCAAAACCAACGGAGAGGTAACTCTGCATGGGGAAAATATATCACAAACAACCGTCAACAGACGATCGGGAAAAACTCAACGTTTATCGAAACCAACGGAGAGGTAACTCTGCGGGGAATCAACAGACATTAACAAATGATCTGTGGGGAATAAGCAACTATACGTCAACGGACGCATAGGAAAAACTCAACGTTTATCGAAACCAACGGAGAAAGGTGACTCTTATTGGGGATAATGAACACAACCAATCATCAACGGACGATTGGGAAAAACTCAACGTTTATCGAAACCAACGGAGAGGTAACCCTTGCGGGGAAGATACATCTAGGTGTCAACAGACAACTAGGAAAAACTCGACGTTTACCAAAACCAACGGAGAGGTAACCCTTGCGGGGAAGAGTGAACACAACCAAATCGTCAACGGACGATTGGGAAAAACTCGACGTTTATCGACACCAACGAAGAGGAGGAGACTTCACTAGGGAAGGAGGACGACGTTACGAACATCGAAAGATGATGTTTACGGATACCAAAAGAAGACCAGACATTAACGAATGACTGGGAAATACTCGATGTGTACACCGAAAGATGGTGTTGACCGACACCAAAGAAAGAACACACGCGGGTGCTGACATGACACTGACCAGTATCACAAAATGACATCTACATATGTCAGAGCAAGGCTAAACACTTGCTGGGGAGCCCACTGGGGAGAAACACACTTTCCTCTCACCAACGGATGAGGAAATAAACCTCTCCGGGGGGTATCAATCCTGAATGCTGCCAGGAGCAACTGTAGCAAACATGCGGTACCGATGTTGAACAACAATCCGCCTCTGCCAGGGAATACGGTCTGAATGGTTTCGAACACATGAATGCATATGTTTGAATTTTTCTATGGTGTAATGCTCCATATTGCATGGAAATGCTACGCAATTTGAGGATGCAATGATTACTATATGCAAAATGCCAAACGACGAACTCTAGCTGGGGAGCCAAACTGATCAGATACTCCAACTCTATGGGGAGACTCTGCTTGAGGAATACTCTGCGGGGAGAGCACCGACTTCTCACTCATGCTGGAGAAACAATACTGTTGCTGGGGAAAGGATAGACTCCGCTGGGGACATCCTTCGCAGGACCCAATCCACTCGGGGACTCCGCTCGGGGAAACAACCAATACAACTTGTTGAGGACTACCCAACGGCGACAGCGCTGAGGAACCAACAATACGACTCCGCTGGGGAAGTAAACAAGGCAACTCTCTGGTGAAGTAATGAAACTACTCGCTGGGGAGTAACGGGACGACTTTGCTAGGGATAACCAGGCGACTTCACTGGGGAGAGCCAACCAATCCACAAATGATAAACTCTGCTTTGGGAAATAAATATTACTCCGTTGGGGAACAACCCATCCAATCCACAGGTAGGATAGACTCAGCTGGGGGATACAGACATCATTCCGCTACGGAAAACTCATCCAATCCACAGGTAGGATAACTGCTGGAGATAAATTTCTTTGAACCCGCTCCACTCGGGGAGCTTGCTGAGGAAAAGCAGCTCCGTTAGGAATAACACACCGACTCTGCTGAGGAAGATCATAACTCTGGTGTGGAACGTAATATACCAGACTCAGTGCTGGGGAGATACATCAACAACCCTGCTGGGGAGAGACACTCACAACCATGCTGGGGATGGCAATACTTTAAGCCAGACTGCTGGGGGACCACACTCCACTGACACCTCCACTGGGGATACAACATCCTTCCAACTCAGTGGGGATCTCAACTTCAAACTTGGCTAGGAAATAACCAACTGGGGAAATCTGCAAACACGGGCCTGCCGGGGATAGGTAATCCTTAACTCTGCTGAGGATAAAAGGCACTACCCACAGATGACTCTGCAGGGGAACATAGTTTTGATAGCTCTCAAACTTGCTCGGGAAATATCTGATGGGGAATCGTCCTCCACCCTGAGAAACATACTACTCACTGATACTCCCACTAGGGAACATGGCATCCTTCAAGCTTACTGAGGAGACACCGATCTCGAATCGGCTAGGAAAATAATACTTTCAGACCTACTGGGGAAATACGGCTTTTTCCGACATGGAACACCTGTCGACTCGTCGAACAGCGGATTCATCCTCCAACCACAGTGTCGACTTTCCACTTTTGAGAACTCCCAGACTCGTCTGGACTTTTCTGATTCATCACCTTGTATCCCAATTTCCCCATACTCCACGGAGACTGAACTCCTGGGATTCATACAAACTTTCCAGTCATCAGACTTTGAAGAGTCTTCTTGATTAACCTTCCAGGATCGTCATCGTAATCCTTCACCGTCCTTTCACTGTTCTTTTATCCTTTGCCCCTTGGTCGGGCTCCACGGGGATCTTTTTCAAAAGGGTTCATATCACAACCTACCAGTGAATGAGGATATCTAACAGCGCCTGCACAAGAGATCGTTAGATAAAAGCGTGCCCCATATTTCAACACCTAGGTCCCTCAAACTTCCAAATAAGATTTCCAGATTTCAATCTTATAAGCATGCATCGGAAGAGACCTCCATGTTTTAAAATGCACATATTCTTTATCAACTTCGCAACCCCAAATCTTCATGTAAGACATATGTGGTTTCTTACCACTCCACATCTCATATGGTGTCTTCTCAACCTTTTTGGATGGAACATGGTTAAGTGTGTAAGCTGCTGTCAATAGTGCATGTCCCCAAAAGGAGTTTGGAAGATCGGCGTGACTCGTCATGGATCAGACCATGTCTAACAGGGTTTGATTTCTTCTCTCAGATACACCATTCCATTGGGGTGTTCCAGGAGGAGTAAGTTGGGATAAGATCCCACACTCTTTCAGATGGTCATCAAACTCTAGGCTTAAATACTCACCACCTCGATCTGATCGAAGAGTTTTAATATTCTTACCTAGTTGGTTTTGTACTTCATTTTTGAATTCCTTGAACTTTTCAAAGGACTCTGATTTGTGTTTCATTAAATACACATAACCATATCTACTGAAATCATCAATAAATGTGATGAAGTACTGAAAACCTCCTCTGGCTGGTATGTTCAGTGGTCCACATACATCAGTATGTATGAGGGCCAAAAGATCATTAGCTCTTTCACCTTTTCCTGCGAATGGAGACTTTGTCATCTTTCCAATTAAACAAGATTTGCATGTCTCATATGATTCATAATCAAAAGAGTCCAACAGTCCATCTTTATGGAGTTTGGAAATGCGTTTCTTATTTATGTGGCCTAATCGAAAATGCCAAAGGTAAGTTGGATTTAACTCATTAGGTTTCATCCTTTTAGTATTAATGTTATAAATAAGCATTTCAAGATCAAGGACATATAATCCATTGTTCATTTGTGCAGTAGCATAGAGTATGTCATTCAAATAAATTGAGCAACAATTGTTCTTTATTATAAATGAAAAACCAAACTTGTCCAAACAAGAAACGGAAATAATATTCCTGCTAATTGTAGGTACATAATAACAGTTCTCTAACTGAATTATTAAACCACTAGGTAAAGTCAATACATAAGTTCCTACGGCTAAAGCAGCAACCTTTGCTTCGTTGCCAACTCGTAGGTCGACTTCACCTTTTGCCAAATCTCTACTCCTTTTTAGTCCCTGCACATTGGTACAAATGTGAGAACCACATCCAGTATCTAATACCCATGATGCAGAAGTAGATAAATTAATTTCAATAACAAAAATACCTGAAGTCGAAGTCTCTACTCCATTCTTCTTATCTTCCAGGTACTTTGGGCAGTTTCTCTTCCAGTGTCCGGTCTTACCGCAATGGAAGCAGGTGCCTTCTTTTGCTATGCCTCCACTAGGCTTCAAAGCAGCAACAGTGGGTTTGGGTTTGGCAACTTCCTTGCCTTTCCCTTTATCACCCTACTTGGTGGGCCTTTTGTTCTGTCTCTTTCCATTTTCGATCATCAGAATGGACTTCCCTTTTGACTTCAGATTCTGCTCAGCAGTTCTTAACATGGCTAGCAGTTCAGGAAGAGATTTGTCCATATCATTCATATTGAAATTTAGGACAAATTGACTGAATCTATCTGGCAACGATTGCAAGATCAAATCAGTCGCAAGTTCCTTTCCGAGGGGAAAACCCAACCTCTCAAGGTTTTCCACATACCCAATCATCTTAAGCACATGGGGACCTATAGGGGCTCCCTCAGTTAACTTGCCTTGAAAAAGGGCTTTTGAAACTTCAAACCTTTCATGCCTTGCCTGCTCTTGATAGAGCATCTTCAGGTGTTCGATCATATCGAACGCTGCCATGTTCTCATGTTGCTTTTGCAACTCTGAGTTCATGGTAGCTAGCATGAGACAAGCAGTTTCATTGGCATCATCGACATGCTTCTTATAAGCATCTCTTTCTGCCTTAGGTGCAGAACTAGGAGGTTCCTCTTCAGGAACAGGTTTCTCCAAGACATACAACTTTTTATCATGTTTGAGGACAATCCTCAGATTTCGGTGCCAATCCAGAAAATTTGTCCCAGACAATTTTTCCTTGTCAAGGATTGATCGCAAAATGTTGTTAGAGGTGTTTGTTGTCATGGTAATCTAGATGAAAATAATGAAAATATAAGTATCAATAACATATTTAATTAGGCCTTTAATTAAATATGCTCCCACTATTTTACTCAAAACAAATGACCCTCACCATTTGATTCGGAAAATCCCGTTCGAAGATTTTCTAGTGGGTCGAGATCCATATTTCACTTTGTTTTAAGTCCGCATAGGCGGATTACACAAAACTAGGTTATTTAGGTAGGAACTCCTTCCAATTGTATCTAATACAACTCTCGAATATTTTAGTTGGGTGAATAACTCCTTATTCCAATCCATCACATGGATCATTTCCGACTCTTGCTTCTAAACATATATAATCTTATTATAATTTGTTTAGTTAAGTTTGACCCATTGTTTTAACAATTGGATATTACAATTATCCCATCGCACCTTACTAATATAGAACATGCACATCGCGTAGGCGAAACCTACATTATCCGATACTAGTCTTGATGAGTGCTAAAACTTGAAAAGCATAAACTTAATATTTAATTTGAGGGAATTTGAAATTATTTTGATCTCACCGACTTATTTATCATATAAATTGTCTCTCACATGCATCAACATACATTCACATGCATCAACATACATACATAATGAAACAGTTATGGCCCCTAGCGCAATTGTTCTCCCAAGCCAATGAGAGAACCTAAACTAACCTAATAACGATCTAAGCTTCTCCAAGCAAGATCTTCAAGGTTGTCCTCCTTTGATATTGACTTCTTCTCTTTCTTCATAACATTACATTACATAAAAGAAACTCGTTTTACATACGAGGGAGTGAGATGAGAAAATAAGTTACATTAAGAGATTAAAAGAGAGGCACGACACGCAGGTCGTATTTTAAAATCCCAAAACAAAATAAAGGAAAACTAAGGCCATAACCGATCACCACAAGACAATAGTAACAAAAACATTATTATTATTAATTATAATTCTTTTAATTAATTAAAACCAAATTAAATTTCGGTGACCGATTACACTAAGCAGAGTTAGTCGGGGGTCCGCTGCCCGGTCAGCGGGAACGGGTGTTCCGCTGCCCGATCAGCGGATTCATTTAAAATTGACGTTGTTTTTCGCATTAACACTTGATACTTTAAAGCACAACTCTTGTGCCGTCATTAACCCTAATCGCATACCTTTTTGACAACACAACCCTTGTGTCGTCATTATCCCTAATGCATAACACAACCCTTGTGCCGTCATTAACCCTAATGCATAACTCTTTGACAACACAACCCTTGTGCCGTCATTAACCCTAATGCACCAATTTCAGACCGTCAAACACATCTCGATTGTTCATTCAGTATGATTGATCAACACGTCATTGCTTCACCATACTAATGTCGGATCAAGAAGCAAACGACCATTGATCGCTCAAAGGAAAACAACCATTGAATGTTTGAATGAATGAAACAGAAACAGTATATCATATATACCGTATTTTGCATCAGGATTACTTATATCATATATATAACTTGATCGATCTCAATTTAATTACTCGTTTATTCTTTGATTCATTCTGTCTTTTAATCGTATTAATACAGAAAATACAGAAAATAAACAGCTATCAGATGCATGGTTTCGTAAGTGGCTCTGATACCACTTAAGGAGAATGGCGATCCAAAACGCAGCGGAATTTAAAATTTCTCCTTTAATGATCCTTACGAATGGGCATGATCAGTGATAGAATCGTTACCTCTTGTGGCGATCACGAACGTTGAACGATGACAACGCCTCTACTCAGTCCACACGAATGGATTCCTTCAATCTCAGCGCTAGCTGCTACGAATGAAGGCTTTGAGTGAGAGAGAGAGAGAGAGAGAGAGAGAGAGAAACGAAATTGCAAGTGTGACAATGCTTCTACACAAGGGTTCTATTTATAGAACCACTTGTGTGGGCTACAAGATAAAAAGCCCACTCAAGTGTATATGGCCCATATCTTATAATATGCCAAAATCACTTAAGCGTGTGGTACCTTACCATATTTCGTATTCTACTTAAGTACACCGTACCTTACGATGTTCTATAATTCACTTAAGAGCACCGTACATTACGGTATTCCTTAATTACTCTATCTCTCATCAATTTGTCCTTTGTGTGCGACCTTATAGGTTTTCGCGGCATTGGCAATGATATTAAATCACGTATTTAACATAATAAACAGTGAGCGGTATCTAGCAACACATCACTGCTACCCAAGACACAAAAATGTCATGTGATCTGACAAATCCTTTTGTGATAATAATTATGTGTATAATTACCCTTTTACCCTTATGTCTATATTGAACACAAGGCATAGACCGTGTCATCCTTGTCCAGTTCAATATTGGGCCCATAGACATTTATCCTGTTACGCAGGATGGGTAAATTCCATCTAGGTCACTCATGTCCCTTAGCATGCTTCGTGGAGTACCCATCAACTGTCTTTATGGTCATCCAATTATGGACAACGTTTGATCAGCAATAAGGCACTCGACTATACACCTAGGGTCCATAGTGGTTTCAGGTCGAAGGGTGGTATACACCATTATCACCATGAGAATAACTTATGATACTTTGCATAACATTCTATATAGTATTCTCATAGCGGGTCAATCCAGTATAAATATTACTCTTAATATTCATACCTATGTTTAAGACTTGATAACTCTTTATCCATGATCCATGAGATGTGATCATCAGTCTCTAAACATAATAGTCTTCATGCTTTAATGTTATCCCACTTCACAATAAAGCTTGACTACGGATACTTTAAGAATAGTGTCCTTATGTCTAATGTGATCTCATGATTAAGTCATACTTGATACATTAAACGGACTAGCTATTCTAGGGACTTTATTAAACAAACATAATAAAGAAAAAGCCTTTTATTATTAATAAATAATTCAATACAAGTACCAAAAGTATTGACCTCTAGGGCTTACACCAACACATACCACACCAAAATTGCTACTAATCACCATATAGTAACACTTCACTAATTCCTCATTGAAACTAGTTACTCGCTCTTGGATCCACACCATCGGACCAGAGCATGCCAAAACTGGACTGAAGTTTATACACCATGATGCATGACTTTCAACAACATGTGATATCGCCAAAATTATCACCAAAATTACCACTAAAGTTATCACCAAACAGCAGCACCAAATCAAATGTGTATTCACACAACATTCAAACATATTAAATCATTTTAACATCAATTCATAACTACTAATCGTATGTATACAATTGACCTCCTAAGACCTCACCATTGTTAGCTTTTCAACACTTCAAACTGCACCTCCATTGGAGTCACGTAGCTCAAGTTATGGTTAAAACAACAAGTGAACCAATCAATTGTTATAACAAACCAATCAATTGACATGGAGGACAAATCAATTGACACCAATTATCTAATATTACCACATCATATACACCAATTAACATGTAATTCTTCACCAATCTCTGCATCAATAACTATTTTGCCATGACAATTATCTCATGTTCATCATCACTAATGCAACACATCAATCATCAATCTCCTGATCATAATTATTCACATAGAGTTCATTAATTCCACAACATACACTCAGTAATAATAACACACAATCAATTCACAACAAGAATCATCAAATGTTCATAATCATAAACCAAGTTTTTTAAAAATAACAATGGAGAAAAAAAAACCTAGAGGAGGGTAAGGATCCCTATCTACCCCATCATACAATACACCTATACAAGAGTTATCTCTCCTCTTATCTTAGATTTTCCAGCAGCAAGTTCTCAATTTAGAATCTGCTTCTTCCCGCCTTAAGCCATAGACTTGTTCTTCTCACTTTTTCTCCAACTCTTATTTTTCACGTACTCTAAACTTCTCACAATTTTCACACTCCCCTATTTATAAATAAAAACTTAATTCTTCCATTTAGGTATTTCTCTTACTATCCCTAACTTATTCTACAAATCTTCTCATTTCACCTTATTCCTCTACTAACTCATATTTTTATATAATTTTAGTTACTAAATGTACACCATGGAATTCTCAAGACCGAGTTACAAGTCATTAGGGTCGAGAAGGAAAAGTCAGGTGTGTCAGATATTTCAAAAAGATAACGATTACCGAGTTGCTACTTATGAGACAAATAAAAACCCATATCATATGGTTTTCGGAGACACATTTTTGGACGGTGTGTACAATAAGTGTAACAAATATAAGGTAGTTCCATAATTACATGGGAGTTGCGAAAATTGATAGTGAGGACGTTACACGATAATGACGATGGTATACATTATTAGTATCATTTAATCATGAAACTTGAAGGGGCACTTCTTAAATGATCTTATGAGGTGTAATGAGTATAAAAGGGCTCCCCATTGAGGGAGGAAAAAAGGAGAGAATACAACAATAGAAATAATGAAGTAACATCTAATTCCCATTATGTTTGTAGTCTCTCTTGATTCGTCTCAGGGAGATAATCCAAAAGTGTTTATTAGAAATATTTGGCGCCCACCGTAGGGCTTGATAAAATTTTCCAGGGCCACACAACCATACCTTCTAAAACCCATTTAGCTTGGAGGATGATCGGATTATCAGTAGCAAAGATGATGATACAGTGGGAAACAATCTTTTTAACCTATGACTTACAGTCATATGGAAATCAGGGAAGGACGGTCGGTTTGACACCGGAAGATCCATATGCCTCGCGAGCTGTTATCATTCCGTGTGAATCTGTTCACCAATGATGACCGCTCCATCACATGACTTCCATCATTGTTTTATATTCACGGATGACTGTCATGCCCAGATGAATAGTCTTCTTGTATGTTGCCATTTTATTTAGTCAATATATTTCAACGTACATCAGAACTCGATCACCATTCTGGAGAAATCATCAAGTGGTTGCTTTGAACATCTCAAGCCAACTATGACTTTGTTCGTCGTGTTTAAACTTATGGATTGGGACTTACATTAGGAATTACAATGGTTCAATCCGGTGTGGTTTATATCAACAAACGTTGTTCAAGTCTCTTCAAGATGTCAACCCTATGGACATTGCTCTCGACAGCTCGACTGCCTAGTTATCACCTAAATCAGAAAAAGAGTCAAGTTGCATCGACATCACTGATGAAAATAAATTATTCCTTTTATTTATTGCTAATTAGTCTTACATATGTACGATTTTGGTTTAATTCTTCTTGTGTATATGTTACTTGAAATTTTGGTGTTTTCGTTGTATGGCAACAAACCGTTATGAACCCCCTTTTCTGGTGAATGACTACTAGACTGTTATGAAAGTTATGCAGGACCGTTATAAGATCTAGTGAATGACTTCCAGACTGTTATGGAAGTTACACAGCAAACCATTGTGAAACCCCAGATCTGGTGAATGATTGTTAGACAGTTGCAAAAGTTACGACGGTTGACACACCCATCACACTGCAAAATTAATGATTCGACAATCACAACGTCGATACCAACAATGAAATAATTAATTAATAGAGCCGATGCTGCCGGTAAAAGCAGATGCCACATGAATGCCTCTCGTGTGAGCACTCACTTTATGAACCAAAATCAATTATCAATCGTTAAATTAACACCACATTGATCAAGGATCTTACAATCGATGTCATTCGAAGTACCACAACGAGGTAGGTCCCTCGATGACTGTCCTAGAAAAACAAAATTTTTGACTATTGAAAAGATAGAATAAAAAGTTTTTTTCCCGGCCATGATGTGGATTTATGGGATATGGAAGTTGATGGCTACATTCATCCTGTAGATGGTAGTTGCAACAAGATGGAAAGAATAATGATGATTGATCAATAAAAGAAAGGTTACAAGAAACATCATAAAGCAAAAACCATCATGTTAAACGATATATCATACTCTGAGTATGAAAAGATCACACATAGAGACACAAGAAAGTATATATTTGATTCTCATGAAGGAAACACTTAAGTAAAAGAAACCAAGGTGTTTGCCTTGATACAAAAGTATGAAGCCTTCAAGATGGAAGATAATGAAACTATTG
Source organism: Lathyrus oleraceus (assembly GCF_024323335.1). NCBI lineage: Eukaryota > Viridiplantae > Streptophyta > Magnoliopsida > Fabales > Fabaceae > Lathyrus > Lathyrus oleraceus. The sequence continues at coordinate 294,453,813 of NC_066584.1, forward strand.
AGAATTTGTTCTAAGTATCCAAGCTCTTGTTGCAGGACTGAAGGTTCGGGATAAAGGATACTCAACTATAGATCATGTTAAAAAAATTATCAAAAGCTTACCCAAGAGATAGAGTCCTATGGTAACTGTGCTGGAAAAATATTAGAAGCTTCAAAACAAATACAAGGATTTGAAACAAGTCCAAGTATCTCAATCTGAAGCACATAGTAAGCTTAAGAAATGTTTTTCCACTTTGAATGAAGATAATTTTATTTAAAAAAGTAAAAAAAATTCTCTTCAAAATAAAAGTTCTAAACTTTAGGAAGAAATTCTTTCAGAAGCTTCTGTGGATTTTGAAAATGTCATAAAGAAATATGACAAATCTTTTCAGACATTTCTGGCTAGAAGTAAGATGGATTCAATGATCTATATAGTTAGAAGAAATGAAAGGAGAGGCATTAGTTATGTGCCTAAAGAAAAACGTATTTCAAAACCTAAGGAAAAAACAAAAGCGCTGCACTCCCATTTCTCTTATGCTTACACTTAAAATGATTATTCTTCACCAAGACCCAAGTTCTATAAGAACTCTAGGAGAACTAACCGAAGAGGACCCAAAAAGATGTGGGTACCTAAGGACAAGATGATATCTTTTATAGACATCTTTAGCAACTTAATTGAAACACCAATCATGGTACCTGGACTCTAGGGGCTCACAACACATGACGAGAAGAAGACATATGTTCCAAGATTTAGAACTTAAGCCAGGTTGCTTTGTGAGTTTATAAGGTCTAGAAGTGCTTATATTGCTTGTAAAAGTGAAAGTGATTCTTCAAGTGATGAAAGCTCAAGGTCAAGTGTCGAATCGGCCAGGATTTGGTCAATGGCCAACAAAAAGAAGAAGAAGAATCTAAGTCACTCTATGCTTGAATCTATGAATGAATTATCTTATTCTCAATTACAAAAAACTTTTGAAAATCTACATATATAAGCCGTAGACGCTTTTAAAAAGTTAGCTTCAAATAAAAGAATATTTTCACACTTAGAAGCTAAAGTTTTAGAAACCAAAAATAATATGGAAGATCTTAAGCAATATATGGTAGATATTCAAAAAGACAAGAATGAGGATAAAGAACCTTCATGGTTTGGTTGTGAAACTTTTCACATTTGGAAAAAAGAGGTAAATACTCTTCAAGCTAAATTGGACAAGGAATTAGAACCAAATATTACATTTGCTATTGTCACATCTCGAAGAAACATGCACACAAAACAGAGTCTCCGTCAATGTTATTTATCCCGAGGGAAAGGAAACACTGAGTAAACCTACCAAAGAATGAGTCTAATGATCTCGCAACCAAAATATGGGTAAGGGAGTCGATTACGCAAGGGGAAGGTATTAGCATCCCTCACGTCTGTAGTACTCTACAGGATCCACTCTTGTTGTTTTAATCGAAAGGGTGTGTTTATTCTAAAACTTATTGACTAAAAGGGAATGCATTCAAAAGGACTAAATTATAAATAAAAGAAAGTTTTTATTATTGTGCTCACTTAGGTTTTGCAATCCAATACCTACGTATCAATAAAGAATCAAAGCACTTTAGTTCTTCTAAAAAAAAATGATTTGTTGGTGTTTTTAATGGGTTAACACCCTTATTGAAAATTTTCATAAGAAATGCCAAGCGGCAAAAGAAGTTTGATTGATTGAGTATTTTGTTGAAAGAATACATCAAATGATCCATCCAAAGAAGGAGGTATTTGAGTACTTATCTCTTATTGTTGAAATAATCCAAGTAGTATTTAGAATGTTTTTGGATTTTGATTAAGAAAAGGTTTTTGTTTTAGAATGAATGCAAAAGAGAAAATAGAAAATTTGAGGGACTTCTAGAGAGAACCCTAATGTTGGCATGCAATAGTGGTCCTAAAGTTAGGATAAAAGGGAAACATATACCTAACATTAGCATGCAAAGATTGACCTAGGGTTAAGGATCCAAGGATCTACCTAATGTTGTCATGCTTTGTTAACAAACCTAAGGTCTACTTTAGTTCAATCTTAACCAAGAATGAACCAAAGAAATCCTATGGGGAACATGTTGTCCATACAAGGAAAAGAGATAAAAGAAGATTGCAATCCACATCAAGTCATGGAACAATAAACAACACAACATCATATCAAGTTATGGTAGAAACAAAAAGTAATAGCAATTCATAACATGTCATGGAGGGAAAGATAAAAGAATATAAAGGCAAAGCAATCCATATCAAGTCATGGAAGAATAGATGAAAGATAAACAAAGTAATCCATATCAAGTCATGGAAAGAAGATACAAGCCATAACAATCCATATCAAGCCATGGAAGAACATATAGAAGGTAAACAAAGTAACCCATATCAAGTCATGGAAGGGAAGAAAGTTCTTGAAATTACCCAATCAAACTAGTCATGAAAAAGGGAAATAAAGCTCAAACAAGTTGTGAATACAACTAAGCCAAAATATAAGTTATCAAATCAAAAGGGGCGGTAACATCACATCTAAATAAACATGAGGACATGTTATCTAACTCCTAAAGGTCATGCATATATGGTTTAAGCATCAAAGTACATAATCATCATGTAAAGTTGTAAAGTGAAATGAATACAAGTGTGTGGACAATTAGACATAGCAAAGGATATAGTTGAGGAATGAGATCAAAAACATAGCATCAATACATAAGGAAACTCAATACATCCCAAAGGCACCATATCAAAGCATACTCAAAGGGTTGAGTCAAGTAGTGACCAAGATCAAACTAGTCATGCTCCTAAAGGCTAATGAGCTTCAAGCAAGTATAGATGAAGTAAATTTATGCAAAAATGTCATCGAACCAAAAGAAGTCAGAATTATATGACATATTAAGCTCCACATACAAGTCACTCAAGTATTATAAATGAATCACTCAAGCTATGCTCAAAGATAGGTCAAATGATATGCAAACAAACACATAAGTCCAAAGAAGCTTAAGCAAGAAGTAAATAAACAAAGAAGCATACACATGACATCAAGGATGTATGACTTGTGCAATAAGTTAATTCAATATGATATTCAAGAGTAACAAAAGAAGTCATTCAAATTTCACACACATATTAAAGTCAAACAACTTGACAAACTAGTAAAAATGTAATCCTAGAAGAGGAATCCTTTACCAAAATGCAATGGGGAAAATCAAAGGTCAAGAGAGGGGTGCTCATAGGGTCACAGAACAATAGTGAAGTCCTCTCCATAGAATACTGTTGGTGTAAGCCGTAGAGGCCAATACTTTTGGTACTTGTAACGAATTATTTATTAATAATAAAAGGCTTTTTCTTTATTATGTTTGTCTAATAAAGTCCCTAGAATAGATAGTCCGTTTAATGTATCAAGTGTGACTTAATCATGAGATCACATTAAACATAAGGACACTATTCTTAAAGTATCCATATTCGAGCTTTATTGTGAAGTGGGATAACATTAAAGCATTAAGACTATTATGTATATAGATTGATGATCATATCTCATGGATCATGGATAAGGAGTTATCAAGTCTTAAACATAGGTATGAATATTAAGAGTAATATTTATACTGGATTGACCCGCTATGAGAATACTATATAGAATGTTATGCAAAATGTCATAAGTTATTCTCATGGTGATAATGGTGTATACCACCCTTCGACCTGAAACCACTATGGAGCCTAAATGTAGAGTCGAGTGCCTCATTGCTGATCAAACATTGTCCGTAACTGGATGACCATAAAGACAGTTGATGGGTACTCCACGAAGCATGCTTAGGGACATGAGTGACCTAAATGGAATTTGCCCATCCTGCGTAACAGGATAAATGTCTATGGGCCCAATATTGAACTGGACAAGGATGACACAGTCTATGCCTTGTGTTCAATATAGACATAAGGGCAAAAGGGTAATTGTACACATAAGTATTATCACAAAAAGATTTGTCAGATCACATGACATTTTCGTGTCTTGGGTAGCAGTGATGTGTTGTTAGATACCGTTCACTGTTTACTATGTTAAATACGTGATTTAATATAATTGCCAATGCCGCGAAAACCTACAGGGTCACACACAAAAGGACGGATTGATGAGAGATAGAGTAACTAAGGAATATCGTAATGTACGGTGCCCTTAAGTGAATTGTAGAACATCGTAAGGTATAGTGTACTTAAGTAGAATACGAAATATGGTAAGGTACCACGCGCTTAAGTGATTTTGGCATATTGTAAGATATGGGCCACATACACTTGAGTGAGCTTTTTAGCTTGCAGCCCACACAAGTGGTTCTATAAATAGAACCCTTGTGTAGAAGCATTTATGCGATTGCAATTTCGTTTCTCTCTCTCTCTCTCTCTCTCTCTCTCTCTCTCTCTCTCTCTCACTCAAAGCCTTCATTCGTAGCAGCTAGCACTGAGATTGAAGGAATCCATTCGTGTGGACAGAGTAGAGGCGTTGTCATCGTCCAACGTTCGTGATCGCTCCGTAGATCTGCATCAAAGGTTACAATCACCATAAGAGGTAACGATTCTATCACTGATCATGCCCATTCGTAAGGATCATTAAAGGAGAAATTTTTAATTCCGCTATGTTTTGGATCGCTCTTCTCCTTCACATACAACCTCTAACTTTAAGAGGCATCAATAAACCAATAAACTCAAAGTTCATGCACAACTAGCAAGTCAAAAGGTGGACATCATTCAAGCAAGAAGTCCTTTGTCCAACCCAAGTAAAAGGCAATGTAAAAATGAGATTGAGATTTAAGAAATTAAATAAGGAGAATATCAAAATACACAAAGATGGATCCTAATCTCCTAAGAGCTTCACCATCCATCAAACTCAAAACTAGGTCAAGAAGGAGAAAAATATAGCTCCTAATGTGTCATCATGATGAATGGCAATGGAATACCATTCAAAGAATCATAAGAGTAAAGTATAAAGATATCAAGACCAAGGTAGTCAAAATCAAAAACAAAAAGAATCACATCTATTTGGACCCATAGTATTCAAGTTGTAATATACATGACAAGATCCACACTATGATCTCAAAAGCAAGCAAATAGTTCTCAAAACAAACAAACAAAGAAGCATCAAATGGAGATGCCCAAAAGGGGTCACGTGGATGAGTTTAAGACCTATAAATGATGATGATTAGGTCAAGAGAGAATGAGAAAGAGATCCACAATGGTTGCACAAGTGCATTCCAAAATAGTCTATTAAATGTAAAAGGTATTTCAAATAAACAAGCATGCCTTGAATAACTTAAGAAAAATAGTTAGGAACATAGGAAAATTATGAAAAATTAGGCATAGCAAGATGAAATCGGAAATTCAAAGTGTCCCAAATATATATTCAAAATTATGTGCAAAAGGTGCTCAAACAAAATCCACATTCAAATAATGCACCACTAGTTGATCAAATCAAACCATCTTCAAAAATAAAATTCAAAAATAATCTAAAATTATCAATCCACATGTCAAATAAAAACCCAAATGACCTATATTCATGTGTCTAAATATGTATAAAATATTGGATCACAAATCAAATGGGAAGATCAATAATCAAACCTTAACAAACAAATTAAATTAATTAAACCTAATTAGATACAATCATTAAAATAAATAAAAAACAAAAATAAAAAATATGGGAAATTAAATAATAATCAGAATGTCAATTATGAATTAATTGGTAATTTTTAGAGTAAGGGAAGTATTTTAAATAAAATTAAATAAAATTAAATATTATAAATAGGTGAAAATGGAAAGGGGTGTATTAGAAATTTGGAAATGAACTAGGGGACAGTTTAAAATGCCAACGGGCCTAAAGCAGGGGGTGGAAGGAGTAAATGTGCCATGCCCATGGTCCAAATGCTTTAAAACTCAGATTAAAAAAATGTGACACTGAAAAATAAAATGAAATGAACAAAAATCATGTGAACATGACCTCAACCGGTCATGTTCCACTTAAGTCACTAGCGGACAAAAACCGCGCCCAACCAATCAGAAGACGCCAACACTCGTCTTTAACCTCTTGATCATGCAAACACAAACCCTAAACCCGACCTGAACATGCCAGCTTCTAATCCAAACAACTCCTACCACGATACGTAAAAAGGAATAGAATAAAAAACAAAAGTATATATCTCATGGAGTAGTACAACAACACCTCAAACAAAACTAAAAAACATGGATTGATCATGAAGAAATATGGTGCGAAAGTTAAGTAAAACACATTGTTTCAAGAATTTCAGCAAACTCAATCATCATATACTCAAGTAATCAGACAAAAATAACATGGTGGACCAACTTCATACATCACTCTTAAGCAATTCATAGTATATGCATCTTGAAAATGGGAGAGGTGTAGTGAGAAAATGATTTACCTAGTAGAGAAGATCCACTGCTTCTTGAGCTTGAAGGAGCTTCAGAAACAAAGCTAATGGAGCTTGGTGTTCTTCTTGGAACCAAGATGAAGTCGAGTGAATGGTGAGATGAGCTCAGAAATGGAAAGGAATCCTCAAGTTTCAAAGTTGCAGCCTCCAAGTTCTCTCTCTTCAATAATCTCCACCTCTCAAAATTAGGTTAATGTTTGCGTATATATCATGCTTGTGATAAAGTGTGGTGATTTGTTTAGGGACAGAACCGTTGGAGGGCAAGTTATGCAGTTTGTGCAAAGTTGAAGAGTGGCATGCAAGGCTGCGTTATGGATGCAATGAGTGCATGCTTTGTTCATTTTAGGGAGTTGGAGATGCCATGAAAAGGTCTCAACATTGTGTGACTTGGAGGCAGTGGAGAGAGAAAAAAGATAGCAACAAAACATTCCCTCTTTTGGCCAAATATGGACATGATATGCAAGCACACAATTTGTGTGTTGTTGGTCTATACAAGGTAAGAGAATGTGTGTTGGCCAAGTGGAGTGAGATATGGCACTTTGGAAAGAGGGGAATGAGGGGAACATGTTTGGTGTTGGAAGAAATTTGAAAAAGAACCTTGAGCTCCTTCAAAAATAGGCACGAAAATGACTGCTTGGAATTGCATGTCAAAGTGTCAAATATAGGTCATTCTGAGGACCCAACTTACCATGCCCATAACCTGTTCCCTAAGCTACCAAATAGGAAAAAATTTGAAGTAAAAATGGAGAGGAGATAATGCTCAACAATTCTTATGTTGAGGTCAAATCCAAATGAAACTTGTAACCTTGTGAAAATTGGACATGAAGTAGGTTGTTTGAAATGATCAAATACTTAGAAAAAATTTCACTAAGTATAAAGCCAAATCAATCGATCCAAGGTCATGACTTTTGAGGGTGATATCTTGAGTTGTGGCTATCCGAATGAGGTGTGCTTGGAATCAATGGAAAGAGGAGGCTTGACACTATAACTTTCATGTTGGAAGCACCTTGAGATGGAGTCCCTAATGTCCCTTAAAATATCCATGAACATGCTTGGGAATCCTGACTTGGGACACTTAGAAATTTTCTAAGTGTTAGGACAATTGAGTGAATTTGAAACACCTCACTTTCAACGACCATAACTTGAGACATGATGATCCAAATGATTCAATATTGGTACCTCCTTAAAGCTTGGATAAAGGAGAAAAAAATTCATGTTAAGGTCAATTTGGTTTGGAGTCTTGATCATAGAGAATAATGGCGATGAAAGTAGTTGTTCACTAACACCAAACTTGCTAAAAATAGCAAGTTTCCAAAACCCTAATTTCCAATTTAAGTAACTTTCCATAATTCTTGATTTTTGATGAATCTCTTGAATTTTCTTGATCAATTATCAACCATGGACCATATTTGACTTGTGGAATACAATTTTGACCAGAGAAATCAAAAGTTGACTTTTTAATCTACTCAGTTGACTTTTCCCCAATTGAATCAAAACATTGGTCATCTGAGCAATTGAACTTCTTCTTAATAAAATTGATGTCCAATTTTCCAAACATAGATGCTTAGGGGAACATAGAATACCATGGAATCAATTATTGCCCAAAAATTCAGAAATAAATTGATTTTATCACAAACCCTAATTTTAGTCTAAAAAGATAAGATATGAGTGCACATCTTCAAAACCTTGATTCCTCTAGGGAAAGTGGAGAAACTCTTGAAGAAAGATGTCTTGTATAACATCAAGATGAATATGATTCAAAACGTTCATGGAAACCTAGCTCAAGGCCTAAAAGACAAAGAAGTGTGATCAGCTTCCAATATCTTGTAATTCTCAATCAACTGATGAGGTGATGGACCATTTGAGATGTCCTATGGCATAAGAAACCCCTTGATAGCTTGGGTGATTATGTATTTGAGGATAGATCAACCTCATTTTCATTGATTGTCACTTTTCTTCCTTCTAAAGCTTGAAGCAGGTCACAAGAGAGATGCCTCGATCCCATAACCATAAAACCAATGATATGCATGAATGTATATGATGATGAAACATAAGCCAATAAGGTCAAAAAGAAAAGGGTAAATTTTGGGGTACAACAGCTATTAATCCATCAAAGCTTAAACGGTCTTTGAACCCTTCATATAAAGAGTATAAATATGTTCAAAATGACTCAAATAGCAAAATTACATCTCATCACAACTTATCTTGTCACTATTGTTGCAAGAAAGGTCATACTACTGAAAAATGCAAGTTTAGGAGACTTTTTGTTCCTAAATGTGTTTTTCAATGGCTGTCTAAATGCAACCTTGATTTCACTCACTCTCAAGGATCCAATGAAAATTGGGTACCTCTTGTTTGATTATATAGGTTGAATGTCTTGGCTCTACAGAGAAAATATGGTTTCTCGATAGTGGATGCTCAAGGCATATGACTGGTACATATCTCTATTCATTGACTTTATACCAAATAAGAAGGGTTTTATTACCCATGGAGAAAACAACAAGGGAGCAATACTTGGAAAAGATATTGTAGGTAATCCCTCGTGTACTATTATCTTTGATGTCATGTTAGTTGAAGGTCTTAAACATAATCTCCTTAGCATTAGTCAACTATGCGACAAGGGCTTTAAAATTACTTTTACAAATACTTGTTTCTTGTTTGAACATAATGAAAATAAAGATTGCATGTTTAAAGGTTTGATGGTTAATAACACTTATATGCTTAACTTAGATGACGTATCCTTGATAGGAATTAAGTATCTAGTGACCATGAGTGACAACTCATGGTTATGGCATAGACGCCTAGCTCATGTCAACTTTGATTTACTAAAAAAATTAACTTCAAAAGATTTAGTAATCAGTCTACCAAAAATAAAGTTTTCAAAAAACCATTTATGCGATGTATGCCAAATGGGTAAGCAAACAAGAGTCTTGTTTAAATCGAAAAACATTGTTTCAACTTCGAGACCTCTTAAGCTTATTTATATGGATCTCTTTAGTCCCCCAAGTACCAAAAGCATAGGTGGTAATTATTATGGTTTTTTTATAGTAGATGATTACTCGAGATTTTGTTGGGCCGTGTTTTTGTATAGTAAAGATGAGACTTTTTCAGCTTTCACACAATTTGCAAGCTTATCCCAAATAAGATAAATTTAAAAATAGTTGTTATCTGAAGCGATCGTGGATGAGAATTGGAAAACCTCCTCTTTGAGAATTACTGTTATAAATATGGCATTGAGCATAATTTTCCGCTCCAAGAACTCCACAACAAAACGGTATTGTGGAACACAAAAATCGTGTTTTAGAGGAGTTGGATAGAAATATGCTCAATGAGGGTAACTTACCTAAGTATTTTTGGGCCTATGCCATTAGCACGGCATGTTATGTCTTAAATATGATACAAATACGTCTTATT